>NC_142287.1:14149823-14473901 GCF_965620075.1 Prunus avium
GCTTCCCCTTCTCTGCCTTTGCTTTTGTTTTTTAGTATTTATTTTTAACAACAATTACGAAAATAAATATATACACACAAAAAATTAGCCATTTTATTCTGTTTAAATGAAAAGAGATATGTTTGTCAACTGAGACTATCAACTTAAGTGATTTCAGATCAAACCAAAAAAATATAAAATAAAGATCCAGTTTTTAAGAGTAAATCAAAATGAGGCATTTCAATTCTGCATCTTGACAATTGCCCAAATATTTTGGGCACCCAAAGAGAGCAAATAAAAAAAAATTATAAACACATAAAAACGGAGAAAGGAAAATTGAGATCATGGGAGTACCTGGATGAGAGCTGTGGACACAGCGAAAGCAACATAGAGATCAATGATCTGCAAATTTATAAAAGAAAATGACAAAGTGGGTTAAGCATTTCTTATCCTTAGTTAGTGAATTCTCAGAGAGAGAGAGAGAGAGACCTTGAGAGTGGTGGGAGTGGCAGAGTAAGCTGAGCGCAGAGAATTGAAGAGGGCAAGCGCGTCCTTGGTCGTTGACGATGTCGATGCTTTCCCCATTTTTTTATCTTCCTCTATACTTCACTACTTCGTCGTCCTCGGCTGGTTTCTGAGTTTTAGATGGATCGAATACTTGACCACTCTGGTCAACCAGACCTAAATGGTTAGGGGCATTATCGTCATTTTGAATAATTGTAAAAGAATCGGGTAATTGGGTTGGGTGGGCTTCTTCAGTCTTCCCCAGTCACCACTGCGCTACCCCAACTTCTCAACTGCATGCGGCAATCAATCATATTCGACCCAGAAACCAAGTCAGAAGAGTTGGAACTAAAATTGGCTTGGCACAACAAGAGTGAAGAAAAGAGACCCTTGAACCTTGATTAATAATAGTGACCTCTTTATGTGTTTGTTTCTTCAGTTGGCCTATGAGTATGAACTAGCTATCTGATTGACTCTTGCATTTTCTGAGGAGTTGTTTGTACAATTTTATTCCTATTTATTTATTTTTGATCTGAACCATGATATGGTTCTGGATGAGCCCCAATTATGAGTGGCACTTTTAAGCCTTAACCACAACCCAAACTAATCCCCGCTCACACCGGATCGGCCCGTAAGGGGTAAAGTGTTGGCCAAAGTAGTGACTCCATATGAGAGCGGGGATTGAACCTCTGACCTCTCTTAAGGAATGAGAGTGCCGAACCACTCACACCAACCACCTTGGTTTATTCATATTTATTTGGATCTCACGTAAACAATTTTCTTTTTTTAAGCAAAAGTTCTTGTTGAAATGAAATCTCTTGATTTTATATGCAAATGCAAGCTTAGCAAATATTATTATGTTTCTTTGATATTACAATCCATCCATCCATCCTCTGGCAGATTGCTTGTTTTTCTTGCTCATAAACACAAAGTGTGGCGGCATCTCCACATTTATCCAACCAAGTGCTGCAGACTGTTTCATGAAAACTCCATGACAGCTGATACATTTTGTGCAAAATAACTACACTTTTCAGTGCGCTGTGAAGGCTAGCTAAAACATAATAAAGTACAGAGATACTAGAAAGAAAGCAAAGTACAAGTCCATCTCGGCCACATTGTCTGCCTTACAACGCAAATGTTGGCATTCTTTATTTTACCACGCAGATCTTAATAACAGAGGCGACTCCAATACGATGAAGTGCCACCACTGCATCACCAAGCTTGCACAGTCCCCTCTCTGTTGCTGACTTGAGAGCAGCTTCCAGGATCACCTCCGTGGATTCTGCATCAGTAGCTTTCGCAGATCCTTCTGCCAATAGAGGAATCAGCCCCCTGTAGATGAGGCTATGCCTTGCCGGGGTCTCATCACTGCAGCTCCAATCAAATGAGTCTGTTGTCAAAACTGGAACAACCACCGACAGGATAGGAACTGCTGGCCTGTACTTGGCCACCAATTTGGCTGTGCTCCCACCACGTGTCAACACAACAATGAGTTTGGCTCTGGCCTTGTTGGCTGTTCGGACAGCAGAGGATGCAAGACTCTCCAACGGGCTCATTGGAAGTGGTGTCGACTTTATCATCTCCTTAAAGATAGCCCCGTAATCAAGGGAAGATTCTGCCTCAATACATATTCGAGCCATGATCTTCACAGCAAGTTCCGGATAGGACCCAGCTGCACTCTCACCACTAAGCATGACACAATCAGTACCATCAAGGACAGCATTAGCTACATCTGTGGCTTCAGCACGGGTTGGCCGCGGAGACTTGATCATTGATTCAAGCATCTGAGTGGCAGTGACCACAGGCTTCCCCACAAGATTACACTTATATATCATCATTTTCTGTGCCAGGAAGATTTTTTCAACTGGGATTTCCATTCCAAGATCACCACGGGCAACCATGAATGAATCAGTCTCACGCAATATCTCATCAAAGTTGATAACTCCTTCCTGGTTCTCAACCTTTAGAAACCACAAGAAACACACATTCACTTGTTAACTAATGAAACTAATATCCAGTCTACTATCAATATATCCATTATGTTTATTTGCTATGAGAGAGAGAGAGAGAGAGAGAGAGAGAGAGAGAGAGAGAGAGAGCATGCAGACACAAAACAAAACATAAAAACCGAAAGAAAAAAAAAAAGCTGCAGGTCATCTTAGTATATCAATGCCTGGATAATTAAACATTGAAATGGCACAAACCTTTGACATCAATTGTATGTGCTTGGCATGGGGTCCAAGAACTTTACGGACATTAACAAGATCTGATCCCTTGCGTACAAATGAAAGAGCAATCATATCAATCTTGTTGGGCACACCCCATTCCAGAATATCTTCCTTATCCTTCTCTGTCAGTGTAGGAAGATCCACCACAACACCAGGAAGATTGACATTTTTTCTCTCACCCAGCATTGCAGTGTTCTCACAGCGGCACCTAACTGTACCAGCTGCTGGATCACAAGACAATACAGTGAGGGTAATGGTACCATCTGCACATAAAATGGTATTTCCAGGCTTCAAGTCCACGGCCAGCTTCTTGTAGCTCATGGAAATCATCTCTTGGTCCCCCTTAATGTCGTAATCAGTAGTAATGGTGATTTCCTGCCCTTCCTTAAGTTGAATAGGTTTGCCACCCTTGAGAAATCCAGTACGAATCTCAGGCCCCTACAAAACAGAAAGGGCAAATTCATGGTTAAACAATTCTAATTAGCGGTACTTCAAGCATAAGTATGACATGTTCAGAAGTAGCGTTGGTGTCGAGCATAACGGCGCAGAGGATCTTGGTGTTGAGCATGACGGCACATAAGTATGACATGTTTAAGTGAGTAGCGGAAGGGAAATGTGAAATGAAGAAAAGGGTAAGGAAAGAGAGAGACCTTGGTGTCGAGCATGACAGCGCAGAGGATCTGGGTGTTGTGCATGGCAGTGCGGAGATTGTTTAGGGTCTCCTGGTGGTAGTCGTGGGTCCCATGGGAGAAGTTAAAGCGGGCAACGTTCATGCCTGCTCTCAGCAGCTTCTCCAACATCACCACCGACCGGGAGGATGGGCCCAACGTGCACACGATCTTAGTTTTGGGGATACGCCCATCGTCGGGCAGATCCTTCATTATTCCCTCGATGTCTATGTTCGCCATTCAATTGGATTGATTGATTGATTTTCAAGATCTTTGATAGATCTTCAGATTGGATTGGAAACTCTTTCTTTCTTTTCACCTACACCTTCAAAAATGAGAGAGAAACTCAGTCTAGCTATCTGCTATGAAGCTAAGCTAGCAAATAAGTGATGTAGTAAGTAGCAGTATTAGTAAGTTGCACCATATTTGACTATGCTGGGCGGTTCAAAGTGCAAACTAATTCTTGATTGTTGATATTAAAATTTTCATTAATTGAATATGATAACCACTTATATATTGTGAGTGATTACTGTACTGATAACTATGGCATTCCTAAGGCTAAGAAGAAGAGAACTTTCTGTGAAAGTATGTCTTTTACTTTCTTTCAAATTTATTTAGAATGGAATGGTGGAAAATGATTTATGCAAGAAGGTTTAATACAGCTTCTAAAACCAACTTCTACTGGCTCCAATCATTCATATGGTCATTAATTTGCATTGTATTCGGCAGATAACAGACTATTTTGTCTGTGCCTGCTATGCCAAGAATAAAAAGCAACAGATAAAATAATTTACACTACATAAATCTAAAACCCTTCGAAGAACACAACATTTCAAGTTCTACCATTGCAGCTGCTGAATGATGATTTTCAATTCTTTCTTCTCTTCTCAAGAATTGATTTCAATCCGCAGCATGAAACTCTTCCCAGAAGAAAAGAGCATCGAAGAAAAAACAAGTAGATGCAAAGGTTTAACAAATCACTAACAAATTATACCACAAGACCTAACGACTGAAAAGGCCTTTTATAAAAGGAAAATGAAAAGAGCCAAAATTTATTTTCTTTAAAAAAGTCATAAACTAATTTGTAAAACTTACATTAGGATGAAGATGATGAAAGAAAGAAAATGGGAAATGCAGTTTCAGTTCTTAGTATTATGATTCCATATAATTCTACCAATCAAAAATTTGACCCTTTCGATTCGACTTTGAGACTTGATTCAGAATGGTAAAGGGATAAATATAGGCAATGCAAATTAAATGGCTTAACCGCTCAAGAGATGATATTAAACGGACAAAAGATGGCTGGCCATGATAAAACCTGTCTTCTACCTTGACTCAATATCTCAAGAACAACACTGTTACTATTCAAACTCTCTTGACTGATATAGTGCTAACCCAAACCAAACAAACGCTCAACTAACCCTAGCCTAACTGATGTTTAACAAACTAACCATAGTGCCAGCTCATCAAGTTAACTTCGTCAACTTAGATATGGATTCATATCAGACAATACCAAAGCAGTAGATTAAAAAAAAAAATGCAAGAATCTGATATAGAGCATAAGCATAAGTCACTGATAAAAGTCAAGAAAAAGGCAGCATGAAGATGAAAACCAAACAGCCAGAGATCCAAGGTTTCTTACCACAAATTCGCCAACTGGGAAAAACCCAGAAGCCAAAACAAGAGAGATCTTTGAAAACTGTGGTGGTCTACAGAAACAAGGTGTGCAAGGAGAAAGGCAGAGAACAAGTAGACCGAAAGTAACACCGACAGTAATTTGTACGGAGTAGAGTGTGATAATTAGACAGATTATGCTTTTGGGAAGTGGCAGAGAGAAATGCGATAGATAGAAGCTTTGAAACGCCAACAAACACCTCCCCACCCAACCCACGTGGGCACCCACCGCATTTCGCACCCACTCTCAGTAGCTTCTCCGCAGACGCTCGCACGCGCGGGGTGAGACCATTTTTTAATCTCGAGCGCTATGCGTCCACTTACAAACTGTTTGGGCCAAAAAATAGAAATGTGCCCGTTAAAAGGTTTTTTGAATCTTTGATAGGCCTTGGGCCACTTATTTTTACTAAAAGGGAAGTTGGGTTAAAGACAGGGCCGAGTCTTCATCAACCCAATTGGATTTTACTCTTTATTACGACTATTAACCACGAGCTTAAAAAGATTTCAAACTCGATCACAAGATTTCAAACTTGATCTAGTTGAACTCAATTACTTTTCATTTGTATTAACATTTTCAATTGACAACTCATGAGTTATCTTTTAATTTTATTGTTTTGTCAATATTTGGTATGATTCCAAGTTGCTAGGCCAATTTCTTTAAAGTTCATAAGTTTTTATTTAAATCTTTCTATAATGGATTGAATCGACAAATCTTCAACTCCAAGTTATAATTTCACTTGTTTTTAAGTTTATAAATAGCTCATTTGGCATTACATACATGCTAAAGCTTATATCGAACTACAAAACAATATTGCTTATATCAGAAAAGTTGACCCAATCTACAAAATTATGGTATGATCTGCATTAAAACTAGGCTTTTTATCACAAAACGTCCCTCACGTTTGCGAAACTATCATATTGCATCCTTAAAGATTTTTTGTATCACTCATGGTCCCTAACGTTAATATAAGTGCTCTTAAATAGTCCCTCTGTTAAAAAAACTGTTAAATCCAAGAATATAATCGTAAAATCAATTCAAACTGTTGGATTTTACTCTTTATTACGACTATTAACCACGAGCTTAAAAAGATTTCAAAACTCAATCACCACGAGCTTAAAAAGATTCTTACAAAGGAACACAATCAAGCTCAAAAAAACCTAGATCTATTTAGGAAGATGAGTTATACCTCCTTTTTGCAATCTTCTTCTCCAACTTAGCAAAGCTTCAAGCTCAGTTCTTCATGGCAATGGCAGCTCCTTCTCCAGCTCTTTCATCCCATGGCACTAGCTTGCAAGCTCTAACTCAAACTGAAACAAAAATTTGGATTCAAAGGAGAATGACCAATTTCTTCAAGAAACCATACTCTTGAAGAAATCAGTCTTGAATCTGACCTAGATATAAATGAGTGTTGAGGCCCAAAAAATCATAGGACAGGCCCATGCATATTTTAAAGCCCAATCGCTATCATGCTATAAAAAAATGGCCTAGCTGATGCACACATGCCATGCCAAGCAAGGCTACAATTTGGCACGTGGGGAGGCAGTGGTGTGAGTTTACCACTTTCACATGCAAACTTGTAAGAATTACAAGATTTCATAGGCCCAAGCCCACTTAGCCCACTGCAAAGCATTATCTAACGCAAAGCCTGAGCCACTGCAATACGACATAGCCCGAGCCACTGCAATACGATATGGCCCAAGCACAAGCACACGATAACGTGCAATGCCAAGCAACTCCCTATTGTGTCAAATCTCGCAACAAGCCTAAGTGGGCCCAAGCCACTTAATTATACGCATGGGGCTTGCTGATTGGTTTGTGGTGTGGATGGTTACAAGTTACACAAGGCCATTGATGGCTCAAAAATGGAGGCTTTGGGCTGGGCACCAAAGCCAAGCCCATTTTCTTGAGTCATTAAATAGGTAAGCAGAGAGAGAGAAAAAGCCCAACACCATCACGTTCTGGGCGACCGGTCTCCAGTAATGGCGACCGGTCGCTTTTGCGCAGAATCGAAATTCCAAAACAGCACTAGAGCGACCGGTCGCTTGCACCTGGAGACCGGTCGCCGGTCGCTTTCCTGCGGCAAAACAAAGACCCAGCAGCAAAACAAAGACCCAGCAGCAAAACAGCGGACCCAGCAGCAAAACAAAGGCCCAGCGGCAAAGCAAAGACCCAGCAGCAAAATAGAGGTCCAGCAGCAAAACAAACACACGGCAGCAAAACCAACAACCCGAACACGACGAAAAGAACACCCAGAAACCCAGAAATCTATACCAAACTTAACCTCCTCCTGTGATCATATCCTTGGAAAGCCTCAGATATGACCCGATCACCCATTTTCTCCAGCAAGATCTTTGATACCAACCCAAGCAGCAATCTGTCAATCTCTCTCTCTCTGCTAAACTTGTGGAAACTTAGCTCTCGCATCACAAGCCTTTCAAGCCAAGCATAACTTTCTAATTCTTTTATCACAATCATCACTCTCTTGGTGGGAAGAAACAGAGCATTCCCTGGAAATTTACATTTTCTCGGAGTGTTTTGGGCCTGGTTCTGAACTCAGGCAAAGGGGCATCACAATTAGCTCTTTACGACGGCCCAAGCCCGCCTTCAGTTGTCGTGACCAAAAAAGACCCCTACATAAATTGGCGACTTCACTGGGGACTCAGGCTGCCATTCTCACCAATGCCTCCAAAAAGGAATGTCAGAAGCAACACTGTGGCCTCCCAAGAGGAGTTAAACCACGGTGACTCGACGTCAAGAGGGAACAGCTCCCATGAAGAGGAGAGACAAACAAATGGAGAGGACTATACACTCCCAGAGCTCATCGCAGCCATCCATGCTATGGGTAAATCCCAGAGAGAAATGATTGAAACAATCAAAGAGTTGAAGAACTCTGTTTCCAATCAGAATGACAAAAATGAAGAGCAACGCGAAAAGACGCCATTAGGAGATTCAGCTCCTGCTGGAAGAGGATTTGAGCAGAAGGAAGCATCTTTTGTCACCCATGAAGATGTGATTGCCATGCTGGAAAAAGAGTTAAATCGAAGCCATGAAGATTGGAAATACGTCCCTCAGCCGCCATATCCGGCCAGCCTACTCGAGCAGCCCTATCCTAAAGGCTATGAAACTCCAAGCTTTATCCTCTTTGATGGGAGGAAAGGAAGTCCAAAAGAGCACATCAGTCGCTTCGTTGATGCTTTGGGACCCCATGCTGGCGATTATAACTTACGTGTTCGAGAATTTTCGAAGAGTCTCACAGACCGCGCCTACACTTGGTATACTACTTTGGCGCCGGGCTCTATCCGCTCCTGGGAAGACTTGGCAAGCAGGTTCTGTAGAAAATATTTCCAGCACGAGGAACGAGTAACTACGACTCAACTCAATAACACCCGCCAGAAGCCTGGAGAAAACCCTGTGGACTTTGTCCGTCGGTTTCGTGACTTAGCTCTTGATTGTTATGATGAAAAAGATGAAGAGGCACTTGTCGAGATTTGCATAAGTAACATTGCGCCAGAATACAGGGTATACCTTGAGAACATCGGAATCAACCAGTTCTCTAGACTTCTGGAAGCAGTGAGGAAAACAAGCATGTCTGTCAGACCGGCCGCCGGGCAAAGAACATGGAGGAATGAAAGGAAGGAACCCCAACAAACTTTGTTTGTAGATGAAAAATCCTCAAGCGATTTCAACCCACGCAAACGAAGAGAAAGGGAGACGTACCCGCCGCTGCCGTGCAGAGATGAGGAACTCCATGCTATCTTGGATACAATGTTTGCAGAGGGAGTCATCAAGCCACCAAGACCACAAAAGGTCCCTACCAGAGAAGAAAAGAACGATCCGCGATATTGCCGCTACCATCAATATGTGGGACACCCAACCACTGCCTGTCAGACTCTGCGTAAGATCTTGCATGCCAAAGTACATGATGGAACTCTTGAGTTACCTTCCAAGAAGCAAGCCATTGATGATGATCCCTTACCCAAACGAAGAGGAAAGGAGATAGCCGCTGTAATCATGTGTTCTGACGATTCGATGAGTGATGATGGAATATGGAGCAATGATCCTAAGCCGCCGGACGCAATCTGGGAATCACATGGGAGCATGGAGGAAGCCTATTGGTGCAAGTACTCAAAGCCCTCAAGTTATGATGCTCCATGGCCATTCTCTGACGGATGGGAAGCCGGGCCTAGTAATGAGGAACTCACGCTAGACATGCTGGAAAAACACCACCGAACTTTGTTTGGCCAACAAACAAATCAAGAAACCACTGCCGTAACACTTCATAACCTTACGGAGGCTGAGACAACAGTAATGGAACGCTACCAAAGTCTAAAGCAGGGGCCAACGGCAGCACAAGCCCTTCAACGGAACCCAAAGTTCAAGTCGCTCTTTGATCAGCTCGGTTACGGGCCGCAGGCTAGGGAAGCAGCTGCTGAGGCTCTGATGCGTGTCTCTGAAGAATATGGATCTCATTGCCTTACCACTCAACCACAGAGAGCATTCTTGGAGAATGACAATGCTATTATCTTCACTGATGAAGATATGGAGGTTCCGTATCCCGACCATAGGAGGCCGCTTTATCTTGAAGGGCAAATCAATAATGTGTTCATTAGGAGAGCCTTGGTGGACACTGGTTCTTCCATCAATATCATGCCTCTATCCGTGCTCACGGCAGCTGACATTCCTCTGTCAAGGATAGTCAAGAACCAGATAAACATTTGCGGCTTCGGAAACAAAAGTGAAGTGTCACTTGGATATATACAGGTAGACCTAAAAGTGGGGCCTATCCGATCCTTGACTAAGTTGCATGTACTGGATATAGAGGTAGCATATCATGCTTTGCTCGGAAGACCCTGGATTAACAAGCATAAGCTTGTGCCCTCCACATATCACCAGTGTGTGAAAGGAAGAGTTGGTTTAAGACCAATCCGCATACCAGGAAATCAGTCACCTTTCAGTCAAAATGAGGCCCATTACTCCGAAGCAGAATTCTACAATGAATGCACAGGCGCCGGAGGCAATCCATCCAAAGCTTTCGGGACACACTTACCTGAGTGGGCCGAAATCCGTGATCTTGGTGACTCAGAGCTTATGATCATTGTGGATCGAGAAAGGCCAAAGCACCCTGAAGTCAATCATCATACCTATACCCCGCCGCAATGCTCAAAAGTTACATTACCAGACGGGCGCATAGTTTACCGTTTATGACGGGTTTGGAGGCCAGACCACGTCTCGTGGGAGGGCCTCGAGTCCAGAGGAGTTCCGAAGCAAATGCGCAATGAACGAATCAAGGAGATGCCTGCCCCTTCTACCTTTCAAGAACCCATGCCGGCACCTAAATGTATGCAAGATGGCTCTACAGCCGTGGCAGAGCAACTAGAGATAATCAACTTAAGTGAAGATCCCTCCATCCAGAAGCCCATTTCCATCAGCATTCATTTAACAGCCAAAGAAAAAGAAAAACTTGTAAGCTTGTTGAAAGAATTCAATGATGTTTTTGCTTGGAGTTATGAAGAGATGCCGGGCCTGGATCCCAGCCTGGTATGCCACACTTTAAACGTTGATGCAGGCATGAAACCAGTGGTGCAACCAAGGAGAAATTTCCACCCTGATGTAGAAGTGCAAATTAAGGCGGAAATAGAAAAACTCATAGCAGCTGGGTTCATCAAACCTATCAAGCATCCAACTTGGCTGGCAAACATAGTCCCTGTAAAAAAGAAAAATGGTCTGATAAGGATATGCGTTGATTTCAGGGATCTCAACAAGGCATGCCCTAAAGATGAGTTTCCACTCCCCAACATGGACATTTTGATTGACTCAACTTCTGGGCAGGGTCTGTTATCTTTCATGGATGGTTTCAGTGGGTATAACCAGATAAAAATGTCAGCGCGAGATGCAGAGAAAACAGCTTTTCGGACACCGTATGGGAATTTCTACTATACGGTTATGCCGTTTGGTCTCAAAAATGCTGGAGCTACTTATCAACGGGCCATGACGGCGGTGTTCCATGATATGATGGGAAGAGAAGTGGAAGATTACGTGGATGACTTGGTTGTAAAGTCCAAAACAAGAGAGGGCCACTGGGAAGTTTTAAGAAAGGTACTGGAAAGATGTCGATTATATGGCTTAAAGATGAATCCCAAGAAATGTGCATTCGGTGTTTCAGCGGGCAAATTTTTGGGTTTCTTAGTACACCAACGGGGCATCGATGTTGATCCTGACAAGACTAAGGCCATAAGTTCTCTCATGCCGCCGGCCAACCCAAAAGAACTAAAAAGCTTCATGGGAAGGTTATCATACATACGGCGCTTCATTCCTGGTCTAGCAGCTGTAACAGGTGCTTTCACTCCCCTGCTCAAGAAGGGAAAGAAATTTGTGTGGAGCAAAGAATGTGAGGAAGCGTATCAGCATGTGCAGCAATTGATCACAAGGCTGCCTACTATGACAGCACCTACCCCAGGGGTCCCGCTCAAGCTTTATTTGGCCTCAACAAGTACTGCCGTAGGTGCTCTGCTTGCTCAAGATAACAGTGATGGCAACGAGAACCCCATTTATTATGTTAGCAGGCAATCAAGGGGGGCTGAGATGCGCTATCCAAAGACTGAGTGCCTGTGTCTCGCTCTTGTTTATGCTTCACAGCGTCTACGTCACTACTTCCTCGCTCACAAGTTGCAACTCATGGTGAAATGTGATCCAGTAAGATACTTACTCACAAGACCTGTATTGTCTGGACGACTAGCGCGCTGGCTCTTACAATTGTCTGAGTTTGACATCACATGCATAACCCCCAAGGCAATCAAGGGGCAGGCTGTGATTGACATGCTAGCCTTGTTTCCTGAGGTTGAAGAATCTACTCTTATTGAGGATATTCCAGGAGAGCTGCCGGAAGTAGTAGCAGTAGCCGCAGGGGAGGAACCTTGGACCCTGTATTTTGATGGCTCTTCTACTGCTAACGGAGGAGGAGCAGGAGTGGTGCTCATTAACCCTGAAGGACAGGCCACGGCTCTCTCATTCAAACTCAATTTTCCCTGCACAAATAATGTAGCTGAATACGAAGCTTTTCTTATGGGTCTGTCCACAGCAAAAGAGATGGGCATAAAGAAAGTCAAAGTCATCGGAGATTCAAACTTGGTACTAAGTCAGCTACAGGGCAGTTTTGCAGTAAAGGAACCTGTTCTGGCACCGTATCGCACAGCCGCTGAAAAACTTATCAGTACTTTTGAGCAGGTCGTGATGGAACACATCCCCGGAAATACTAACAGGTATGCTGATGCTCTTGCTACTTTGGGATCAAGACTCTCATTCATTAAAGAACAGCCCAACATTTCGGTAATAAGGAGGGACATGCCCATAATCGAAGCCATCTCTACAAATGAGCCGCTGGAAAAGGATGATTGGAGAATCCCCATTCAAAATGAACTTGCCCTGCTAAGAGACGAAAGCAACATTAAGAGCCTGAAGGAGTACACGGTTATCTTTAGAGCACTGTACAAGCGCCTCCCTGGCGGTGTCTTGGCACGTTGCATAGGGGAAGAAGAGGCACGAGGAAGACTCCAGGAGGTACATGATGCTTCTTGCGGATTGGATCAAGTGGTTAACTTGTACCGGCGCCTACAGCGCAAAGGCTACTACTGGCCAGATATGAAGAAGCACGCTACCGAAACTCAGGCCAACTGTCCCAAATGTTCCACAATGACCCCGGTGGAGAAAACGCTTACAACCTCGTTCACAGAAGATTGGAGGGCTCCGTACATAGCATTTTTCGTTGAGGGATCACTGCCAACTAATCCCAGGGATGCAAACAAGCTGAAAAACACTGCTAAAAGGTACTTCATGGATGGAATGTCTCTATATCGCAAAGGGTTCAACGGGGAGCCACTGAAGTGCTTAGGGGAGTCCGAGGCAGAGCAAGTTTTGAAGGAAATACATGCCGGAGAATGTGGGGAACACCAGGGAAGAAAGAGGCTTCACCAGCAGCTGCTGAGCTTGGGTTACTACTGGCCCACAATGAAGAACGACGCACATGCCTTCGTCAAAAAATGCCATGCATGCCAAGTTCATAGGAACCTGAGTCACAAGCCCCCAACATTGTTACAAGACATGCGCACTCCCTGGCCCTTCCACACCTGGGGGCTTGATTTGATTGGAACTATTCACCCGCCTTCAGATGGTTACATATGGATCCTCACTGCCACTGAATATTTCACAAAATGGGTGGAGGCAGTTCCCCTTCGAAAAGCCACTGGAGCTGCAGTATCAAACTTCATAAGAGAACACATTGTATGCAGGTTTGGAATTCCGTACAAGATCGTCACCGACAACGGCACACCTTTTGTCAACAAGCAAGTAACGTCAACACTCAACGGATACGGCATCAAGCACCGCCGTTCCACACCATATTACCCACAAGGAAATGGTCAAGCTGAGGCTACCAACAAAACTCTCTTGAGAATTCTGAGCAAAATGGTATATGAATACGAAGGGGGGTGGAGCGTTCACCTGCCAGATGCTCTGTGGGCTTACCGTACCTCTCCAAGAAGCGCCACAGGCTTCTCCCCTTTTTCACTTGTATATGGATCCGATGCGATCTCCCCGGTTGAGATCACTGTCCCCACAGCTAGGGTTCTGTCTGTCAACGACATTGAATGGGATGCAAAGTCATGCTCAAACTGGCGCTGGATAGACTTGGAATCTTTGGAAGAAAAAAGAGCAGAAGCTGAGAAGAAAATGATGCTGTACCACAAGACAGTTGCCCAAGCTTACAACAGAACAGTCAAGCCACGGAGCTTCAAACATGGCGATTTAGTGCTTCGAGTTGCTGATCATGTAAGGAGGCAAGTATCGGGACCCTCCAAGTTTGCACCATCGTGGGAAGGTCCATTCACAGTCAAGGAGGCTTATAGTAGTGGCTATTATTGCCTCACCTCAGTCAAGGAAGGCACATTAACGGATCCCATCAATGGAAAGTGGCTCAAGCCATACTACTGTTAAGTCATTTATGCATTTATCTTTAGTCCTGGTTTCATTTCCTCTTTTAGTCAAGGAGTTCCTTCTGTAAACTCTCACCGATTTCCAGAAAATTTTGTGAAATGCTCCATCATGGTAGCGTTTGAAGGTGAAAACTACTCTTTTAATGAAAAATGAAGGAATGTTTTTCGGAAAAGGGGGTTTTTCTTGCCATTTAGCAAACTTTTGTCACAACAAACAAGCAAGATGAATTAGCAGTAAGTATCAAGCAGAGTCACTTTGATGGGATCCCAAGCTATTACTAAGCATCATGCACAAGTAGTACTATACAATCTGCTTTATAAAGAAAAAAAAAAAAAAAAAAAAAAAAAAAAACCGGTTGTCACTGCGTTCTATTTATCGGTGATAAATAAGTGATACATAGGTGATAGAAGGTGATAGAAATAGCTGCTAAGGTGATAAAAGGGTGATAGAAATGGCTGCTAAGGTGATAAAAAGGTGACAGAAGGGTGATACAAATGACTGTTTGTATTTGCTAAATTGCTGCCGGGTGCACATTCACTGCCGGGTGCACATGCTGGACATCTAAATCGCTGCCGGGCCAGTGCAAATCACCAAAATAGCTGCCCACCAAAATAGCTGCCGGGCCAGTACAAATCACCAAAATCACTGCCGGGCCAGTACAAATCACCAAAATCACTGCCGGGCCAGTGCAAATCACCAAAATAGCTGCCGGGCCAATGCACAGCGCCTAAATTGCTGCCGGGCCAGTGCAAACCTCCCAAACAGCTGCAGGCTAGTACAAATCGCCTAAATCGCTTCTTGGTGCCATATGCAGCACCTCAGCACCTGAATGCGTCTCGACATATACACTTCAGTATATCAAGCTATAACAAGCCTGCAAAAGTATGATCAAGTGTTACCAAAAGGAAAGGAAGGGGAATAAAGCCCCTGCACTTCAAAAAAAAAAAGAAAAATGTATATAGAAAATGAAGCAAAATGCAAACCTCAACTAGTGTGTATCATACAATATGGATGAGGCATTGCAAGGTGACCCTTTCGCAGCCTCCAATACGTAGCCAGCATTATTGGAAGAAATCCCCTTTTCAAGTAAGAGCTCACGCAACTTGTGACATTCACTGTCCAATTCCTGATGTTTGAGTTTCAAAGCTTGAGTTGTTGCCCCTACTTTGAGGAATTGAGTAGATATCGCTGCACCGCAAGCAGCCCGTGTCTCAAAAACAGCACGAGCTAGCCTCATCTTCAATATGTCAAGCAGGAAACCTACTTGAAGCCCATATGAGATAGCGTCACGGATTGTATCTCTCCAACAAAGAAGTTTATGGTCAGAGATCTCCGAATATGACGTGACATCCATGCCGTATAAAGACAGACCAAGACCACGAAAGGCCAGATTCTTCGAAGAAAAGGATAGATTGCGAGCACTCTCGATACGAGCCTCATAGCTATCAAAGAACTTACTTAAAGATTTCACTGTCTCCGGGAATACTTGCGCTCCTCGGAATGTCTCATAACCCTGGAATTCGTAGCACAGTGGAAGAAGCTCGTCGGAGGATCTAAGTATTCTTGTGTCACTGTCGAAGAAAACCATAAAGGCACTAAATGCATCTTCCAACTCATAACAAGAAGGGTCATACCCCGACATGTCTATCAAATTGTCCACCTGCAAGATAAAAAAGAAAAATATGGATCAATCGGGAAAAAGTATAGCATGCACAGGATCAAGACAAATACAACAAATAAAGTATGCCAAATCAACATTATGTGGCGTGGAGGTTGTGGCGTCATGGACGAATTCAAGGGGGGCGTCTAAGCAGAGCGGTTCCTCCAAAGGATGATCTAAGTCAGCTAAACCGCCATCACCAACTTCACCCTCATCACCTCGATCGCATGCATGATCAGCCGGTATGTCGCTGATGGATTCCTCACTCCTTTCCATATATGCAAAATTAGCCTCATCATCTTCACCATCGAGCTCGGAAGTACTTGAAGTACTTATATCTCCCAGGTGGGAACCCCGACGTTTCCTCTTCCTCAAAGAAGCGCCTACATGGTAACAAACGAATTAAGTATATATATATATATATATATATGCATTTGTACTACTGTAAGCAAGTTGTAGGTGCTGGAGGTTTCCGGCGCTAACTTGGAACTGAAGCGGTTGGCGCCATAGCCTGCTTAGGGCCGATGGAAGGAGAAAGTTTCTTCCTGGGAGGACCAATCACTGCCACTTTGGTACTTCTTTTTACAGACTCCAGGAATCTTCCAACTATTTTGCCATCCTTGGAAGTAAAGGCCAAGTTTCGCTTCTCACTGAGCGCAATAGCTTTCTTTTCCGATATCAGTCTTCGGTGATGATCAATGGAAGGGAGCAGTCTTCGCGGAGAACTTGCATGAAACCGAGTAAAATAAGCAAAGCAACGATTCCAATAAACACGGTGACCTTTTGAACAGCCACCAACCCTTTCCCTGCTAGTCAGAGCAAGGGCAAATTGTCTACCATCATCTGGTACCCTCACTCTACTCCAAAATACCTTGTGCATTTCAAGTGGATGGCAAAAGTCGGGTCTTACTGGGACACCTTGATCAAGCCCAAATTGTCGTCTAACCCGATGAGTCGAGTAATGAATAGATGTCTCAGAATGATCATCACCAAACGTAAACAGTGGGAGGCCTGCCATATTCAGATATGCATCTTTTCTTGATTGCTCACCCCTTGGTATTATAATGGAAGTTCCTCCTACTTCCGCATAAAATGACACCTGTCCAAACCCTCTGGGTACCTTCGTATAAGGGCGAAACACAAAATGTTGAATATCATCCAATAGCTCAAGGAAGTTTTGGCCTTTCCTTTGCTTTCTCCTGAACCACCGAGAAATCAAAGGAGGCATATTTGGCGTGTATGAAACATCACTAGCACGAACAAGCAGTCCAGCTTGTGAGTAGGGCAGTGGGCACACGTCCAAACCATTAATGTGCTCCCATAGAAACACCTGCAAAAAGCTTGAATTCAGGAAACCCTCCACTGCCATTGTTCCGGCCGCACCTTTCTCAAGAAGATGTACCTGATCTAGCAAGCGATACAAGTACCCCAAGAACATGGGGGCTAACGGAATCACATCACCTCGTCCGATTGCCAGTGCTAAAGGAAACACTCTCTCGTGCATATAATCCGAAGAGAAATCACAAAACACAAACTTTCCAAGCCATAAGGATACAAGTGCATGAAGACTACATGAATGCCCTTCGTCTTTATCACCAAAATGTTTCACCCAGCTACTGAATCGAAGAGATTGCCTACTCATGGCACCCTTTTTAAGAATCTCAAGCCTTTCTTTGTCCTTGGCATCCAGTATAATGTTGAAAGGGTCTTGATTACCCACAATGGGAAGATGAAGAATATTTACCACATCTTCAAGTGTAGGAGTGAATTCCCCCCACGAACATATGAAAGTATGTGTTTCCGAGCTCCATCTCCTGATTACATGGCGAAGTAGCTGCACTTCCAAGTGAATCTCACATCGTTCGGATACAAAAATGGCATCTAACACCGCAGCTTTCCGCAAGGTATCTCTGTTAATCGGATCCTCTAACTCATGCTCAACCCATTCTGACCAACCCCCAGTAATGCCACAGGGATATTGAAAGAATACAGGGACCGCCGGAAATAAGCCTCCTTCTATGCAACATCTGGAGATGGATGTGGGATCTATAATAGGAGCTGCCTCTGCCGCTGGCTCTTCATCTATAAGTGGACCTTCGCAAAGATTCTTGGACGACGGAAGGGGCCGTCCCCTCCTTAAGCCATCAGCCAGAGAAAACAAGTTATCCTTCATCACTGGTGGTAACCTAGGTGAAACGCGGGAACCCATTAAAATGCACCTTGTGAATTCCTACAAGCAAGACAAGGAATAATGGTAAGATTCATCGAGAGGAAGGGCATGCTGAATTCTCAAACAAAATCAACATGCCAAGCAAAACTTATGCACAAGCTTTCCAACTGCTCCAGCTAGAACATCCCACATTCAGAAAATCACTAGAAATTAAGTTTACAACCAACAAATCCCAAACCTTCCAGATTAGAACTAGACATGTCAAACCTCATTTTCCCAAAATTTCGTTGAAATCCGAGTTAGGGAAGCAGGCCAAACAAAATTCTAAAACAGGTCATGCAGCAGAAACTGCACAATTCCAGCAGCTTTAGCCCTTACTTTGAAATTGCACCACAAATTCATTTTTGCTTCAAAAGCCACGAAACCAATCCCAACACAACCATTGAGAAGCCCACTTTCATGTGTCAAAATCTCCAGATCATATTCAAGTGACAAAGTTTCGAAAGGCCAGAGAACATCCACAGGGTACTTTGGGACTTTTTCACAAACACTTAGCATGCATTAATTAGGAAAGCTTGTGTAGGTTTTGTTCATCACCAAGCTAAAACCCTAAATCACAAGCTCAACCTCAGAATTCAGTGCCTAATTCACAAAGTTTTGAGAAATACAAAGGAACTCAAGCTTCAAGAAAACAAGCATGCAGCAATGGCACCAACATCAATCTATGAACACACTTCAGAAAAATAAGGGCAGGGAACACTACAACGGTTGGATGATCCCCAATTTTGGATATATTGTAAACAGCACAATTTGAAGAGAATTTCATGAAGCAAGCATAATCATCAGAGCGGCAGATATTAAAAACGAGTGCAGAAATAGAATCTGCAAGCACTCACCAGCAATAAATAGACACAGAGATTGCAGACCAACTTTGTGGCATCAGAAAAATTCCGAAAATTCCCAAATTTTTACAGGCTATAGTAGTCGAGCAGATGAATAACTTTCATCAAGGAAGTTTTTCGATCTGAGCATCGAAAACGTGACTTCTGTTTTGGTGAACAGTAGCCACGGGTTTGGGTCTTGAAGGAGAGAAGAGAGAGCTGAAGAAGCACGGCAGCACATGCTGAAATAATGAAAAGCAAGGAAAAGCTCTCAAAATTCGCTGAAAGGAGTAAGCCCCTGACCCAACCTTTTAATATTATAAGTTTTCTATAGAAAGACTTATTAACTGTTAAGTAAACAAATAAAAGGCACTCCACTTATGAGAAGTTAAGTGTGGCTTTTCCTCAACACTTCCTTTCAGAACCATTGAGTTTTGATTTCCTTACAAACCGTTTCCACACTACAATTATATGGTTATATTATTATTATAATCATTTTTGCACTACTCTGATTATACTTGTCTTCACACCTTGCCAATTTCCAAGTCTGTTTGTCAAATGCACTCCATTTTGCAATTTCCCACTTTCTGCTCATCAATTGCATTCGGTTTTGCAATTTATCACTATCTACTTGTCAATTGCATTTCGTTTTGCAATTTCCAAATTTCTGTCTGCCAATTGCATTCGATTATGCAAATCCCAACTATCTGTTTACCAAATGAAATCTTTCCTTTATCTCTTGGGTTAGCCAATTTCCACAACAAACACTTCAAATTTTGTATCGCTACTCGACGTGCATTACTGTCTCATGCATACCATCAAAAGATAAGACACTTGGGTTATCCGAACCATCCTCAGTCTTAAAGGCTTTTATTTTTGGGGCTGGAATTGATTATTTGGCCCATCTCGCCGGTATTTCATGGCCCCAATAATCAAGGGGGCTAATGTTGAGGCCCAAAAAATCATAGGACAGGCCCATGCATATTTTAAAGCCCAATCGCTATCATGCTATAAAAAAATGGCCTAGCTGATGCACACATGCCATGCCAAGCAAGGCTACAATTTGGCACGTGGGGAGGCAGTGGTGTGAGTTTACCACTTTCACATGCAAACTTGTAAGAATTACAAGATTTCATAGGCCCAAGCCCACTTAGCCCACTGCAAAGCATTATCTAACGCAAAGCCTGAGCCACTGCAATACGACATAGCCCGAGCCACTGCAATACGATATGGCCCAAGCACAAGCACACGATAACGTGCAATGCCAAGCAACTCCCTATTGTGTCAAATCTCGCAACAAGCCTAAGTGGGCCCAAGCCACTTAATTATACGCATGGGGCTTGCTGATTGGTTTGTGGTGTGGATGGTTACAAGTTACACAAGGCCATTGATGGCTCAAAAATGGAGGCTTTGGGCTGGGCACCAAAGCCAAGCCCATTTTCTTGAGTCATTAAATAGGTAAGCAGAGAGAGAGAAAAAGCCCAACACCATCACGTTCTGGGCGACCGGTCTCCAGTAATGGCGACCGGTCGCTTTTGCGCAGAATCGAAATTCCAAAACAGCACTAGAGCGACCGGTCGCTTGCACCTGGAGACCGGTCGCCGGTCGCTTTCCTGCGGCAAAACAAAGACCCAGCAGCAAAACAAAGACCCAGCAGCAAAACAGCGGACCCAGCAGCAAAACAAAGGCCCAGCGGCAAAGCAAAGACCCAGCAGCAAAATAGAGGTCCAGCAGCAAAACAAACACACGGCAGCAAAACCAACAACCCGAACACGACGAAAAGAACACCCAGAAACCCAGAAATCTATACCAAACTTAACCTCCTCCTGTGATCATATCCTTGGAAAGCCTCAGATATGACCCGATCACCCATTTTCTCCAGCAAGATCTTTGATACCAACCCAAGCAGCAATCTGTCAATCTCTCTCTCTCTGCTAAACTTGTGGAAACTTAGCTCTCGCATCACAAGCCTTTCAAGCCAAGCATAACTTTCTAATTCTTTTATCACAATCATCACTCTCTTGGTGGGAAGAAACAGAGCATTCCCTGGAAATTTACATTTTCTCGGAGTGTTTTGGGCCTGGTTCTGAACTCAGGCAAAGGGGCATCACAATTAGCTCTTTACGACGGCCCAAGCCCGCCTTCAGTTGTCGTGACCAAAAAAGACCCCTACAATGAGATAGTGTTTTAATTAGCTAGATGCAGATTTTCATTTTTCAAATGCAGTTTTCAAAAAGAAACAATTTGAAAAACTCAAGGATGAAAAATATGAAGGTTACTCTAGAGGAAGAAGCGAAAGTTTGCAAAGAAACTTTCCAAAACTTGCCTCCCAAAGTCACAGTTGCCAAAAGAGGAATACAAAGGTTTTTACACAAAATTCCTTAGGTCAGAATCGACACATGGCAGCAGAGAGAGAATGGAGAATATGACAAAAATGCTGGAAATCCTACAGAGCAAGGATGACTAGTCATACGAGAAACAGATGACTAGTCATCATTTTATGAAATCAATTTAATGTTATGTGATGCAATACACAATTTACCTTTGTCAATTTGCTTGAACCTCCATAGGATAGTTGTTAGTTAAGAACACCTAGAGAAGCTATTCTTAATCTAAACTTGAGCTTGATAAAAACAATAGAAATCCTATTACAAAATTGTCAAGGGAAGCCAAAAGAAATACTCAAAATGCATACATTAATAGGTGTAATGAAGAGACGGTTGGCAGTGAAGACGCGTTAATGAAGTTACGGTTTTCGAGACGTTTTGTTTGTAATGAAATGTTTGGGCTTTTTTTTATAAAATTGGACTGGGCTTGTTTAGGGTGCTTTTTGAGTTTTTTGTGTTAGGCTTGATCAGGGTCAGTCTTATAATTTATAAAAATTTCAACACCAATTTCTTATGTAGTAAATGGATTTTGGGTGTGTTTCTAAAGTGCATTCCATGTGGGGATTTTTTTATATATAATTTCAACCCCTATTTTGGGTATATTAGTGAAACTCCCTAGAATTAATTTGACGTCTTCTTTTTTCTTTTTCTTTTTTTAAAAGTTTTTAGCGACTTTAAAAATTGCACTCCAAACATATATATAAATCAAATACACATGGCGCTTTATGATTGTTATATGTGCCGGTTCTATAGTTTTGGAATAAAACCGACCACAGGAAAATTGAAGTATCGTTCTTTCTTCCTTCTCTGATCTGGACTCGACGCTCAGCTCTCTCTCTCTCTCTCTCTCTCTTAGACAACCACCTCGTCTCGTCCGTGTCATCTCATCAATTCAATCCCAAATCAGCCTCCTCTCTCATCTCCTTCATCTCTCATCAGTATCAGACAACCAGATTATAGACAAACAATTTCTGATTTTTTTTTACCATAAGTTGTTCAAGCATGGTTTTTGTATTTTTGTGATCATAACCAGATTATATGAATAAAGTGTTACTTGCTAGTTTATGCTTTGAGTTTTTTTTTTTTTTTTTGGTTTATGTATTTATTTTTAGGTTTCAATCCCTCATTTTTGGGAAGTGAAAATTGCTTCTTGTTTGCCCTTATTGACAAGTATCCTAGGTTTTCTTGGGATCTAAGAAGCGCAGATACAAATACGGATACGGTGATACGATATGATACAACACGGGGATATGGTAAATTTTCAAAAATTAAAATATAATACGTCATGGATACGGTTATTAAAAATATTTATAACTTAAAACAAATTTTAAATAAATAAATAAATTGAAAATTATAAATATAGTGTAGCATTTTGGGCTTTCTTTTCTGATACTTTATATTTTTAGGCATGTATAGCTTTTTCCACCCAAACATATCATTACCCAAAGCCCATTTTAATACTATTGCTTAAGACCCAAACCCATAAACAGATCTATGTAAAAAAAAATATATATTACAAATCCCGTTTTAGCAAACGACGTCGTCACTTGAGATATTAAAAATTAGGTCAGTCGACATCTTCTTCTTCTTTCTCGTGCGCGCCGGAGAAAGTAGAGCAACCAATTCTTTTCATAGTAATAGTATGCTTGTTAACCACAGACAAGTTCTCAATCCTTCTCATTGCTCTCTGAAATTGAAGTAACCAAGAACTTTCAATCTTGTTACATCCATAGGACGCTCTTCTGTTTCATCTTCAAATGCCAAGTTCAAGCACTTATCAATTGAAGTCTTTGTTATCTTCTTATAACCCATGAAGTATTTCTTCACAAAATGCAACTCTGGCCTTGTTGAAGTTGTTGTGCTTGGTAGCTTCTTGCCTCTGTTTGGCAAACCAAAACTTTCAGCCACATCTTGGTTTTTCATCTCACTGTCACCATCATGAAACTTGAATTTCCTCGTCTTTGTGTTATAGTCTTGTATGAGTCTCACGATGTCATAATTAGACTTCATGCACTCTACCTTTGTTAACCTTTTCTGGATATATGCTTCTATGAGTGTTCAAAAAGGTGTCTTCGATAGCAGTGTCAAGACATCATTCCGTTGTTTAAGTTTGTCTCTGATGTTGTCGATTGTTGTTGTAAAATGAGCATCTTGCTCTTGATCTGCACATAGTTTGGGTCATCCCATCTGTTTGGCTTCTGGTTCGTTTTCTTTTTGGATGATAACTGTTTGCCTTTTGGTTCGGAGGTTGGTCTGGTTTGTTCTTTCTTCATCATTTCTTAAGTATACATGCATTAGAAATAGCAACATGACAACCATTAATCAACATGACAGTAAACTAGCAGTGTTATTACCCTAGACTGGAACATTACATGGGTAGACATGCATTAGAAATAGGATGTCATAGGAAACGAGCAACATTATTACCCTAGACTGGAATTTTATAGCCATTAATCAACATGACAGTAAACTAGCAGTGTTATTACCCTAGACTGGAACATTACATGGGTAGACATGCATTAGAAATAGAATGTCATAGGAAACTAGCAGCATTATTACCCTAGACTGGAATTTTACAGCCATTAATCAACAGTACAGTAAATGTGTGGTTTTTAAAGGTCTTACCTTTGAAGCATTTTCTGCTTGAAATTTTCATGGTTTTGTAGGTGGAGGTTAGTGTGTGGTTGTTTGGGCCTAAATTTGATGCGCCCAGTCCAAAATCAGAAAGCCCACAATAATTTTGAAACATCTGCCAACAAAAATCAGGCCTAGACTATACATTTCAAGCCCAACATAAGAGGCCCAGAAACTATCAAACCACAAGCATGACTTGGGCCTCGAAGGAATTCAAATTGGGCTTGAACCAAAAATGGGCTTGGCAGGTTTTAAATTAAAAGAAAAAGAGAGAAGCCCAAAGGAGAAACAGACCCACGTGACCCTCTGATTTGGAAAAGTAAACAATTTCAACTGAAGTTAATAAGGAATGAACAGGGGCAGGTATAAAGAAGACCATCTCTGAAAAACTCTGCTACCAAGAAATCAAAACCCGTTTTGTTTATTCAGAGATATTTTCTCTGCTCCAAAAAAGGCACCATTTTCAAAAAGATACGCAGATTACGCTTTCTAAAAAGAGATAAGCAGGAAACAGGGAGTTGCTAAAACTGGAAAATCAAACTTACCATCACAGGTTGAAAGAGCCGTTAAACTGGAAAAAAGAAGGTGAGGTTCCCCATTCAAACAGAGAAGTGACTGTTTCATAAACTGATCGTTGAGGACTTAAACTGCCAAGATTGATAAAACCCCTTTTCTTTTGCTTTTTAAAATAAAAGATCTTTCGAGATTTTTTGCATCCATTATTAAAAGAAATTAGAACCCCCACTCCCAAAACATTTCTTATAAATACAAGAGAGGGTGAACAGAGCAAAGGATCACCAATTCAAACAACCAAAAATCAGTCAAAAGACAAAAACTCAAAATGCTCATTTGATCCCAAAAGCCTTCAAACAGAGACCAATCAAGACACCCAACTTCAGTTCAGACTTAGAGAAATAAATCATTCAAAACGAGATTTCTCTCGTTACAAATTTGGTTCAGCATAAGTCAAAGAAAGCAGAATTCAGGTTTTTACAAATATGAAAACCTCAACAAATTTATGAAGAGCCCTGATCAAGCAGGTTAGACACCACAGTAAAGCTCCAGCTCAGTAGTCAGTTCTAGCCACTTCTGCCTCTTCCAGACTAAAGAAGTCCTAATTCTGCCCGACCAAAGCCGTTCCAGGGTTTGAAATAAATTGAAAGCTCTGCCAAACTCGAACGTTGGCATCGATTTGCAGTTGAAACAGATCAGTTGAAGTTATTGACAGTCCAGTCCAGCACAGTCATATCCAATCCAGCCTGGATTAGAAGCATCTGCCTAGGCAGAAATGGAAGCCCATACGTCTTTTTCTCTTCTCGGAGTCAGTTTTTCCCTTTTGAGTCTTGTAAAAGAGAGTTCTGTCTAAAAGTAATCCATTTTCTCACCATCTATTCTGGCCAGAACTATCCGTTTTATACTGAGAAAAATTGTGAAGTCCTCACCAGTCTGAGGCAAGAAAAGAACTTACTTGGGAGATATTCCTCACCCAAATTCACAATTGTTTGTTTAGAAATCAGTAACTTGGGGCTCAAGTTATCTATTTTTAAAGAAGTCTGCTAGAATTTTTATTGCTAGCAGTGGCACGCTCGCACACTAAAGAAAGTTGACTTGTCGACCAATTAATGGTTTTCAAGACAATGGGGAACTTTACCCTACCATCACAGGAGACAAATCAAAACAAGTGAATAGTGATGTTGGTTTTTGTAAGTAGATGAAGCTTGGTGATGGTTATGGAGTGTCGATTTACAGAGACGGGTTGATGAAGACGCATTGATGAAGAGGGTGTAATGAAGAGACGGTTGGCAGTGAAGACGCGTTAATGAAACTACGGTTTTCGAGACGTTTTGTTTGTAATGAAATGTTTGGGCTTTTTTTTATAAAATTGGCCTAGCCTTGTTTTAGGTGCTTTTTGAGTTTTTTGTGTTAGGCTTGATCAGTGTCAATCCCGTAATTTATAGGAACTTCAACACCAATTTCTTATGTAGTAAATGGATTTTGGGTGTGTTTCTAAAGTGTATTCCATGTGGGGGTTTTTATTTATTTATTTATAATTTCAGCCCCTATTTTGAGTATATTAGTGAAGCTCCCTAGAATTAATTTGATGTCTTCTTTTTTCTTTTTCTAAAAGTTTTTAGCGACTTTAAAAATTGCACTCCAAACATATATATAAATCAAATACACATAGCGCTTTATGATTGTTATATGTGACGGTTCTACAGTTTTGGAATAAAATCGACCATAGGAAAATGGAAGTATCGTTCTTTCTTCCTTCTTTGGTCTGGACTCGACGCTTAGCTTTCTCTCTCTCTCTCTCTCTCTCTCTCTCTCTCTCTCAGACAGCCACCTCGTCTCGTCTGTATCATCTCATCAATTTAATCCCAGGTCAGACTCCACTCTCGTCTCTTTCATCTCTCATTAGTATCAGACAATTTCTAATTTTTTGTGACCATAAGCTGTTGATAAGTTGTTCAAGCATGGTTTTTGTATTTTTGTGATCATAACCATATTATATGAGTAAAGTGTTACTTGCTAGTTAATGCTTTGAGGATATTTTTTTTTTTTGGGTTTATATATTTATTTTTAGGTTTCAATCACTCATTTTTGGGAAGTGAAAATTGCTTCTTGTTTGCCCTTATTGACAAGTATCCTAGGTTTTCTAGGGATCTAAGAAGCACGAACACGGATATAAATACGATACAATACAACACGGGGATACGGTAAATTTCCAAAAATTAGGATACGATACGTCATGGATACGGTTATTAAAAATATATATTAATATATATTAATAAATATGTATAACTTAAAACAAATTTTAAATAAATAAAAAATTGAAAATTATAAATATAGTGTAGCATTTTGGGCTTTCTTTTCTGGTTCTTTATATTTTTTGGTGTGTATAGCTTTTTCCACCCAAACATATCATTACCCAAAGCCCATTTTAATACTATTGCTTAAGACCCAAACCCATAAACAGATTTATGTACCCAAAAAAATATTTAGATTATTATAAATAAACCCAATCCTAGACATGTATTTATAAAAAAACTCACACACTATTTAAACATAGAAACACACCCAAAATCAACAGTTGTATATTTTTTGGGTGTGTTTATAAATGGGTTTTGAGTGTGTGTAATGATGGGTTTTGGGTGTGTTTATAAAATGTTTTGGGTGTTGGGTTTTTTTATAATTTCAGCCCTCATTTTGGGTGTTTTAGTGAAACTCTCAAAAATATATTATAAATCCTGTTTTAGCAAACGACGTCGTCACTTGAGATATTAAAAATTAGGTCAGTCGACATCTTCTTCTTCCCCGTGCTCGCCGGAGAAAGTAGAGCAACCAATTCTTTTCATAGTAATAGTATGCTTGTTAACCACAGACAAGTTCTCAATCCTTCTCATTGCTCTCTGAGATTTGTTTCATCTGGAGGTTATTCTGTTCTTCACTCAAGTGGTCTTCAGCACTGGTTCAAAAATTGGCAAGGACACAGAAAACATAAACTGACAGCTAGCACTTTTGCTGCCGCCGTTGGTTTTTTTCGTCGCCGAAGACTCCAGCTTTGGTTAGAGAAGATTGGAGCAATTGAGCCATTTTCGGGTAACCTGAGTACCTGTTGGAGCAATATCAAAGAAGAGGAAGCACTTGAAAGATACAAGCTGATAACAGGAAATTCTGTCTTGTTTCCTGAATTTCAAGTCTATGGTAATACAAATGCTGGAGATGATTGGCTAGGAGCTTCACCAGACGGGGTGGTTGATAGGCTGGTATACGGATTGTCTTCACGAGGAGTACTGGAGATTAAGTGCCCATTTTTCGATGGAAATATGAAAAAGGCTACCCCTTGGTCGCGAATTCCTCTGTACTGTGTTCCACAGGCTCAGGGTTTAATGGAAATACTTGACAGGGATTGGATGGATTTCTATGTTTGGACTCCTAAAGGGAGTAGCCTATTCAGGTTATACCGGGATGCAGAATACTGGGATGTTTTGAAAATGGTTCTCTCAGATTTTTGGTGGAATCATGTCCAGCCAGCGAGGGAGATGTGCAGTAAGTCTCAGATTACGGATCCCCTCGTTGAATTAAGATCGCTCAAACCAGCACCCAGGCATGAAATGTGTAGTTATATAGTTTATGAAAGCAAACGCGTTGTTGATAGCTCCAAGTTATTGATGCGTGAAATCAATGGCAAACTGATGAACTGATGCGAGGCACCTTGAGCTCGAAACACAATACAATACCTATTAGGTTTACTTCGTCGTCCCTGTTATCATTTTGCAGAAACACCTTGCATTTGCCTTTCAAAATATCACATTACTACTGGAAAAAGAAAAGGAAGACAAGTTAAAGTTGTTGATGAGCCTTAAAACTTACCCAAGTCTCCATCGTGATTTCCATCATCCATGCTCATGATCGTGAATGTAACATGATGTTTGTTTATGATGATTTTCATTGCACTCATTCACTTTTCAATCCAAGTGGAAATTGTTCATGAGAGCTTACATGTCTGACATTTATCCGCCCCGAATGGCAGAGAAGTTTCCATATCGGAGAGGCCTTGAACTACCAAAGAAGAATCTTTACATCATCAATTCTTCGAATGAATTTGAGTTAATTTTTGAACAATCTCCAACTATTTCCATTTATGTGCGTGTGTGTGTGTATCCACAATTTGCTACACTTTCTTCCTTTCCCTACTGGGAAGCATATAAAAGAATACAAGTTTTCTTTTCTTTTCTCTTTTTACAAGCAAGAGGCACAAAACGCACATAACCACAAGGAATTGTGCCAAAAAAACTCAAACTCCATCCTTACTATTAAGGCACATGAGGTGCCGCTATACCCAATGGCCGTCAGCAAGTAGACAGAAGTTTGAGTTTCTAAATAAATAATCAATTTGTAATGTCTTGCCAATTACAAAATGCTCACCATTTGAGAGTACCAATTCACAAAGAGCAGTGTTGCGCGCTTGGGCGACCAACCGTGGCATTCTTCATTAGAAAATGGCATCGAGTTGTATATGCAGAGTTAGAAAGCTCTTGCTACTTTCTTCCCAGCATTCATGCTTTTGCTATTTTCTAGATGAAACTCCTACCAACTGGATGTTGGTAACGAAAATCTATGAGAAAGGAAATCAGACATCAATAAAGCATTTTAAGTGCAAAGAAGACAATGATAAATCCAACAGGAACCTTTTCATATCATGAAGTGACGAAATTCCTATGAAACTCAAAAGTAAATTATCCTAATTATACGTAAGCTTACAGCATAGTTACTTATCTTGCAGAACCCAGCTCAGCTTAGTGCATCTTAAGTCAAAATCTAGGTCGAGTAAAATTTAAGGAATAGTACAAGCTAATAACCTGAACTGAGCCATGCGGTTCTTATCACTCAACTCATTGGAAAATAAAAAATAAAAAATTTCTATGTGACAATATAGAAGCTACAGGTAGCCTCTCATTGATGTAAAAGAACAGAGGTATATGAAGAGACTTACACATAATTGAAATCAGCTCCTTTGACCACATATCCTCATTGATGTAAGAGAACAGAGGTATATGAAGAGACTTACCCATAATTGAGATCAGCTACTTTGACCACCTATCCTTCGCTAGCACCAGTAATACACAGAACCCTCTCCTTAAGCCTATTGATAGTCTGCATGCAGAACAAAAGAAAAGGATCAATAGAGAACAACACAGGCAATACAATTAACTGCACACAAAGTTTCAAAATCCAGACCAAGCTAGAGATCCTTCCCCATCTTTCAGTGGAGACAGCAGCATCTTTGAGATGAGAACAACGTGGAGTGTCAAAACTTAAAAAGTAAGCTGAAGTTTCTGTAGCTTCTGCTACCCAAAGGGAATTCATTTGGTCCTTTTCTCTCTTGGTAAGATTACAAAACCCAACCTGTAAAGAAGAAATATAAAAGATTATAAATAGACTGCTTTTAGCCAATAGGATGGTTTCATTTGGGAAAGAATGGGAGGGTTGATTACTGAGAGAATGTGGTAATAGAAATTTGAGTATGATATTAATCCCACAACTCGATCTCCAAAAATGGAAACCAACTTTTACATACTTCATACACCTCGATATTCTAGGTAGGGATTCCTTGTGAGGAGGGCTTGCATTTTGTTAATTACTAACCAAATGGATCAAGTATGGGTGTGAAGTCAAATGCTTTCTATCTAGTTACCATCCAAGTATGGAATTAAGAGGCAGCACATTCAAATAGTACTTTTTGTGTCTTAAAAGATTCTATGACCATAATTAATGGGTTATATGACTTCCTAATGAAGATCGTAAATCATTCCCTCAAATTAAACAAAAGGGCACGATGAAAGTTGTCAATCTTAGATACATCAAAGTGGTTGCAGACCAAATCAATTAACGAAGACAAATTACATTTAGAGGCTGTTTTGTTTTCTGGGCTAAAAGTCTTGAAATAACTCATCTAAGTTACTCCGATATCTTGAATTAGTTGGAATTTTAACTTAATGAAGGTTGCCCTTATTTTTGCTGCTCTGACGGTAGCCGGTATGTAGAAGACAGTTCAAAATGTATAAAGGTAGCCTTTTGTATTATAGTAAGATTTTTTTTATATTGCTTTAAATGCACACCTTGTGTTTTGTATGTATGTTTATACTTTTTTCGATTTAATTATGTTTCTTATTAAAAAGAACCAAGGAAGATGTTCTAAGTGCAAACATAAACATACAACTCATATGGTTAAATGTGTCAATTGTTGGTTTTAAGATGTTTATGGTATATAACAAGCAGACTTGAAACTTATTTTTAGACTAGAAACAAAGAAAAAGAAGATATCAAACAAACAAACATATCATTCAGACATAAACATTAAGGTCAAATTCAGATCTACTCAGATATAGGATCAAAATAAAACTAAGAAATGCCACCTTCATATTCTATTTCAAGATAGTACCAGTGTCTCACATGATGATTTTTCTCATTAGTTTATATGAAGCGGTGACCTTCTGAGGTTGACTATTGAGAAGGAACAGTACATACCGTTGATCCTGTGAGGTTATAGTTTATAGGAGCAATTGAATCAACGCCAATGTATGGTGAACAGAAGCAGACGGCCAGTAGAGAATCACATGATTCTTCTGAATTTAATTCAGATATGGAGCCATCTGTCACAAACACCCACTGTTTCTTCTGGTGAGCAGCTATATATGCCTCCCCCACAAACACAATGAATGCAGCAATATCAAATTCACTGCATAACACCCCCCCACAACCCCAAAAAATAAATCAATTAATTCAACATTACTTTTCTATGGGAACAAACAGAAGAATCAATATCAAAAGCATAGGCTTAGTCTAGGATTAACCTGGAAAGAGGAACTTTACCCAAATCTGACAATAAGACTGATTTGCGAGGATTGAAAAAAGGCCTGAGATGGATATAGTCATTTTATTAAAATAAGTAAAGAAAATATAGGAAAATAAAAAACATAATACTTACTTAAAGTGTTCGACTGCCTGCTGAGATAAAGGCTGCCATGTTGTTGTGGATCCTCTCGCTAGCAAGTGTAGAGTATCCACATCAGAACTTGTTGGTATAAGTCCAGAAACGCGATATGCATGTCCCTCAACCAGCTCAGTCTTCTGCTGTATCAGAAGGTAAACTTGGTAATGTTCATATGTGGCATTGTAGCATTCAGAGAATAATTGTTCAAGGGAGCAGACTCGTCATTTATATTTCATAAACACACATGGGGTAAGAAAGAGAGAGAGAGAGAGAGAGAGATCAACAAAATATATATTAAAAGGGGATCTATACAATAACACACTTGGGTTCACCTGCTTCTCAGATGGGTTCCAGATTGTTATTAGGCCTTCCTTAGAACTGTCTTTCCCATGACATAATTTTCTTGTTAGTCCAACCACCCTCACCCTCATGAATGGCGTGACTTCCCTCTCACTTAAGCCGACATCTTCCAGTGCTTTCAAAATTGATTTCTCCATGTCTGACTGCTTAATTGCCTAAGTTCCAACCTGCCATGATCAAAATCTCGTTCTATACCAGACTTTCATTCAAACAAAACATTGGAAACCTACCTCCAGCTTTGATCGATATTTGGTAAAAGATTTCAACTGTTCTGAACTCATTTCTGCCATTAAAATTTCGGGTTCAGTGGCTGTTTCTAGTATCTTTAAGAGTTTTGCCCCTTCACTATCGCTATCATTACACAAATGTGAATGTTCTAGTCCTCTTTGGAACTCAGATATAATGCCTTCTATGACATTAGAGCGCCTGCACCCAAGAGAAATATCAATCACAGCAAATAGGAAAGGCCTTGCAAGAGAATATGTCTTAAAGTTTCATCAGGGATGTATTTGCAATTTGATGTAAAAAGCTTAAGACAGTGTATAACACCAAAAAGAAATCATCTTTTTGTTTAAACAAACTTTAAGACAGTGTATTCTTATTTCACCAAATATCTACCGGTAAATGTGCAATGATACTTTTCATTATAAAAATAGCTAAAACATGGATTATTATAATTTTTTGGATATATTACATGATTGAAAAGGAGTGTACTTTGATCTGATGAAGCGTAAGTTTGTTTGACATAAAAGTATCTTTGTAGCATGAGATCAATTTGAGATCCAAGTACATACACACACAAAAATTATTAGCTCTAAAGAAGTACAACTCTCATGAGTTTAAATCTCAAGAATCAATAATTCTTGATATTTACATCTAGCAGAATTATACTCTACTTCCATCCAATAATTTAGCTGAAGATGTCTTAAGGTCATTGTTGAAAGAAAAATCAGCCCCCGCATAATAAGGCTGTTGTTGAGATTAATATGAGTTATAAGTATTCTTATAAGCACAACACTTCCTGTTCCCCAATTCATTTTAACTTTTCATTTGAAACATATTTTATTTACTGTAAGAATCTTTGGCAAGCCAGTCATCCATTTCAGCATATCTAGTTCTCCCACCTAAGCACATGCTAAAGGGCCTGCTTTCAGTCATGCATTCCTGCACCACCTAGAACAGCATAACATGAACAATCATGTAACAAATCATTTAATGGTTTCTCCTAAACTAAAAAAGTCACAAATTTTCTAGAACAATCTTGTAGCTCCCATCAAATATTGAAGCAATTTTGGATTTTAAGGCAAACTTGACATAAGACACCTCTGTTGAGCACCATCTAGAACAGCATAACATAACGCAATCCTGATATGATCCAAATATTTTTGCAACGAAAAAGGAAAATGTTGAGCATACTTGAGGTCAAAAAAATTCAAAGAGCAACTAGACAGGAGAACACTTAAAGAGGCTAAGCTAAAAAAATTAGATTTTGAATGAATAAAGGAAACATAAATTACGAATACTTTCAAAAAGTAAATTAACTTATAGTTTGTTTGCTTTGTCAGAATAGACACCTCTCTTGATATGATTGCACCATTTGGGACTCCAACCTCTCTGATCTTACAATAGATCTTCCATTACTTAACCTAAAAGAAAAAAAATATATTACAGTGGTTATGTTCATAATTAAGGACATACAGTATCAACTCAAGTAAACATATATAATATTTCAAATTACCTCTCTTTGTAGAGAACAGGGTATATCCGTGTGACTCCTAGAAGAGTGCAAGGGACTGCACCACCACCACTCTTGACACAGTTAAATGCTAAGGGAGCACCAACAACTTTACCTGTAGAGATAAATTTGAGAATCATGAATGAGAAGACAATGAGATAAAACTGTTAATACACTAAACCAGTGCGAGACTACAATATACCAAAATCCTATGTAAACCAAATGGTTCTTACAAAATCCCAATCGATCAGCCCAATGAGCTCTATATGTTCCATTTATGTGCAGCCGGAAAGTAACTGTTCTTGCCACCTGAGTTGAAGCAGAAACCTGAGAAATCCCTCTAATAGCAGGAGGTAAAGATTTATATATTTTTTATTTTCACTTTAAAAAAAATCCAAAAAATAGTGAGAACCTCAAGGGGTGAAACAGGCCCAGCCCAACCACAGAGTGCTGCTCCCCAGATCTGCATCAGAAATCATAACTATAAGCAAGCAGCAATTCTGAACAGAATTCTTTAATCAAAGAAGCCGTACTAAAAACAATAGAGCAGCATCTTAGCTACCCGAAGTTTCTGTCCAACAAATAATTTTCCACTAGCAAGCTGCTTTGACAGGAGTGCATCCAGTACAGCATCCACTGAATACCTGTGAGACAAGATAATTTTACATGCCATCTCGAAATAAGTTTAAGTGCACAAAGGTAATTACTTACCACCCATCAGTAAGCTCAACTTTTGCAGCACCACTATTTTCAGCTCTGGAGCTAGTCTCCATATTTGGGTCACAATTTGAATGAATAGCTGAAATGCATAGAACCACCATTGAAGAAGGGGATGCATCTCCTTCCAGAATCCTCTTAATTGCAGATCGGTGACCTTGATTCACTTCTCTTTCATATCTGTGAAAATGCATTGCATATTGATATCAATGGATGTCCCACAAACCCCAATAGTAAACTGTACAACTATATTATAAGTTTATAAGTATGAATACCTATACTTCAATTCCTCAAGCACATTGGAGACTGTCAAAAAATTTCCGAACGACTTAGCTAGATGACATCTCTCATAGCAAGCCAGTTTCCAGACAACCCACTTGTAGTGATTTGTGACCCACCTAGATTGAGGAATAAAATAAGAATGCTCAACCTGGTTTAGAATTAAACAAAGATACAGAACATTGGCATATATGCTATTGATGAACTGCACACACGTTCCATACAGTGCAAACTTAACAAATCCAAGATGATAACCCAGGTGATCCATACCATCGGGCCAATTGGATGTACAATTTGTAGATGTGAGTTCTATGCTGGCATTCAATTTTTGGTATTTATTGAATTTGAAATTTGTACCTTTAATTATGTTACCAAATTTTGTATACGACAATATTACATGTGCATGCTAAAGAGAAATGCACTCCAATCTTTTCCTTCTAATTGTCTTTAGTCAGGCAATGTTGAAGAAAAATTGTAATGCACTGTAACACTTACTCTCTGGAAGTATATTGCATTAAAGCTCCAGAACGAGCCAACATGTGGACAAAAGCTTCTGCTCCTATGCAGTTTAAGCCAGATTCATCAAGAAACATGTACTTTTCTGCGTTACTTGCTGTAATTCTTCTCATCGGGTCTGACAAACACTCCAACTAAATTCATTTTGATGCATAAAATAGTATCAGTGCCAAGGCATACATAATCTGTTGAGACAATTAACAAAATTATTAGTCTCCATACCATGTTCTGGTCAGGTGGTGGCATTCCAAAATATTTCTTCACATACATTCTAGTTACTGAGAAAGGATATCTAGTAGAAACCCTTCTTTTGGAACATGAATGGTCGGAGGACAAAGTAGACAAACCTGATGGAACAGTAGCTTAAATGAGAAGCATATTCAGTAACTAATATCAACAAAATTATATTAAGAGATTATTAAATTTTACCATTACGGACAAGAGGAACATTCTTATGCAATGGAGTGGAGGAGTTGGAAGTGCGAGGCTTCTTGAATGGAGAAATAGAACTTCTTCCAAGCCTCCTCTTTACACCACTCATTTGTGTGCTATTCATAGCAGTGGTGCCAACGGTATTTGAAATATCAACCAATGGCTTGGCTAGTGACTTTCCAACAGGATTAATCCTCAAACTACCACCATTTTCCAAATAATTGTTTTCTACTGTCTTGAGGATACAAGGTTTGTCGCTAAGGGGCTTCTCCTGCCGATAAGTTAACTCGCTGTTTGACTTACAGACACTTTCACTCCTAACAACATCAAATTGAGTAATCAGATTAGTGCCGGAATTTATAGCCGACGACGACCGCACTTGATTAGAGGATGATTGCAGTGGAGATACAGAAGTCTTAGTTAAAAAGTTTTTCCTAGTCATTTTCTGATGGGAGAAGGGAGTGCGTTCATCATGTCCTCTACCTTTTGAAAATGAGAAAACGGAGTCACCTGCATCCCCCTCATTCAAGAAACTCCCTAACTCTGGGTCACCAAGTAGACTCCTTGCACGTTGCAGTGCATCAGTAGAAACAGATATAGATCTTCCTCCAGCTGTATGGAACTTGATTGATGAAGGTTTGTCCGGAGTTAAATTAAGCCTTTCAGGTGACATAAAATTTAGATCAGCCTCATTCTTCTTACATCTAGTTTGTACTGAAACAGTCTTATTAATTAACGGAGACCTTGAAATGGATGCAGCATCCATAACCTCCCCACCACTGTCGAAACCCGGAAGCTTGCTGTGATCATTGTCGTCTCCCAAACCAAGCAATGTCTTTGCCCTCACAAGACCGTCCGGAGATATATTAACCATTTTCCCAGAGCCAGTCTGGAAAAGGGAATTAGAGAAACCACCTCTACTATTCGTAGCTTGCACTTGGCCTGCAGCACACCACACCACAGCACATTGAGGTTAGAAAATTTGGTCACTTGTGGTTGATTGATTCATAAAAAATAAAGGTGTTCCTAATTATATAAAATTGTTTATTTTTTTTCCATTTTCCTATTGCTCTCATATCCTTAGGGTTTTCCTTGGCAATCAAACAGAGGATATGAGAAGCAGAAACCAAATTTCCCAGAATGATTGAGACCACCAGAAACTCAAAGAAAAGAAAAAGCTTTTGGCATTGGACATTTTAATAAATAAATCAGAGAAATTGAAAAAATCCAGCAGAATGCCCTAATTACCAGTTCCAGTTTGAAGAAGCGACGATGCTTTGGCTAAGGAGGATGGCTTGATGGCGACGGGTCTTCCAAATCCGTTGCGGAACATCCCAACACCGTCATCAACATCAACGCCATTTCTCTGATTCTGAGTCTGGGCCTCTGCAAGCTTCGAACAACCTTGAAGCAGCAGATCCGCCATGGAAGGCAGCCGACTGCTCGACTTGAGCTGCTGCTGCCTTTCACTATCACTATGATGAGTAGTAGTAGCAGTAGGATAAACGGCGCCGTTTGGTGTGTCGGGATACCACCGGTAATTGTTGCCGGCGTCGGCGAACATCTGCCACGTCGACATTTTCGAGGGTTTTGGGACTTTTTCGAGGGTTATTACCTATCTGTCAGCAACCTGCGAACGAAACGAACGAAGGAAAGCTTTGTTTCAATTGAATATTCAATTCTTCATTCTTTCCAAAGTCTCAGCCATTTGATCTCCTTTACTTAAATACTTATACAATCCTCTCTTCATTTGATTGCTTTCTGGCAAAACACCGACAAATGGCGGAAAATTAAAAAATAAAAAGCGCGCCAAAATTCAAATGAGTTATCCACGAAAATGTGTTTTTAGGGGATTGCGGTGGATGGATATCCCTAAACCCACCCACTTGTTTACGGCCCTTTCCGCGAGTGCAATGAATCTTTTGTTTAGCTGGGGATATTTTTTTAGTTACGCAATATTTATATTAAAAATCAATATTTTAAAAATAATAATAATTTCCACACTGATTCGTGCAAGATTTGTACCAAATCCTCCATGCTCTAGAGTTATAGATAACAAAACAATGTATATATCAATGATGTTAAAAAAAAAACACACAAAATGCAAACAAAGCAAAAACTACAACAAAAGACATAGACTGTAACAAAAATAAAAACCATTTCTATATAAATATAAACTGCAATGCATTGTGTATTTTAATAATGATCATTCTACAATATAAAAGGCAAAGCCATCATGAAAACGTAGTCTCCAAGTAAACCTAGGATTCCTTGTAGGGTTTGTAAATCTTTCTATAAATACTTAGCCTTCTGGCTCTATCAATACATAGAGAAATATTCTTCTCAACATAGTCTCCAATTTGACATGGTATCAGAGCACCGATTCTAGGTGTCTCTTTGTTTACAAACCTTAGTCGTCTAACTCTTCATGGGTGACGCTAGCAACACCTCCCGAACAGAAGCCAAAATTCCTCCAACAGAAACCATGGATCATACTTATCCTTACTTCTTGCAATCCTCAAATCATCCAGGACTTGTTATTGTCTCCCAACCTCTTGATGGAGATAACTACAGCATGTGGCGCCGCACCATCACCATTAATCTCAGTGCCAAAAACAAATTAAGGTTTGTTGATGGCATCATCAAATCTCTTTCTGAGTAAGATTACAAATACCCTTTATGGCGTTGCTGCAACAATATGGTGATGGCTTGGTTGTTGAATGCTCTCACACCAAACCTCGTCAATAGTGTCATCTATGTCGACACCCATGCTGAAATTTGGAGTGATCTGCAGGATCGATTCTCTCTTGGCAATCTTACTCGTGTTTTTCAAATTTGGAGGACCATCGCCGAACACAAACAAGGTCAGCAAACCATTTGTCAATACTACACAAAATTGAAATCCCTTTGGGATGAATTGGGCTCTTATCAATCCGTACCGCATTGCACCTAGGGAGCCTTGAAGGTGTTGCCAGCACGCGAGGATGAAGAGCAAGTCATACAATTTTTTATGGGTCTCAATGACTCATACATAGCCATTCGAGGAGTTTTATTGATGCAGACTATTCATTCTGTTAAGAAGACCTATTCCATGATTATGCAGGAAGAACAACAACGTGGAGTGGGAGAACACACTCCATCTGAAGTTGCACATGCCATGAACGTGAGCAACAAGTCATACAAGCCCCTTGGCTCCTCCACTTCCAGCAACTCCAAAGCATAAGAGACCAACTCTTCCAAACATACCGCTCAAAGAAGCAATTCACGCAAACCTCTCTTTTGTACCTACTGTGAGGATACTACTCATCTAGTCAACATGTGTTATTATTTGCACGGTTGCCCTACTTGGCACAAGCTTCATGGCAAAAATGTCAAGCCACCCAATCGCTCCAAGAAACCCTCTATAGCAAATCAGACACAATCTACTCCACCACTCGCGACAGAAGGTTTCAAATTCTCCGCTGAGGAGTATGCTCAACTCAAGTCTTTGCTTCGTGATGGTAAACCTCGTGCTAATTTCACAGGTCAAATGCCTTCTTTTTGTGCCCTCACGGGCTCATCATTCACGAATCCTTGGATACTTGATAGTGGAGCCACTGATCATATTGCACCTCCTTCCGGGCTTTCTGTTACTACCCCACTCAACTCCACTGTTGATCTTCTTGATGGGTCTCATGCAAAAATCAATGGCCTTGGTTCCTCGTCTATGGGTCCAAACTTATCTGTTGATGGAGTTCTTTGTGTGCCTTTCTTTCGTGTTAATTTACTTTCTGTTAGCACACTTACATCTAGTCTCAACTGTTCTATTCACTTCTTCCCTACCTTTTGTGTCTTACAGGACTTGACTTCGAAGAGGATGATTGGTCTGGGGAAACAAGTTAATGACTTATACTACTTGCTCACGAAAAGGAACGTCACCACTCCACCATCCACATCCAACGCCACCACATGCCACCTCAATCACAAATCCGCTGCTCTCTGGCATCAACGCTTAGGTCATCCCTCCAAAGAACCATCCAAATTTTTGTCTCAAACAATTTCTGGTATTTTATTTGATTTGCGCCATCATTGTGATATATGCCCTTTAGCTAAGCAAACTCATTTGCCTTTTTCTTCCAGTTCAATAAAAACTACTCGTCCTTTTGATTTAATTCATAGTGATATTTGGGGTCCTCACTGCGTTGCATCTCATTCGGGTGCACAATAATTTCTCACCATTGTTGATGATTACACACGCTACACTTGGCTTCACCTCATGCATCACAAATCTGACACACAACAAATTTTCAAGAATTTCTTTACTTATGTCCACAATCACTTTCATTATTATGTCAAAAGTGTTCGTTCCGATAATGGGACTGAATTTGTGTCTATGATCTCTTTCTTTGGTGAACATGACATCACTTTTCAACGCTCATGCCCTTCCACTCCACAAAAAAAGGAAAGGTTGAACACAAACATAGGCACTTACTTAATGTTGGTCGAGCTCTTCAATTTCAAGCTCATCTTCCTCTTCCTTTTTGGGGAGAAAGTATTCTCACCGCTGCCTACCTCATCAATCGCCTTCCCACACCTACCCTCAACAAAAAATCACCATATGGAAGCACCTCCCACATATACTCATCTTCGTGTCTTTGGATGCCTTTGTTATGCTACCAGCACCAACTCACCTTCCAAATTTTGACCTAGGGCTCGTCGTTGTGTCTTTGTGGGATATCCATTGAGCCAAAAGGCTTATAGAGTTTATGACCTTTCCACACACAAATTTTTCTCTACCCGTGACATCGTGTTTCATGAACATGTCTTTCCTTACCACACCTCATTGTCAAACACACATCCATTGCTTCCACACCTTTCCTAACCCGTTTCCAGACATTTTTCCCTTTGAAACACAATCCCACCCTCAAACAATGTCCAAAACCACAAATAGTCCAGAAACGATCGATCGCCCATCCTTTGGTGATCGATCGCTTTTTGACAGAGAGCATTCAAACTCTCCAATTGACAAAACGATCGATCTCACCTTTCACAACAATCGATCGCCCCGTGACATCGACAATGTTCTTGACTCTCCTTCCCTAGAAAACGTCACAACCTCTCCACCACTTCGCCGTAACCAACGTGTCTCTCAACCATCCATTCTCTTACGTGATTTTGACTACAATCAAGCTACAAATGGGTCATCATCTTCCAAGAAGTCAGGTACACGGTTTCCCTTGTCCAATTACATTTCTTACACCTCTTCCTTTTGTGTGTCATCTTTTGCTATCTTGGTCCAACACATTAATCCTATAATGTGTCACATATGTGCCTAAATCCATATGGTCAAATCCCTTTTGAATTTCCAAGTCATATGGGACCTTTAATTAAATTAATCTAATCAATTTAATTACTTTAGTGACTTGACTAATTCAATCACTCACTTGTCTAACGAGTGTTGGTCCCAGTCATCCTTAGTTGACCATGTCAAGTGTCGGGTCAATTGTTTGACCTTTGACCTTTGACTTTCACATTGACTTTGATCAAGTCACAAAATCATTCATTCTCTTCATAATTTCCCAATCGATTCCTTTTCAGTGTGCGATTATAGGTTTTAATTAGCGAGGCAATGGGTATAAATGATTCACTCTGAATCAAGTGTGAATTGTATCCCTCCATACAATTCTCCATATTGGCGAAGGCTAATTATAATTAGTCCTTACGGGGCTTCCACAAGCCATAAGTGACACCTAGCAATATGTCATGGCTACTGTTAAGCTCATAATTTCATACATATACATGCCCAATTTACTTACTTCTTTTGCTTAGTTCCTATAATTCTAAGTTATTTCCCTCCCTTTGTGTGTTTTGTAGGCCAATAGAGCAAGAGAGCATAATTCATGCAATTCAAGCATGTTAAGGCCTAATTTGGATGAATGGAAGAAGAGCTTAAAGACAAACTCATTTTTCCTACAGCCTCTTGCCAGTCCAGTTTCGTGGGTCACATTGCAAGATCTGTTTCAGCAACCTACACAGCTCGGATGAGGCCGCATTCTTCATGAAAGTTGTTCCAATGGGTGTGTACTATAACATATCCAAAATTCAGCCCCATTGGATAAATCTGGAGTCCGTCACCTAGCAAACACAGATCCATGCTCAGGATGGATTTTTGTCAGCGAGCAAACTGAGTTAGAATTTCATTTCGGACTTATCTTCTTCATTTTAGTTCCTTTACTACGAGGGAAGAAAGTTGTTGCATGCAGATGGGTGTTTACTTTGAAGCATAAAGCTGATGGTTCCATTGACCATTACAAGGCTAGATTGGTGGCAAAAGGTTATACTTAGACCTATGGAGTGGATTATTTGGAGACCTTTGCTTTAGTAGCAAAGCTCAATATTGTGCGTGTACTCTTGTCCCTAGTTGCTAATCGTGCAATTTGATGTAAAAAATGTGTTTCTACATGATGACTTCAAGGAAGAAATATACTTGGATCTTCCCCCTGGTATTCCTATGACCTCCAAGAAGGGTGTTGGGTGTAAGCTGTGAAAATCCTTATATGGATTAAAGTAGTCTCTAAGAGTGTGGTTTGGGAGGTTTGCAACATCTATGAAAAAATTTGGGTATGTGCAAATTAACTCATACCATACTTTGTTTCTAAAGCGTCATAAAGGTAAATTGACAGCTTTAATTATATATGTTGATGATATGATTGTGACTAGAGATGATCAGGTAGAAATGCAAAATCTTCAGAAGTATTTGGCTTCCAAGTTTGAGATGAAGTCATTGGGTGATTTGAAGTACTTTCTTAAGATTGAAGTTGCCATATCTAAACATGGTATATTTTTGCCCAAAAGAAAATATGTTTTGGATTTACTTGCAAAGACTAGAATGTTGGATTATAAATCAATTGATACACTTAGTGAACAGAATCATAAGTTGGGGTTGTATCCTGATCAAGTCGCTACAGTTAAAGAGCGTTATCAACAACTTGTGGGGAAATTGATTTATTTAGCTCATACACATCCTGATGATATTGCATACGTAGTGAGTGTAGTGAGTCAGTTTATGCATTCTCCTAGTGAAGATCATATGGGTGATGTGAAGTGCATTTTGAGGTATATGAAAGTAACTCTTGGCAAGGGGTTAATGTTTTCCAAGTATGGTCATACAGATGTGGAAGGGTATACAGATGCTGATTAGGCTGGTTCAGTCACTGATAGACGTTGTACATATGGGTATTTTACATATGTTGGTGGTAATCTTGTTATTTGGAGGAGTAAAAAGTAAAAAGTAAAAAGTGGTGTCTAGGTCTAGTGTCGAGGCTGAGTATCGTGGGATGGCTCAAGGTGTGTGTGAGTTATTATGGTTGAGAAGATTGTTGAGAGATCTTGGATTTGGACCCCAGAAACCCATGGCTTTGTATTGTGATAATAAAGCTGCAATTACGATTGCACATAACCCTGTGCAACATTATCATGCAAAGCACGTGGAGATTGATTGACATTTTGTTAAAGAGAAGTTGGATGATGAAATTATTTCTTTTCCATTTATATCATCCGAGTATCAACTGGCATATGTTCTTACGAAAGATGTGTCTACTACGATCTTTCTTATCTCGCTTGACAAGTTGGGCATGCGTGACATCTTTGCTCCAACTTGAGTTGGAGTGTTTGTGATAACCCAATCCTAAATTAATATTTAATTATTAAAATATTCAAGTAAAAGATAATTTTAACCCCGAAAATATTTTAATGGGTTTAAAAGTTGACTTTTTGTTCTGGAAAGAATTTGGCGATTTTAGTAGTACCATTGCATAGAACGCGTCGATACGAGTTCGTAGACACGTAGTGGGCTCAAATCGGAGTTTTAATGAAAAAGTTATGATCAATGGAAGTGCAGTGGCACAACCGTAAATATTTCGAAGTCAATTTTTTGAAAACCCAGATTTCTCTCTCTCTCTCTCGCGAACATAATAGCCGACCATTCTTTGGTTGGCAACTCCTCCATCCGGCCATCGTTGGCCACGAGACCAACTCCGTTGGAACCGTCTCGACTTCCTCTTTACGACCCATCCCCTCTCCGATGAGCCTAGCCTCTCCTTTGATGGTAGTAGCTCGATAAAGTTTTGATTTTCTCAAAACTTTCCGTCGTCGTTTTCGACGATTTCGGCCACCAACTTTGTCGATCCATGTATGCTTTCTCATCCTTTCAATGTGACTTAGCAGATGGTTGGGTTGGTTATGATCGATTTTGAAGTTTTGAAACTCGAATTATGAATCAAAGTTTTGGCTAGTTTTTGGCTCAAAATTCTAGCAAGTTCCGGCCACTTTTTGGCCATGGCCCAAAAACAAAAGTTGCTCCACTAGTTGCCCTAATCACGTAGGTACATGTATTGTTAGGTGTTTTGAGAGTTTTCCGGTTGCTAGAATTTTCTCAAGCCACCCACGCACTGCCGGTGCGTGGGCCAAATTTGGGTGGCCCATTTGGTCCTAAAATGATCCCCATGTTGTCCAGAGCACGATGGTATGCTCGGATTTGAATGTGGTTATCGTTTGATGATCAAATGGATTTTTACATATTAGGCAATATTCAGGTTCAATATGTTCAAACCGTTGGATCGACTCCAATTCCAAATATATTGATCTAGGTATCTCTAGGATTATGTAGGTGTTGAATAAAAATGTGAACCTCCCAACATAATTTCACCACCACTAATTAAATAATGGGGTTTTATTATTTTAGGTTCAACCCATTCGAGATGCAAAGTCTCTTAATTACAATCCCTTGCTTCAAGGGAACACCCTTTGATTCCATCATAAAGAAACAGAACATGTGTGTTTGGTTTTGCAACGGCTCCCAAGTCCAACCTCAGGGTGCCTACGTATCCCTCGCGGGAATCAAGCCACTAGTAGTTCAAAGAATTGCAATGAGTGAATGACTCATTGCAAAAGGAAAGATTTTGTATGAATTTGATTGAGAAAGTGTTTGAGTGAATTTAGCTGAATAAACCAGGGATTCGATTTTGATGTGTGTTTGGGGTGAATTTGGTTAAGAACGAACCAGGGATTCTGTTTGGATTTAAGATTTGGGCGGTTGCATCTAGATTGAGTCTTTAGATTGCCTACGTACCATTTCGAAGGGATCAAACCAACGTAGTTCGGAATTGATTTGTATGGAGAGAGATTTGATTTGTGAGAATTTGGTTGATGTAACCAGTGATTCAAATTTGGTTGCGGTTGTGTCTAGTAGGATGCTAGACTGCCTATGTATCCTTGACGGGATCAAACCAATGTAGTTCCAAAATGATTGGAAATTAATTTGCGTGGTTTTGTACCACTTGGGCCTTTGATGTGGTTTTGTACCACTTGGGCTTCAATTTGTTGATTTGGGAATTAATGGGCATTTTAGAATTCAAGCACATTAATCCATAATTTGCGGACTTGACACTTTGCACCAATTGCTCGCCAACTGGATTTGTTTAATGGACAAGTCCGTTGGGCTTGAGACTTGTTATGAACAAGCCCATTGTATTTGAGACCGTCAAGTCTTGGAATATTGGCTTGAGATCGCTGGGCCTTGAAAGAGGTGTACACTGGGCCAGTTAATTTTTGATTAATGCCTTTCCTTTCTCCAGCTAGTTCCTTCACGGACTGGTGCTAGAAATAAATGTCTTTTAATTTGATCAAGACACCCAAGGAAAAAAATCCTTCTCCCAGTGAAGTATTGATAGGCCGTATTGTTCCTTGTTGGATTTGAAGACAAGAGGCACAAGAAGAACAAGCCCTTTTCCGAATAGGATTAGACCTCAAGAATTTCTTTTTTAAAAAAAGGTATGTGTGCACCACAACTTGAGAGCACCAGCAATTAAAACGAGTGCGCTTGATATTTTGTTGTTATTCCAGACCAATTCGTACACCTTCACAGGCTGCCTGTTGGATCATCAAAAGAAGAAACATATTATTTCTTCCCCTCCTGAGGTTTCACATGGTAACCCCGTACCTTTCTTTAGTTTTTTATTTTATTTTATTCATTGAACTAACATCGCTTTTGCATAGGCAGCAAAAGCAACAGCAATAGAAGACATTCTTGTCAATTGGGTGACTTTGGGATTTTTCTTTGCAAGTGACGTGGAGCCAAAAGAAACAAATCCCCTTGTTGTCTGTTTGCTGTAACATCCCAAGGTTAATAACCAAAGAGATAAGCTTGAGACTTTCAATTGGTAGGAAGTGGAGTTCCACTTCGTTTTTCCTTGCTCATCACCAGCTGCCTTTGATTCTTTCAATTTGATTTATTTTTTGTTTGTTGTCCATCTCATGATTGAATGAGCTTTGGCTTTTGTGGCACCACAATAAGAGGAACCTAGAGAACTCTAGGATTTCCTCTACGCCTTTTCAAGAGAGTTGTGCACCAGTTTTTATTTTTTTGGTGATTTGCCCACCATGACAATCAACCCACACGAATTGCTGTTGAATTGGAGGTTAGACACATCTTTGAAAGCATTTGATCAGAGCTGCCTGTTGGAATAGAATATATGATTATTGAAATCATCATAGAAGACAATCTTTCCTGTTGATTGTGGTCTGGATGTTTGAAAACATCGCTAGAAATATTTGAGCAGCGCCAAGTCTTTGAGAGATCCCTAACTGTTTTTATGATGATAGAAGTCACCATAGCCAAGAATCCTCTTATGTGCTTGCTCTTCCTCTTTGTTCTTGCGGCTCCCTTGGGTGCTTACTCCTCAGAGTATTTGATTAAGGTTTACGCACCCATAATGGATTTTGTATCCCAGATTTTTTTGGGGTGTAAAACCCAAAGCCTTGATTGAGGGTGAAACACCCATGCTTTATTTCTAGGGTGCAATACCCAAACTTGTTTTCAGGGTGCAAACCCATATTTGTTTTCAGGGTGAAATACCCAAGCTTTGTTTCCAAGGTGCAAAACCCAATATTTGTTTTTAGGGTGAAATACCCAAGCTTTGTTTCCGGGGTGCAAAACCCAATGCTTTGATTTCAGGGTTTATTACCCAAAGATAGATTGAACATCTAAGAAATTTTGATTCAAGGGATGCCCTCCCAAAATTTGATTTATGGGTTTTATACCCAATCATGGGAGACTTCAAGAGAGGAGTCTTGTTGCAGATGCATCTTTGATTACTTTTGTCTTAATTTCCTCTCCAGTCTTTCAGCTATTCTTCTCTACCTTTGTGGCCTTGCGAGCTTTTTTTTTTCCTTTGAAGCCTCCTCCTTTATTTTTGTATCTCCCCCCAGGCTGTTGGCTCCCTCATTGCTTTTTATAAGCTTCCTTTGGATCAACACCAACCAGAGGACTTTCAATTCTTTTTTCCCTTGAAGATCGGCGGAGCCCCTAAAAAATCGGAACTTCCAACCTCTCTTGAGATTGGCTGCTCAAAGTCCCATTTATTCTGAACTCCTTTCTTGCACCTAGATTACCAAGCTTCAAGGAAAATGAGGGCACTTGCACGTGGGATCCACCCCACTAATCTTTGGCTTTGAAATTTGAAAAGCATATGGGATAATTGGATTTAATTGCTTTTTTGTTTTGTTTCTTTGAAACACTTATCATCTATATTAGATCAGGGTTGCTGGACATGGGCTTAGACAAACACAACCCATGTGATTTTATTTATTTATTTATTTATTTTTGGTTCAACAATAGGAACTCACGGATCGAGAATCGGAGTCCCGGATTCTCCGAACCAATGATTCAAGGTTTACGTAATACGGTGACCGCTCGATCGTGCAATCGGGAGCGATCCGATTGCTCGATCGAGATCAAACTCTCGCTTCATGTTAAGTAGACCTTGTCGGACTTATAGGAACGTTCAGATCAGACATCGGAGGTTGTGAACCCCGTAGGCCCAATTGGTCAATCCCGCGATCAGGGTTAACCCGAGCGTTGGATCGTGACGAGACTTTTAGAATGAGCTGAACTTATGATTATGGACCAATAGGAATTGGCATATAACAAATTGAGGTTGTGAGCCCTACGAGTATAGTTAATTTAGATTGTCAGCTTTGTCGGCTCGGTTGAGGCCATTAGTAGTTTTCCTCAAGGGAATTTTGTTGTTGTTATCTTTCTTTGTAATTGGGGGGTTGTTTTAGAATGATATCATACTATGCAAGATTATTTATATGTTTATGAGTTACTATGTAATCACTTTTACTTTTTGAGTATATTATATTATGTTTAGTTGTGTAGAGTTGGGAATGGTTTGTTAATCGGATTTTGACGTGAATAAGAAATTAATTAAATATCTAAGTATATGTCTATATTTAATATATATACTCAGTGGCTTGAAAATGATGAATTATGGATACTAGTTCTCAACAACATGTGGTACATATTTAAATGTAGTTGAGAACAGTTTTGAAAGATGATGCATGGTTAAATTCAATTAAGGAATGTTGTGATTGATCTCGTTTTAATAAAGGATTTGTGTAAGTGGATTTATGGAATAAGAGGAATTTCATGATAAGTTTTAGAATATGGTTTTCAAAACCACCACGGGAGTACCCCCCCACCCCCCCAAGTTGTCTTTGGAACAGTCTTGTCATTTATGATAATGCCCCACGAGTTTCGGGGACGCTTGGATCGTGTGGTGTGAGGATTTGCGTTCTCAGGTTGATTATATCTTCCTAGGTCCTGCAAGGGGATTTGACGGATATGCTTTCTTGGGCTAACTATATGTCCCCCGAGTTCTGCGAGGATGTGCGTTCTCAGACTGACTATATGTCCCCCAAGTTCTATGAGATTGTAACATACATGGTACTTGGAATTGACGGAATATTATTTGAAATTGACGGAATATTAGTGGAATTGACGGATTATGAATGGGGGTTCGTCTAGGTGGAGAGTATTTGAGTTTTGAGATGTTTTAAACTAAAACTGATGATTTTATCTTGGTACTTATTGGTAAAAGTTTTAATACATGTTTTCCGATTTATGGGACAAGGATTGAGGGTTTTCTAAGTTTCAAGGATTTTATACAATTCACAACTAATTTCTTAAGTGACGAGTTTGTTTTACATGTGAAAGATGGAAACATGTTTTATTTAAACCGTTGATATTGACATTAAGGTTTCACGTGGCCAATGTTATTTTAATAATTTTCTCGTTTTCTTACTTATTTGTAATGAGCTCTATATATCCATATTTGCATATGCACTTATGTGATGGGTGGAAGGTTGTTCTAGAATCAAAATCTTTTGTTTAAGTTGTAGAGGATTAATTAGAGTTGAAGCTTTTGGTTTAGGGAAGTGTGAAAGAACTACGTGTGGCTTGATTCCTTGATAAGGCTACGTAGGCAACCTAGAGTTACTAAGTGCATCCACAATATCAAGTGCTGGAAATTTGTTCAGTTAGGTCATATTGGAACTTGATAAAGTATTCATGTCGTTCTAAGAGTTGAGACCACATTCAAATGGCAAAATGATTTATTTGGTATAAAGAGGCCTGAGGCCATTCAGAGTTATTTGTCTGATGCATGCTGAACGATTGAGATTTAGTTTTCAATATTAACTGTATATTTTATAGTGGGAAATTTATTGGGAAATGTCTGATTTACAGGAGAGACTTTGCCGATTTTTCGACAGAAGTCAAACATTAAAAGAATTTTTGAGTTTTAGTTAGAAAGGTAATTTGGTCAAGTATGCCCGGCACCGGCCAGGTGTTGGACATGCACAGGGTTTGACACAGATTCCAAAGTGGAATTTCGGTAGGGTTCTGTCAGTGTTAGTGAGATCCTAGTTTACTTAGGAGATTTATTTCCTAGTCTATTAGAACTCTATTTCTTTCCTTTTGTACAGATATTGTGTAATTAGGATTTTATTTTGTTTTCTAGTTTAACCATACTAGGATTATACCTTTGTATTATAAATACCTCATTTTAAAGAATGAAATACAACTGAAAATATTCTACTTATATTATTTGACTTAAAATGTTGTATTTTTAGAACTTGAGATTATGCAGTGAACCACTTGAATAGGGGAGTAAAAAGTGGCAAGTAGAAATTAAAAGTGAATTAACAGGCAATTATAGAATAACTATAGGTAGGGAGTGGCTCACGTTTGCAAGAGAGAACCAACTTCTAGTTGGTGACCATGTCGTTTTCAGGGTCCTTCCCTCCACTATGGAGTTTATGCTGGTTGGTGTTTATCGCCACAACCCAGCTACTCCTCACTGTGCTTCCTCCTCTGGTGTTCGTCCACATGAGGCCACTAGCAGAGACCAAGATCTGTCGGAGGTATAAATCCACTCCTTACTCTTTTCTTTCCATTTCCCTTTTTGTTTTTCTCTTCATTTTTGTTGTTGTGGAATGATATCTTACATAGGTGGTACAAAAGCTTCATAATTTGGAGTTGCCAGGAAGAAAGGACACGATTAGGAAACTAAAAGAGGATATAGCGTTGTTGGAGCAAGGGGTATCTGGGATTGAAAAACCTAGAGCCAATAAGGTAAAGCAGGTGTTCTTCACGTTTCCAATTTGAAATTGAGCAGGTTTTTGGGGTTTTAATGCCTCTTCACTTATATATATATTTGACTTAGATGCATTTCTGCTTTCCATGCAGGGTAAAGATATTTCTGTTGCCCTTCAAATACGTATAAATGATGCCATGCAAATGGAGACAGAAGCTGGCGAATCCCAAGTTCAATCAGAGGTATAAATCCACTCATTTCTATCTTCTTTCCATTTTCCTTTTTGTTTTTCTTTTAATTTATTGATAGTGGAATGATATCTTACATATGTGGTACAAAAGCTTAACGATGAGATAAAGCTTCGTAATGAGGAGTTTGAAGCAAAAGAAGAAACAATAAGGAAACTAAGAAATGAATGATTGTTAGCGGAGCAGAGGATTTTTGGACTTGAGCAAAGGACATCTGAACTTGAGCAAAGGATATCTGCATAGTTAACATCACACGCCGGCAGTTCGGTGTCCCTTGTCTTTAGCAAATATGGTGGATGACCTTATGCGGGCACTTGCACTTCTGATGGTATAATTCTCAAATATGAAGGAAAAGGACCTAATGCTAGTTTTGTAGATTTGGGACAAGACTATCAAATCTAGTTATAGTGGACTGATCAATTTCATCATCATTAATTGTCTTCCTTTACTAGTTAGTGATAGTTGATCAAGTTGTCTTAGTTTAAACTGGTCATTTCTTTCTAGTTTGCCCTTGTTTTACTGATCCTGATCCTCTCTTTTTTTGTCCTTTTTTCTAATTTTTTTTTTAATTGGTAGACTATTTACCAATACCAACAAAATCCAACTGATACCTTTTAATTATTTACCAATACTGGTACTCAAAAACAGGCTCAACTTACCCAATAATGTGAAAAAGCCCAAAAGTAGGCCCCATAATGTGAAACAAATCCAAAAGTCGGCCCAATAAGATGAAACAAGCCCAGAAGTAAGCCCAACGGCTCGAAAACATGCCCCGAAGTTGGCCCACAAATGTCAAAACGGGCCCAAATGTGGGCCCAAAAACATGAAAATGGCTCTCTCAAACGATCCCCAGTAGTCAGCCCAATAACATGAAAAATAGGCCCGACATTTGGTTTACCATTAAATTAATTCGATGCCATACGCACTATTTTGTATCTATCTACTTAGTAATATCAAGTTGTCATGGGTATTTGAAATTTCGGAGACATTCGGGTAGCCACTGACAAATTAGAAAAACAAAAAATATTTTTGGAGTGAAAAATTTAGGGCCTTTCTTCAGTTGTTAGTTCCTCCACCGAAAAAAACAAATAATTTTAAAAACAAAAAGAAAGACAGGAGACAGATTACACTTGACGTGGCAGAATGCCGTGGATCCACGTGTCCGCTCTGTTCTCCTAAATATTTCCACTTTCAAAATTCAAGTCCAATTTTCCCATACTTTTCAAAGTGCGCCATTTTACACAGCCACTGCGAGAATGGAAGGCAGTGAAAGCGAGGCAGTGTTCGATTCGCTGAACGTTAATCCGCAGCTGTTTATCAACGAGTTCTTCAACCTCGTCGATGATTTGGTCGATGACGCTTGCAATCATTTCCACCAGTAACTCTCTCTTTCTCTTTCTCTCTCTGAAAACCTAAATCAGCGGCTGCTTATGGCATTTTTATTTTTCTGATGATTTCCTCCAGACAAGCATCAACCTCCCTGAAGATCGAGGGCACTGACAGAACCCAAGATTTATCCAAGGTATAAATTTCACTCCTTGCTCTTTTTTTTTTCTTGTTTTGCCTAATTTGTTATCATTTCAATTCATTCCATAATTCGAGGGCTTGTTCCTTTGTACAAATTTCTCGAATTGATGTGTGTTTGTGTGAGTGAGACTATGTGTTTGTTAGTGAACGCATTCTTTCTTTTGGGAGTTGGTCCATATTATTAGTAAACTTGAATTTTAGCTTTTTTTAACTTTGAATTCTCTTGGTGCTTGATACATTGCATCGGATGATTTACATAAGGTCAAATGAAACAAACACATTTCACCATGGATTTAAACAAAATTGTTTGAGGATTATATTTTTCTCATTCTAACTAATAGGAGATGCAATCTTTTTTTTTATTTTTAAATTCTTGTTGGGTCTGGTCAGTTATTTATCTGTTTTTCTGTGCAGGGTATTAATGTTATTCGCAAAAAGGTTCAATCAGATATCGATAAGCGGCTAACTATGTGGGAGCAGCACTGCCATAACCACTTTTTTCAAGTTCCTGAGGGGTTCATGCTGCCCAGAAGTGTAGGTTTTTTTTTTTTCACTTATTCGATGCTTTCAAGTCAGTTTTATCCACACTCCTATTGTGAGAGAAAATAATTGGTTTATAGGAATTGCAATGTGGAGTGTGTACATTGGAAGTAATACTTTTCTATTCCATAAACCTTGTATAATTCAATAACTAAAGAAAATTACTTTCTAGGATGAAACTCCTGTCGACACTTCTATATGTCAAAATGCAATCTGTGACTCAGACTTGGATGCCCAGTTGGATTTATTAAGGAACAACCTTACTAAGGTAATTACTATATACTAGAAGTAGCAAGGATCTCATGTCTGCATAAAATTGTGGTTTCTTTCATTTCCTGATTGGCATCTATTTTAACAAAATACGTTTACAGGTTGGTAAGGAGTCTGCTGCACTGAACCGAGAGCTCAAATCATTAGAACGACAGTCTGCATCTAACGATCATATTTCTGCCCTCAATGAGATTTCGCTACTATATGACCAAAACTCTTATCATGAGATGTTCCAAGGTAACTAACTAAATACTCCCGACAAATATGTTCAAACTTAGTGTGCTTTAGCATCCGTTATAACTCATAATACTAGAAGACATGGATTTACCTTAATGAAAGTTTTTCTTCTAATATATTAGGTGATTGGACCTTGTTCTGAACTTCTTCTGATGTTAAAACTCAACTCAAGGCAAAGATGTCTTATAGGTTTTTAGTCTGTCCTGTAGTTTTAGTAACTTTCTGGCTGCTATAGGTCCCTGAAATTGACAAAGTTACAATCATATTTGTTCTGCAGGAAAACTTGTATTTAGTAATCTGCTACTTTTACCATTTCTTGTTTCAAGACTACTGAGTGGGAAAATCCATACATTTACGCGTTCAAGTTGTGTTTGTATTAACTGTTTTGGATCTTGAGTTTCTGTTGCTGTATCTTAAAAGACGAAAAGTTTTAGTAGATTTTTGTTTCATACAGAGATGATGAAGACAGCATCAGAACTTCGGACAAAAATAGGCAAGCTGAAGACCAGAAAGATAGAAGAAACCGAACACAATAAAGCAGATAAGATTTACAACCCACACAGAGATCCATCTATGATGGGTATCGGCAAAGGTAATAGCTATGGAGTATTTATGTTCAACTTTTGGTCTTGCAATTCAAACTTATTTTAGGACGTTGGATTTCCTTGTTTGGTTACAAGATATTCTATTTTGCAGGGTTCTCTAGTGCGAAGTTGGAAGATCTTCAAGAAGTTTTAGTCCATTTGAAAAACAGGTGAACTTGATGTACACTCTATTTTGCAGGCTTCTCTGATGCGGAGTTGGAAGATGTTCAAGAATTTTAAGCCAATATAAAAAAGATGTGAAATTTATGTATGATTTCGTCACCCTTGTAGTACACAAGTCATGCCTTAGGGCAGTTGTAAGTCTTCCCCCACTCTTCCATGAACTTGGAATGTATTGTTTATGTTTGAGGTGTAATCGCCTATCCTATATTATAGCCTGTACTATATGATATTGCATTGATTTTAGGCAATGGCGCTTTTCCGGCAATGCATTGATTAAATTACTTTTAAATTTTTTTCTTTTTCAGAAATTGCTTGTTCCTTAATAGAGAGGAAAGGTTCATTGGGTTTGAGTTCTTGTTCAAGAGGAGGAAAAATTAGACAGGGTCGTTTAATGTGCTTTAACCTCAAAGAAGAGAAGAGGAAAGCTTGATTATTCGAATAACGTAATGTGTGCTAGATAATTAAACATAGGACTGTATGTACGTCTGCAGTGACATACATAAGGCAAATGTTAAGCACAACGCAACTGAAAAACTGTTGAAATTTGATCCACAAACAAAAGAAGTAACAGTGTTGTTAAGAGGACTTCCTTTGCCGCTAGGGACGGCGGTTAGTAAGGACGGTTCATTTGTCCTTGTTTCTGAATGCACTTTACAACAAAGAATCCAAAAGTTTTGGCTAACAGGTCCAAAAGCTAACACATCAGAAATTATTTACCATACTGTGGGATATCCGGTTAACATAAGAAGGAGAAGGAGCAGCAACATCAACAACACATCATCATCATCATCATCATCATCACGAGACTTTTGGGTGGCTGTGAACCGTTGATATAGATATGCTCATACGTCATTCGTGTCCACCTACCCCATGCATTTCTAATCAATGCATCTGGGCTTTAAATTACGACTGATGTGATAAAATTTGAATGTTTAGTGAAGTTAATGAGATCAATGAGTCATGCTACGTAGGATCTCCATTTGTGGATTTTGTTGGTGTTTACAGGATAACCAAAACTGAAGTTCAAAGACACAAAAAACAGAGCAATGCCAACTATGTGTTAAATAACAATTGTTGCCTTGCCTATTTAGATATTTACAAACAGCTTGATAATTAGAAGCGTGCTTTTGTTTTTTGTTTTTTTTTGGGGTGAAGCAAAGTTGTGGTTCTTAATTATGTTATGTTATGTTGTGCTCCTTCTATATGGTGTGATATAATATTAATCACAAACAGTCACGACCACTTGAGTCGTGACAACCATGATCATTTGATTCGTGCAATTTCCCGGTACAATGAGAAGCTTTGAAAATTTAAAACTTTAAAACAAGATCAAAAGAAGGAGAGCAAACCACAAACAATAGCATCTATAACATTTAATCACAAACAAACACACAACAAACCCGTTTGCTTAATTTGGTTGCTCAGAAGAAATAAGGAAAATAATAAATGTTGTATCACATGGGTATCCCAGAAAACTAAAGAATTTGACTTGTTTGACTTAAACAACACCAACTACCAAACTTATCAACCACTACTGCTTAGGAAATTAATGTCCATTTATTATTTACTCTTCTTACTTAGGTAAACTTTACAAAGAAAAAGGAAAGGAAAGATTTTTGTTGAAATTGGACATAGCATACATAAACGAAGGAATCCAAGAATATATTTGCTCGTGGTGGAGGTGGAGCCCAAGTAGGAAACTCCTTGGTGCCCAAGCCAATGCCTAAGGGAATCTATAATTCAATGGAACAAACAAACTCACAGAGACCGTGGTCCTTAAGACACTCCCTCCAAACAAATTACTGAAATTCATAGGAACTCTAAAAAAAAAAAAACTCAAGACACTCTCTGAGCAGAGAGAACAAAGAGAAGCTAAGCTTTGCTTTGAGATGAAGAAACCAGTGCCAGTGTATTACACCACCTCCGTCCTCCTGAAAGTATGCCGAAGTAATCATGTCGTCGGAAAATGTTAATGTATGCATTTTGAGTATTTCTTTTGGCTTTCCTTGACAATTTTGTAATAGGATTTTTATTGTTTTTATCAAGCTCAAGTTTAGATTAAGAATTACTTCTCTAGGTATGCTTAATTGGCTACATTATGATGGACAACAATGGGTTTGACAAAAGGTAAATTTTGCATTGTATTACATAGCATTTTCTAACTTCTGAAGATTATGACTAGTCATCCTTCTTTTGTATGACTAGTCAACCTCTGCCTTAGTAGGAATTCCAGCTCACTGTTCTAGCTGGATCCTACCCACATGAAAATATGCATCTAGCTAATTAAAACACTCTCTCATTTATATCTAGGTCAGATTCAAGACTGATTTCTTCAAGAGTATGGTTTCTTGAAGAAATTGGTAATTCTCCTTTCAATCCAAATTTTGGTTTTGGTCTGAGTTGGAGCTTGCAAGCTAGTGCCATGGGATGAACGAGCTGGAGAAGGAGCTGCCATTGCCATGAAGAACTGAGCTTCAAGTTTTGCTAAGTTGGAGAAGAAGATTGCACGAAGGAGGTATAGCTCATCTTCCTAAATAGATCTAGGTGTTTCTTAAGCTTGGTTGTGTTTCCTTTGTAAGAATCTTTTTCTACTTAGTGGATTGCCTGGTCGGTTGATGACTCCCAGTTTTTCCAAATGGTGGGTTTCTCGGTAAACAAATTCTGTTTTGCATATTTGTAAATTTTTCTGGGTTTGTGTTCTTGGTGGTTGACTAGTCATCTTTATCTGCTGTTTGCTGTTTACTTGATAATGATGATTTCACACACTTTCACCATAGTTGTTGCTAGCACAGGGGATGCCTAGATTGACGGGTCCTTCTGAGTGCCTAGGTTGTCACTAGTAATCTTCTAGGGTTGCAGGTACTTTGTGGCATACTCTGTGTGTTCTCTTGATTGTGGTTGTTCATGGCTAGCAGTTGACTAGTCATATGTGTATTTGGTCAAGGTCTAAAGTGTGTGTAGATTGTTGTGTTGTTGTGTCTTGTTTGTGTCGTTAAATTTACCCATCGTCACCTAAGTACCAATTTCAGAAAAGCCGATATTCCTCCTCCTCCTCAAATTCAACTTCCAACTCCAACAACTCTTGTTGGTCCTCCATTGCTCAGCAGATTAACGGCTAATAACTATAATGATGGTTCCAACAAGAACCCTATCCCTAACCCCTGCCTCCGTCTGTTTTTCGACATCAAACCACCTGCATACTGGAGGGGCACCCCCCAATTTTCCGATGACTATCTCCAGCAACTGCTGCCGCAAGCCTGGTCTCACAGCCCCCTCACCACACTCAAGCTCATCTTCAATCTACGTCACCGACGTGGTAAATTTGACGATCAAGCCTTCTACATGGCGGCGTACTAGCTCTACCAATACCACCCGAAGACCCTTGCCTGCAACGTCGTTGCTATTGCTGCCTCCTTTGGCACTTTCTTAGACCTTCTCAAGATTCTGTACCGCACTTTGCAAGGCAAAGACCAATTGCCCAGTGCTCGTTTCTACCTACCGATCACAAAAGGCATCGAGGGTCGTACTTGGATGAGGAGGAGGAGGGAGAAGATCTTGGCCATGGCAAAAAAGGCTGTTGAGAGGTACCAGCTTGACCCCAATTACCGCATCTTACACGACGCCGTCTCTGATATTTACGCTCTGTGCCTCAAGTTTGACATTCAGAGCTTGAAAAATCATAAGATTACCAGTGATGATCAGCCTGAGTGCTTGGAGATAACCAGGGCGGCGGATTTTTTCCCTCACATCGACTCGTCTTACGATCGAGCCACTCTGCTCTGCGAGAGCATTGCGAAAAAGGTTTTTCCGCCAGGAGGAGGTGTAGAATCGGAGGAGGCCAACAATGATTATGCGTACAGAGTCAGGAAGCGGTTGTGGAAGGAGGTTTTGGTGCCATTGAAGAAAGCCTTGGCCACTGTTTGTGCCTGATAAATCACGGCCATAAGCTGGCCGAAGGAGCCCCTTTTCTCGGCCCTGGCACTTGTTCGTAAAAACTGAAACGCAGCGTTTCGCCAGGGTACTTCGCCTTCCTAAAGAAAAAAGAAGAAATACTAAGGCATGATCATCTCGGCCTCAAGCGCAGGCCGAGGCCGAGGCCGAACAAAATCACGGCCAAGGCATTAAAGGCAAATCATCACGTGACAGCAGGGTCCCAGGCTTCATTTAATGAAGTAGTGCCTGTTTAATGCAGCAAACCCATTGGCCACAAAGAAGCATTTAATGCATGAGGGAAGGTGGGAAGTGATTGAAGTCAGGATTTGGTGATGAGGATCAGAGTGATTAGACGTGGACATTCTCACAAGAATTCTGACAGCCTGAGATATTGGTTCACCAGCTATCCAGGCCATAAATGCGTCTCCACGGCCAAAAACTCAGAACCCACGATCAAGAGCGGCGGCCGAGATTCACCGGGATTTCTGGGGTCACACCACCATACTTCACGATCCCAAATGTCGATTGGACTGCCCAATTGCTCCAATCAGGCTCCACCATGCAGTTTTTTAGCCTCGATTACTCCTCCAGAGACTCTTCCTATAAATACAAGACTCGAGCTACATTCAAAGGGTTCAACACCAAAACAAAGCCTCCCACGGAGCAACTTATTTTTTCCTGTAATGCACTTTCAATATCTTTACTTGCTTTCCTAGGAGTAGTGTTAGATTGTAAGGAGAATCCATTGATCAATATATCATACGACCCTTGATTTTCAAGGCGCCGGAGCACCATCCTTGTTGTTCGTTCACTCACCCCATATATCACACGACCGTCGCTCCCTGAGCAGCACGCCGGAGCACCGCCCAAAACCCACCACCAACACCATCACTCAACGGCCTTGTAGTTCAGGCCGTGAACCTAACAGCCGAGACCAGTTCCTCTCTCGGCTACAATCGTTTGATTAGGAAGACGAGTTCAAACAGGCGCACCACTTATCCATCCAACACTCATCAACACATCGACGCACGGTAGACCGTGCTGGCACGCCCGCGCACAACCGCACCGCACCCAAAAGCAGGAAACTGCGTGTTAACGCATATCCCCTCGGCCCGGAACTCCAGGCCGTGAGATTTGCGCGGCAGACAGCCACCCCTGCTTATACCGGTGGCAACAAATGGGGCTATGATCCAAGGTTCAAGCGAGAGCCCTGCGCGGTTGAGACTTATTTGGAGGACGTCGTCAAAGTCGGCAAGTCCAAGATTAAGGCAGGTGCTCTGCTTCCAAATGAGATCATAGGCTATCTTAAGAGAAGGATGGATAATGACGACGATGACGTGCATGATCTAATGGCTGCGGCTGGTCTTCAGTGGAAGACCATGGTAGAGGACTTCTACTTAAAGCAAGGCAAGTTTAAAAAGTGTTTGGTTGTATGTGATGTCGAGTCAAACAACAAAGTGTCGGTGGGTTTGGGGCTTCTGTTGTCTCAACTGAGTGAAGAACCATGGAATGGAAAGGTGATCACCTACAATGAGAACCCTCGGCTGGTTTCCATACAAGGCCATGATCTTAAGTCCAAGTACGAGTTTATGACAACAAAACTAGGCCCGTTGGATGTTGAGGTTAATTTTGAAAAGTTGTTTGATTTGATCCTGAAAGTGGCTGTGGATGAGAATTTGAAGCCGGAGCAGATGATCGAGAGGGTGTATGTGTTCACTCCCTCCAGCGGGGCCTATAATAGATGGGAGACTAGTGATTTTGAGGTAATGCAGAGAAGGTTTAAGGAGAAGGGATATGGGGATGTGGTGCCACATATTGTGTATTGGAATATCAGGGCACACATGTCTGTGCTGGAGATGCCTAATACACAACCAGGCTTAGGCTTCACCAAGTTGAGTGGCTTCGTCAACAACAATTTGGTCAAGTTCTTCCTGGACAATGGTGGGGATTTTGGCCCCGAACATGCCATGGGAGCTGCCATTTCTAGCCAAGACTATAAGAATCTAGTTATAGTGGACTGATCAATTTCATCATCATGTGATGAAATTGTTTACTTGTCCTAGTTTAATTGTTTCCTTTATGGATGATTGATTGAGTACTTACTTACTAGTCGGTGAAAGTTGATCAAGTTGTCTTAGTTTAAACTGATAATTTCTTTCTAGTTTGGCAAGGCCATGTTGCTGTAATATTTATTCCTTTAAGATCCAGCAAACTATTCTAAGTCTCGTCATTTTATCATTCGCCGGCCATTGGCCATTCCTGTAAGAAGGGCTTCACACTAAATCCTAGTGGAACACAAACTCATGTGCAAAAGTAGAAATCATAATCAAACTCTGCTAGTAACTCATAAAGGTGTAAAACTATTAAACAAGAGTTGTAGCAATCCTACAAGTTGCTATAGCAACTTCTTCAACTTGAGTGATGGATGAATTGCCGTATTGATCCAAAAGAATAATCTCATCAAGCACAGCGCCATCTGAGTCGATGAGAAGTGCAATTGGCACAATGAGCTTGCCCCTATGATTTATCAGTCTAGTTTCACGGTTCACCGCCACCCAAAAATTTCCTGATACGCTCCGTTTTATGTTGACCGGATGGTGACCAAAGTCGAGAATAATTTCTGATGTGTTAGCCTCTGTCCCGGTGAGCCAAAACTTTTGGATCCTTTTGCCTGCGTATTCAGAAACCAGGACAAACGAGCCATCCATACTATACTAACTGCAGTCCCAAACCAGAACAACCTTACTAAGGTAATTACTATATGCTAGAAGTAGCAAGGATCTCTTGTCTGCATAAAATTGTGATTTCTTTCATTTCCTGATTGGCATCTATTTTAACCAAATACATTTACAGCTTGGTAAGGAGTCTGCTGCGCTGAACCGAGATCTCAAATCATTAGAACGACAGTCTGCGAGATTCTTGTTAAGAGGGCTTTTTTTACCAAGTAGATAGATACACCATAGCGTATGGTATCGAATTAATTTAATGGTAAACCAAATGTCGGACCTATTTTTCATGTTATTGGGCTGATTACCAGGGTTGTTTTAGAGAGCCATTTTCATGTTTTGGGACCACAACTGGGCTTGTTTTGACATTTGTGGGCCAACTTCGGGGCATGTTTTCGAGTTATTGGGCTTACTTCTGGGCTTGCTTCATGCTGTTGGGCCGACTTTTAGATTTGTTTCACTTCATGAGGCCTGCTTTTGAGCTTTTTCATATTATTGGGCAAGTCCAGCCCGTTTTCGAATACCAGTATTGGTAAATACTTAAAAGGTATCAGTTGGATTTTTTTGGCATTGGTGAATAGCCTACCAGTAAAAAAACAAAAAGAGGATCAGGATCAGTAAAACAAAACTAGTGATAGGTTGTAAGTTAGTATTGTTATTGATTGCATGTGAGTTGGTTGATATTATTTTGTACAAGTTTTACTAAAAGATTTCTGATCTAAACTAGGAACTATCATGTATGTGAGATTTAGTTGAAATATTGCAATTTTTTCCTTTTCTAATAATTCTTTATTATTATCATATAGGTTACTGATTTGTTGAATCGGATGCAATTGCGTGCTGAGCAAGGTATTAAATATCGATATTATCCCCGATATTATTCTGATAATATCTGATTTTTGGGGGGCCGATATTTTAGCAACTAACCATGGTGTTATCGTCAATATATCGATATTATCCTGATAATATCGGGGAGATAACTTCAGCATTTTTATGAATGATTTGGGCAATATATCGAGATATTATCGATAATATCCCGATACGAAACCAAAAAAATACATGAAATTTTTTGAAAAGCCTCCCCTGTTGCGCATAGAGGGATTCGAACCCCTCCCATTTTACTCATTCAACACCTTAACCACCATATTAGTTATGTTTTTGTGAAAATATACTCATAACCAACCATTTCCCTACCCTTCATATCTCATTCCTGTTGGGATGGAATCAAGCGACTCATGGAAAGAATCCAAGACTCAATTTTCAAATGATTTTGCTTATGGACAACGTCAACCAATCTCGGATCCATATGGGTGGCATGTTAACAATTACATGCAAAACTATTTTGGGGATTTATCATTTGATGACTACTCTTCAAAATATACTTACTCTACACATAGAGATGATGAAGATAGTGAAAATTTTGAACCTCATAGGAACTTTATGTGGTACTAAGTCACTCATGTATTTTACCATGCAATGTATAAAGTGTAAAATATTGTAGTAATTCATTATATATAAATGATTATGGTGTGTTTAATCTTATTTCATTAATTACTACATATTTTCTACACTTACAGTGTTTGCCAGCTCGCTATATAATAAACTTAAATAAGTTAAATCCATCATGCAATGCATTTCCTTCCAATTTTTTGTGATAAACTAATAGATAATTGACTAAATAAACATCCTACAAAGTTTCAATAAAAATTTCTAAGTTTTTCTTACAATTTCCGTGGTTTTTATTCAATTTTTACCGATACCGATAATATCCCGATATTTCCTTCGATATTTCCGTGTTTTTGGACTTCCGATATTTCCGATACCACCGATATTTTAGACCTTGGTGCTGAGCAGTCTATATCAGGCGATATCACAGTATTTGTACCTCCAACCCAGAAGCGACATTCTTCATCCTTGTGATGTCATGGAGGTTCAACTAGAATTAGTCATAACAACCTTTTTGGATTATAAATCAAAACTTTTGTCATGTTTCTATAATAACCCATTTTCTTTCTTGTTTAGGATGTTGCAATTGCATATGGATATAATAATATCCCAAAGCGAAGTCCTGCATCTTTGAAGCCATTAGCCTTGAATGAGATCACTGACCATATCAAATTAGAGGTGAACAAAACTTTTTGGTTGATAAATAACAGTTTTAAGTTTTACCCTTCCATAGTTTACTTAATGAAGTGTTGTTTATTCTGACTTCTTTTATTCTGGGCTCGTGGAGAGAAAATTTTGCCATGTTAAATCGTAAAGATGATAAATCGAAGGTAGTGGTTGTTGGAAATCCTCGATCGTCTGATTTTGAACTTGTCTGAACCAGTCTGATGCCTGGCGTATTGAAAACTGTTGGTGACAACAAAGATCATCCAAAGCCCATAAAGGTATATGTTACAATTTTATCTTGCTTGAGCATGATTTCTTCTCATTTGGGTTTGCCACTTTTTTCCTCTAATAAATTAAAAAGGAATTTTAGCAAGGATGGATATATATGTAATTCACTTTACATTGACTAAATTTATTCAAGTCTCTCGCTCTCTCTCTCCACCTCAAACGTATAGTTTATAATCTTGTTTGTTAAGTTTGGTATCTTTTGAAAATGTTATTTCTTATTTGATATCTTCTTTATGTTATAAGCTTACTTTTAAATTTCTTCTCACTTTACATTGTTGAAGATTTTCGAAGTGGGTGATATAGCACTATTGGATGAGAGGAAAGATGTTGGTGCGAGAAATCAACGCCAACTAGCAGCTCTTTTCTGTGGTGCTAGCTCTGGGTTTGAGGTATGTATCATCACTTGATATTGTGCTAAGATTATAGCTGTAGATTAGCTCTAGGTTGGATTTAATTATCAGGCCCATTCCAGCACCTGCCCATGGCCCTTATAATTAAGGGGGTTAATGTTGAGGCCCAAAAAAATCCATGGTTGGGCCTGAATAAATTCCCGGCCCAAGACGATATATTATTGGAAAAAGACTCAATTTGAAGTATACAGAAGTCTGCCATGCACGAGCCATATCCTACATGCCATGCCAAATAGAAATCTATCACGATAGAAGCTGAGATTAAAATAATAAGGATGCACTTAGCACTGCAAATTCGTGCCAATTATCCTATCAAGCGTCATACTTAAAAAGCATGCCAAACGACATGCCATGCCAAGCGGGAAATTATTATCCCACAACAAGCTTAAGTGGGCCCAAGCCACTCAAATGCCCGGGGCTTGCTTGAGTGGGATTGTGGTATGGATGGTAACAAATTGTCATGGGACCCATTGATGGGTCGAGAAATGGAAGTCTCGGGTCGCTTGGGGGACTCGGGACTCAAGCCCATTTCTTAGGCCCAAATGTGGGTAAGCACAAGAGAGGGAATAGACCATTGCTCCAACTAGAGTAGCCTAACCAAAATAATCCATTACTTTTTTTTGGTGAAAACCAAGGTATCCCCCGCGCGATTGCGGGGACTAACCCTCGAGGTATTGTCGGGCGCAAAGCGGGGACCTCTCCCAACAAAGTCTGCTCTATTCACAAGCGCCTGGGATCGAACCCAGGACCTCTTGTTTAAAGGATCCAAGCCCCTTCCACTTGGACCAACTCCTGTTGGTAAAATAATCCATTACTTTAGATAGCCCATAAAAGCCCAAATATTTGGTGAATTTAGCCCACTTATTAAATGGCTTGGTTTTCTATATTAAAAGGCCCATACCACTTGAATTAAAAGAATCCAAGGCCTTCAGCACTTGGCTGAAGCAGAAAGCCATGAAAGGCCAAAGATTCACATGTGAGGGGCTGTTGGGAGAACGAATTCCAAGTGCAAGCATCCAAAGAAACCAAGGGGTATTGGCATATAGGAGAGGATGCTATCTCTTAAACCAGCAGGCGCTCTCATTTCCTTTCCTTCATCAGATTTGGCCATGAAAAGAGGAGGAAAGAGGAGAAAGAGGATGGGTGAAAATGGAAGCTCCCCTCTGAAGCAGTTGCCGGAAGAAGCCTGGAGCTCCCAAAAATCTCTGATTTTGTGGGATTGGGCAGAGCTGACTTTGCCACCATGAAGTAAGTCAAGAAAGAGGAGAAGAAAGGAAGAGGAAAGCTTAGCTAGATTGGGAAGAAACCATTAGGGTTTCTTGGAGAAGAACAAACCCCAGCAACTATAAATAGGGCCCCTTCTACCCAACACAACACAACCCACAACCTTCAGAGAGCAAGCTTTCTCTCTCACTTGCAAACCCAGCAATTTTCGTGCCATCCTTGCCCATTTTCCCTTATTTCCCCTGTTTTGGCAGATTGACAGAAGCTTTGACAAAGTCACTGGCAATCTGCCGGAAGCTACGAAAATCACCCAAAACTCTCCACCAATCCTCCTTAGAACCTCTCTTCCCTTCCATTAGAACCTCTGTCTCTCATAGGAACTCACAGCTCTCTCTCCTCAAGTGCTAAACCCATGATAATTTTGCTCCCATGCCATAATCTTCTCATGCAAAGGTAGAAGATTTATCTGTAATTTGTTGTTGTTTTCATTGGTGAAGGTAACCAAAGAGTTTCCTAAGGCGTCATCACCCTTTCGAGACATCTTTGGGGCTTAATCTTCGAACTCGGACACAAAAGGGACACTTGCATCAGATTGCTCTTTACAGTAGCCCAGCCCACTTGCTGCCGGAAGAAAAAGGCCCCTACATAAATTGGCGACTCTGCTGGGGATTAAGCCAATATCTGAACCAATGCCTCCAAAGAAGAAGACTAGAAGTAATAATATGACCTCTCAAGATGGGCCAGACCTTGGTGATTCAGAATCAAGGCAAAATGCCTCCTCTAGAGAAGAAGGACGTGCAAGTGAGGGAGCTTTCACCCTCTCAGACCTCATTGCTACCATCCATGCCATGGGAGAAACTCAGAAGGAGATGGCAGACACGATCAAGGAGCTGAAAAGTTCGGTCTCCAACCCAAGTGAAGAAAATGAGAGACACCCACAAGAGGAGTCTGCTGCTGCTGGAAAGGGGTCTGAACAAAAGGGACCATATTTTGTCACCCAAGAAGATGTCATTGTCATGCTGGAAAAGGAACTGCGTAGGAGCCAAGAGGATTGGAAGTACATTCCTCAACCACCATATCCATCAAACTTGCTCCAGCAGCCATATCCTAAGGGCTATGAGACACCAAGCTTTGTCCTCTTCGATGGGAGGAAAGGGAGCCCGAAGGAGCATGTCAATCGTTTCCTTGATGCCTTGGGACCACATGCCGGCAACCAAAACCTTCGGCTCCGCGAGTTCTCGAAGACCCTTACCGATCGTGCTTATACACATATGGTATACGACACTAGCACCAGGGTTTGTTCGTTCGTGGGAGGATTTGGCAAGTAGGTTCTGCAAAAAGTATTTCCAGCATGAGGAGAGAATCACAACCACTCAACTCAACAACACACGCCAAAAACATGGGGAGGATCCTGTGGACTTTGTGCGCAGGTTCCGGGACTTGGCCGTGGATTGCTATGACGAGAAGGATGAGGAGGCGCTGGTTGAAATCTGTATCAGCAATATCGTGGCAGATTATAGTGTTTATTTGGAGAATATTGGCATCAGTCAATTTTCTCGACTGCTGGAAGTAGTGAGGAAGACAAGTATGTCTGTCAAACCAGCTGGGCATAGAAGTTGGAGGAGTGAGAAGAAGGAGGTGCATTAGACATTGGCTATGGATGATAAATCATCGGGTGACTACAACTCACGCAAGTGAAAGGATATGGAGACATACCCACCATTACCTTGCAAAGACGAAGAATTCCATGCCATTCTCGACACAATGATTGCTGATGGTGCAATCAAGCCTCTCAGACCTTACAAAATCCCCACCCGAGAGGAGAAAAATGATCCTAAGTACTGCCGTTACCATCAATTTGTAGGGCATCCAACCACAGCTTGTCAGAGCTTAAGGAGGATTTTACATTCTAAAATACATGAGGGAGTCCTCGAGCTTCCCTCTAGGAAGCAAACCATTGATGAAGACCCCTTGCCAAAACGAAGAGGAAAAGAGATAGCTGCTGTCATCACGTGCTCTGATGATTTGCTCGACGACGATGAGTTGTGCCACCGCTGGAAGAATGACCCGAAGCCACCGGAGGCTATGTGGGAACCTTGCGGAAATATGGAGAAGGCTTACTGGTGCAAATATTTGAAACCTTCAAGTTATAATACCCCATGGCCGTTTGCTGATGGATGGAATGATAGCACAAGCAATGAAGTCTTTTCGATGGACGTGCCGGAAGAATGCTACTTGGGGGCTTCGTCTCTGCAGCAGGAAACAGCTGCTGTAATGTTTCATAACCTTACGGAGGCCGAAACAAGTGTGATGAAACATTATCTAAGTCTGAAGCAGGGACCCACGGCCTCACAAGTCCTCCAGAGGAATTCGAAATTCAAGTCACTCTTTGACCAACTTGGCTTTGGGCCTCAAGCAAGAGAAGCAGCTGCTGTAGCTCTCATGAACATCTCTGCGGAATAGAATCCTCATTGCTTCACTGCTCAACCACAAAGGTCATTCTTGGGAAATGACAATGCTATCGTTTTCACGGATGAAGACATGGAAGTTCCATATCCAGATCATAGAAGACCACTTTACTTGGAGGGACAAATCAACGATGTGTTTAAAAGAAGAGCTTTGGTGGATACAAGTTCCTCTGTCAACATATTGCCTCTGTTTGTGCTTACAGTAGCTGGTATTCCATTGTCCAAAATAGTGCAATCTCAAACAAGCATCAGCGGTTTCGAGAATAAAAGTGAGATCACGATCGGGCACATGCAAGTAAACTTGAAGGTGGGGCCAATCAGGTCGCTTACCAAGTTTTACGTGGTAGATGTAGATGTGGCTTATCATGCTTTACTTGGAAAGCTATGGTTCAACAAGCATAAACTTGTGGTCTCTACTTACCATTAGTGCATGAAGGGAAGAATTGGGCTAATGTCACGACCTGATTCGAAAATAAAGAATATTCCCGAATCATGGCGTGAGTCATACCATAGTCATAAGAATAAAATCCTACAACCATGATATGATGAGAAATAAAGCCACAAAAGTACAAATTTACTAAACATTACAAAATCAGAGTCACAGTAGCTTGTAGTTAACTAAACACTAGGATCTTTAACAAACGGTTGACTACTTACAAATATTAATTACACAAATCAACAATAAAAGCCCAGCAACTTAGTTGAACCCGCTTCCTCAAACTTTTTCTTTAATCCTGCACAATCTAATAGGGTATGAGCATTCTAATGCCTAGTAGAGTACCGTGAAACCCCTCAAAGTCAGCTATCACAGTTAATCAAAGTGTCATGCATCAAGCAACACAAGGTATATGATAATTATGTAATCAGACCAGATAAATAAACTTGCATATGCGATGATGTCATGAACTCACTCCCTTCTAATCCCACTAATTCATATCCTAGGGCAACAAGCCTGCATGTCCCATACCATGCGTTTTACCACTGTCTATGGCTCCGAATACCCTAAAATATGAACTAGCGCCCATCCATCCCTTATCCCATTTTTTCTTTTGTCTACGAATTTCTCAACTTTCACTTATCATTAGAGGCCATGCTCCCATCATCTCAATATATTCAAGCTCTACTCCCGTCACCTGAATATATTCCACATTTTATTCAGATATATCTAAAGCCTTCCTGCACCCCTTAGATATATCTCAAACAACACACACACACACACTCCAAACACCACTGTCTTTATGATGCATATATAATGCAGCGCAAACATCATTTATCTCTGCAGAATAATAATATAGATAATAACAAATAATATTCCAGGCTTGATCACATGCATAATAATATTCACTCAACGTCAAATAATATCCACGGATAAACATCAACAATAATATTCACTGAACATCAAATAGTATTCACCGAGCAACGCAACAATAATATTCATATTTATAGTACTATATATAATCACCAAGATTAAAAGTGACATAGCCCAATTATCGGGAAATCAGGAAACCCTACCTCAAGTCCAGCTAGCTTAACCTTGTGTGATTTTGTCCTCGAAAGTACGCAGAGTAGAACACCTAGTTAAGATAATTTACTAATTAAAATTCATTGGAAATAAGGAAACAAATTTGAGTGTCCTATTAGCGCACGTAGACCTAAAACCCCACAAAACACTTGACAAGTTGTTTGACCCGATTGTTACTCCCTTAACCTCACATCCAAGCAAGCATAGAACCAAGCGTTAAGGAAAAACTAATGTATTCCCCTCCTATAATAGTTCTACTCTTTGGGATGTTTAAAATCAGGTGGTTCGGCTCTAGACTCATAAAGAAAGTTTAAAAACATCAATTTAAAACTAAAATTTCAGTTTTGCTAAACATTTGGGTTGGAACACGTTAACTTTGAAAATTCACTAAATATTGAGTTTAAATCAAAATAATGTAAAACTTTCCATATCACAACTAGATATAGAAACATTAAAGATGTCAAAAATTGATAAAAATTAGGGTTAAGGAAGCATGTCAAAATAGAAACCAAAAACAGACTACGCTTCATAACGTTCTTTTTTTTCAGGTTTGTACACTTTACTTTGAAAAATCACCAAAATTACAATTTACAACCAAACTGGATAAAACTTTCCAGATCTGAAGAAAATACGAGAAAGTAAAACATACTAAAATTTCATGAAAATCAAAGTTTAGGAAGTCTTCAAACACTTACTTCAAAACAGGGTATGCAGCAGAATCAAAACAATTCCAGCAGGATAGTCTCTACTTTGAAATTTCACAAAAAAATCAATTTAAATTCAAATGGCACAAAACCAACTTTGAAATAACCCTTGAGATATTCATTTTGATGTAACAAAACCCCAAAATGAAATTGGAACAAAAATCACATCGAAATAATCTAGAACTTCACAAAAACACCCTTTGAAAGATATATATATACTTGAGGCATTCTAACCAACACTTGGTTTAAAACTAGTACTCAAAGAGACAATAAAAAGATGAGCTTCAAGCCTTCAAAGAATCATTTACTTGAGATGATAGTGGCTAATTTGAGCAATTGAATGATAAGGAACAAGCCATTTGAGAGAAAGTACACATCTATAACAAGAGATTCAACATAATCAATTGAACAAGTTTTGTTCATACCAATTTTTAGATGATCTTTGGATGATCTTTGGATATGTTTTAAAGAGGACAATTTGGAGTAACTATCATGAAGAAACCATAGTGTTTTGAGCTTTTGAAATGAGTGTTTTGGACTGAAAACGAGGGAAGGACCTAAGGTTGAAGACTATAAACAAGTTCCACTCTAAACATTCCCAAGGGTGGCTAGAGAAGTCCGATCAATCTGATATTTTGATATGTTATAATAGACAGCATTTCAAACAACTTTGAGGAAGGAACCAAAGTCATTTGAGTACAGGAAATCACAGAAACAAACTGAAACCGAGCATACTGCTGTGAAATCAGGAAATGGTAAACTTATTGTGATCATACCAACGTTTCAGAGCCTATACAAGTCGGATTGAGCTGAAATTTGAGTATGTTATAGGAATCACGTAAATGAACAACTTTTATGAAGAACGTTTTCTCATTTGAGATTCCGAAATTTGAGTTCTCGGCTGCTCCAAGGAAGTGACGAATTTTGGATTTTTTGAAGAGGAACAAAAGAAAAATGAGGATGAAGATAAGTGAATGAGGAAGAAAGGATGATACAATGAATGATGAGGATAAGAGTGAATTTATGATTGAAAAGCCTTAGGCTAGGTGAGTCATCCATTTAGAAGAGGGTGATACAATGAATGGGAAGAAGAGGATGAGAAAGAATCTTAGGCTAGACTAGGTGACTCATCCACCATAGGTTTACAACTCAACCCCAAAATCAGATTTTTGAAGAGAATGTAAGTGGGAAGGGGGGAATGTTTGGCTTCCATGTTGCTTCTTTCCCTTTTTTTTTTTCTTTTTTTTGTTTTGGTTATTATCTACAAGGGTATTTTGGTAATCTTTCACACATAGGGGTATTTTTTGGTCATTTTGGTCCAACTTCAAATTAAACATACTTAATTTAATAATCTCAATCCCAAAATCACTTGATAAAATACCCAAAATCAATCTCCACAATTATATTATTTTTCACTAAAATATGAAAATCCACCTTGAATTTTTCCTGTGTATTACAGCTAAGGCCACTTCGCATACCTGGGAATCAAGCACCGTTCAACAAAGACGAAGCTCACTACTCTGAGGCAGAATTTTACACTGAATGCACAGGCGCTGGAAGCAGCTCATCTAAGGATTTTGGAATCTACCTACCCTCATGGACTGAAATTCGTGATTTGAGCAACGAAGAACTCATCACCATCGTTGAGCGAGAAAGAAAGAGACACTCGGAAGCCAACAACCATGCTTACAATCATCCCCAATGCTTGAAAGTGACGCTGCCAGATGGACGCACCGTGTACCGCTTATGACGGGATTGGGGGCTCGACCGTGTCCTACAGGAAAGCCCCAAGTATGGAGAAGAAGCCATGCAAACAAACAGCCATAAGAGTCCAGGTGAGAAGACATCCACGTCTTGTGCTTTCCAGGAGCCAATGGCAGCACCTAGCCACATGCAAGATGGATCAACAGCCGTAGCTGAGCAGCTCGAAGCAATCAATTTGAGTGACGACCCCTCTGCCCCAAAGCCTATTTCCATTAGAATTCATTTAACAAATGAAGAAAAGGAGGCGTTGGTGTCCTTGTTAAGAGAATTTAGAGATGTATTCGCTTGGAGCTACGAAGAAATGCCCGATTTAAATCCAAACTTGGTAAGTCATACGTTGAATATTGAGCTTGGTACGAAACCTGTTGTGTAGCAAAGGAGGAATTTTCATCCTGAAGTTGAAAAGCAAATCAAGGTGGAAATTGAGAAGTTGTTAGCTACTGGATTCATCAAGCCAATCAAGCACCCAACATGGCTAGCAAATATTGTTCCTGTGAAAAAGAAGACCGGAGTGATTAGAATATGCACAGACTATCGAGACCTCAACCGAGCTTGCCCAAAGGATGAATTCCCGCTGCCCAACATGGATATCCTAATTGACTCAACTTTGGGTCAAGGTTTGCTATCATTCATGGATGGGTTTAGTGGTTACAATTAGATTAAAATGTCACCCAAAGATGCTAAGAAGACAGCCTTCCGAACACCATATGGGAATTTTTATTACACAGTCATGCCATTCGGTCTTAAAAATGCTGGTGCCACCTATCAAAGAGCCATGACAGCGGTGTTTCACGATATGATGGGAAAAGAGGTGGAAGACTATGTGGATGATCTTGTGGTGAAGTCGAAAACTAGAGAAGGCCATCGAGAGGTGCTGAGGAAGGTGCTGGAAAGGTGTCGGCTGTATGGGTTAAAGATGAACCCCAAAAAGTGCGCATTCGGGGTGTCATCCGGAAAGTTCTTGGGGTTCCAAGTGCATCAGCGTGGTATAGACGTAGATCCAGAAAAGACAAAAGCTATAAATTCCCTCGCGCCTCCGAGAAATCCAAAGGAGTTGAAAAGTTTCATGGGGAGATTGTCCTATATTCGGCGCTTCATCCCAGGTATTGCTGCCACTATGAGTGTTTTTACTCCCTTACTCAAGAAGGGCAGGCCATACGAATGAAGCAAGGAATGCCAAGAAGCCTATCTGCAGGTGCAACAAATAATTACTAAGCTGCCCACCATGAGAGCACCCATTCCGGGACTTCCCCTCAAGCTTTATCTAGCTGCAACAAATGCAGCAGTTGGGGCCTTACTCGCTCAAGACGACCATGATGGAAAGGAAGGCCCTATTTACTATGTGAGTAGGCAATTAAGGGGAGCTGAAACAAGATATCCAAAGACCGAGCTCTTATGCCTTGCCCTTGTCTATGCTGCGCAACGCTTGCGTCACTACTTCCTTGCTCATAAGCTACAACTCATCGTGAAGTCTGACCCCGTAAGGTACTTGCTCACGAGGCCGGTGCTCTCTGGACGTCTTGCACGGTGGCTATTGCAACTGTCCTAATTTGATATCACATGCACAACTCCTAGGGCCATCAAAGGACAAGCCGTGATTGACATACTAGCTCTATTTCCTGAAGAAGAAGGACCAATTCTTTCGGAGGAGATTCTGGGGGAGCTGCCGGAAATGGTGGCTGTTGTTATAGAGGAAGAACCATGGACCCTCTACTTTGATGGTTCTTCTACGTCAAATGGTGGAGGAGCAGGTGTGGTACTCATCAACCCTGAAGGGCAAGCCACGGCCCTCTCGTTCAAACTAAATTTTCCATGCACAAATAATGTGGCGGAGTATGAGGCATTCATTATGGGATTGTCTACAGCAAAAGAAATGGGCATAGAAAGGATTAAAATCATTGGCGATTCGAATTTGGTGCTAAGTCAATTACAAGGAAGCTTTGCTGTGAAAGAGTCAACATTAGCGCCATATCGCACAGCTGCTGAAAAGCTTGTCGGTTTTTTCAAGTAAGTGCTGCTGGAACATATCCCGGGGATCACTAATAGATACGCTGATGCTTTGGCTACATTGGGGTCAAAGCTCTCATTCATCCAAGAGCAGCCCAACATCACCGTAATAAAAAGAGATGTTCCAGCAGTTGAAGCAATGGCTCAGGAGGAGCCGCTGGAGGAAAAGGATTGGAGAAAATCAGTGAAAGAAAGTCTGATCGAAGGAAGCAACATCAAGGACTTGAAGGACTATGTGGTTATCTTCAGCGAACTCTACAGACGCTTGCCGGGAGGTATTCTGATTCGCTGCATAGGACTGACAGAAGCACAAAGAAGACTCCAAGAGGTACATGAAGCCACTTGCAATTTGGAGCCAATAATCAGCCTATATCGACGCTTGCAACACAAAGGTTATTATTGGCCAGAAATGAAGAAACAAGCAACTGAAGTCCAAACCAATTGTCCCAATTGTGCAACAATACCCTCCACCGAAGAGTCATTCACCATTTCATTTGCGGAAGATTGGAGGGCGCCATACTTGGCATTCTTAATTGAAGGAGTTCTACCAAGCAACATTATGCATGCCCACAAGCTCAAAATGACGCTGAAGAGATACTTCGTAGATGGATCCACTCTCTATCGCAAAGGGTTTAATGGTGAATCTTTGAAATGCTTAGGAGAATCTGAGGCGCAGCAAGTGATGCAGGAAATTCATGCTGGAGAATGTGGTGAACACCAGGGGATGAGAAGACTCCATCGGCAGCTGTTGAATGTTGGGTTTTATTGGCCCACCATGAAGAATGATGCATACAATTTTGTGAAGAAGTGTCATACGTGTCAAGTTCATGCCAATTTAAGTCACAAGCCTCCCACGTTATTGCAGGACATGCATACTCCTTGGCCTTTTCACACTTGGGGGCTTGACTTGATCGGAACTATCCACCCACCTTCTGATGGTTACATGTGGATCCTCACAGCCACTAAGTATTTCACAAAGTGGGTTGAAGTAATTCCTCTCCGAAAGGCCATGTGGGCCGCCATTGCAAATTTCATCCGTGAATACATTGTCTGTAGATTCGGAATCCCATACAAGATCGTCATCGACAATGGTACCCCATTTGTTAACAAGCAAGTAAGCTCGATGCTGAGCGGCTATGGTGTCAAGCATCGTCGTTCCACGCCATACTACCCGCAAGGAAATGGCCAAGCGGAAGCCACAAATAAAACTTTGTTGAGAATCCTAAGCAAAATGGTGTATGAGTATGAAGGAGGCTGGAGTGTCCACCTGCCGGATGCTTTATGGGCTTACCGCACCTCTCCAAGGAGTGCCACGGGTTTCTCACCCTATTCGCTTGTGTATGGTTCCGATGCTATATCGCCCGTTGAAATCACTATCCTCACTGCTAGAGTATCGGCTGTCAATGACCTTGAATGGGATGCAAAGACATGCTCAGAGTGGTGCTTGTTAGACATCGAGGCTTTGGATGAGAAAAGAATGGAAGCCGAAAGAAGAACAACACTTTACCACAAAACCGTTGCCCAAGCTTACAACAGGGCAGTCAGGTCACAAGCCTTCAAGCAAGGAGACCTCGTGCTAAAAGTCATCGAGCATGTGAGGAGACAAGTATCGGAACCTTCCAAGTTTGCCCCGTAATGGGAAGGACCATTTGCAGTCGAAGAAGATTACAGCAGCGACTATTATCGCTTGGTCTCTGTCAAAGAAGGCGTGCTAATGGATCCCATCAACGGGAAGTGGCTCAAACCGTACTACTACTAAGTTGATTTTATATTCTGCACTTTCGCTATTGCATTTCTCTTCATTTCGGATATGAACTCCTTCTATGTTCTCACTTGGTATTTTGGAAAATTCTTGTATGATGCACCACTATGGTAGCATGAGCTTTGAAATACTACTTTTCCTTTATGTATCCCAAACTTACTTTGCACCAAATACTATATATATATATATAAATTTTAAAAAGAAAATCATAATGACAATAATAAAGAAAATACATGCCACTTAGCAGTAAAACATGCCAAGCAAAGCCACTCGGATGGGGTCCCGAATCATCAACAAGAGTCACGCATAAGCCAAGCTATTACAAAAAAAAGGGGCATGCAACTTTTGAGGTGCTAGAGCAATGGAAGCATTGTACCCTCTCAACAAGCAATTCAAAACATCTGGAATTTTGGTAAAAACCATGCACGCTAGTCTGGCCCTTTTAAGGCATGACAAGAAGGTGTTTTTTAGGCCTGATAATTAGACAAGCCATGCAAAGGAAATTCAGGGATTCGGCTCCTACCAAAATTTTGGCAGCATATGCCTTGTTTTTAAAGACATCCGACCTGTCAGAAAATCTCAAAAAAAAAAAAAGGGTTTCACAAGGATAGATTTTCCCAACCAAGTAGCATATATATGGAACACAGGGACTACAATATGTTTCAAGCATTCAGAAATTGTTACAAGCCCCAGCGGTTCAGAGTTACATTGCAAAATTATAACGACATAGTCGTTAGATTATCCAAAAGATACACAGCCATAACAAAAAAAAAAAAAAAAGATAACAAGGTTATACACGCTGAAGGTTAATGCATCCCATTGTCACAAAAAGGACGGGAATTGTGCACCAGGCCGGCGGATCCCAAAGAAAATAACCTGCAAGCAAGAGGAAAAGGAGCAGTAAGAGCATGTGTCAAAACCGAATGATGCTCGAAGAAGCAGCCTAGCAGTGAAGGGAATGAGATGGCAACGAGAAGAAAGATGAGGGGATAAGGAATCGGAAGTGTAACATACCATGAAACTATGGAGAATGTCCAAAAAGAACGGAGGATGCCCTATGAGACAACCTGGCTGCTGCTTCCACCACACACTTTGCACCATCGACGGAGACGACTCTCGCAAGGAGAAAATCATGTAATTCCCGACGTTGAGTCTCCAATTCTTGCCGCCTAAGGTTCAAGGCATCAACCGCAGTCTTCACTTCATTCGAACCTGGTATTAGCCCCATGCCATGAAGAGCTCGGGCCCCAAATACGGCTCGCGCAGCTTCCTCACCAAGTTGAGGAGAAAATCCACATGGAATCCTAGGATCATAGCCTCGCAGATGGTGTCTCGCCAACATAGAAGCTTGTGGTCTATAATGTTCGTGAGTTGCATGGTGTCTACTCCGTGAAGTACCAAGCAAAGGGCCCGGAGAGCAGCGCTCCTGGAGAAAGATGAAGCGATACTCGTGACCTCTGCAAAGCATTTGTACTTATCCATGAATTTTCTCAAAGCTTCGACTGTTTCTGGGTACACGAAGGCACCTAGGAAGGTTGCATACCCATCAAACCTGTAACAGAGAGGAAGAAGTTCGTCGATGGACCGAAGAATCTTGACGCCGCCATCAAAGAAAGCTTTGAACGCCATAAAGGAAGTCTCCCAATCTTGCTAGGACATGCTTTTTTCCGATAAGCACTCTACAGCAGAAACGTTTGTGGAAGTACTGCCAATTGGATGGCCCACATCAAGGACGTCACCAGGAATTGATGCTGCTGGAAGGTCTGGAGTGGTGCCGGCAGTTATGTCAAGAAAGGCTGAAGTAGGAGTCGATGCTGCTGGAAGGTCTGGTGTGGTGCTAGCAGCTATGTCGAGGAGGGCTAAAGCAGGAATTGATGCTGCTGGAAGGTCTGGAGTGGTGCTAGCAGCTATGTCAAGGAGGGCTGAAGTAGGAATCGTTGCTGCTGGAAGATGCGGAGTAACAATGGCAGCAGCATCAATCGGAGGAGTAAAGGGTACGCCTTCCGCGCCCTCAACCTGAGAAAAGAAAGAAAAGCAAGTCTAAGTGATGAGTGACCTAAGAAGAGGCTAAGCCGGGACATAGAAAATGGAGAACAAGGGATGGGTACCTCGTTGGTAGTCTGCGTAGTGTCAGCAGTAGGAAGACTAGGGCCAATCTCTGAAGAAGTATATGTCGTGTCCACAGCAGTAAGGACCACCTGCGAAAAAAAAATATATATGTGGCAGGGCACGAGTTGTGAGTTGAAGCAGACAACACGCAGCACGTATATGCAAATACAACAAACAAGAAAGATCTCCAATACCAGTTCAAGATTCATGCGTCGCTCGGTGGTGCTAGCAAGTCCGGGAGGCATATATGAGGTATCCGGCTCCTCTAAGTAAGTATCAGCACCCAGGTAGGTGCCCTCATCACGGCTATACAAGCTCATATTTATATATATTTTACATCAAATTCACTTGCCTTTTCTTAGTTAGTTCCTTATATCTTTGAGCTATTTACTTTATTTTTGTGTTTTGTAGGATCTGTCAAGCAAGAAAAGAAAAATAGCATAAGTGGGATTTTTAAGTAACAAATTCGTCAAAACTGCCTGTGCAGATCAGCTGATTTTGGAAGCAAGTTGCGAACAGCTCAGACTGAATTAGAGCACGTGCCTTATATGCTTGGAAAGCTACAGATGTCTATTTTCTGGACCAACTCGCGGATTGTTCATATCATGTTTCTAGAAGAAGTTATGGCCGTTTTAACACTGAAAGGTCCACAAGAGGCTGAGCAGTTTGTAACTGCAAGAAAAGCAATAAACCCAATGAATCTAGCAGCCAAAACGGATGCAGCCAAGAACAAGCCAACGGACACCTACTCACATATCTGAGGAAATGGAATTAAAGATGAGGATTAGGTGGGAGTAATGAGCATAAAGGCTGCCCAAAGAGTTACAATTGTTTACCATTTTTTCTCACTTATTGTCATCAATAAATTGCTATTTAGAGGGGTGAGAGGAGAGTTTTTTGGGGGGAAGTAGGCAGCAACGTTGGGCAAGATAGGAGGAAGGAGAAAATCTTGGCATTCTCTTCTTTCGGTTTTACCTTCTCAAACTCATGTTTTTCTTTTGGTTTTATTTTAGAATAATGTGTAGCTAAATTCTTAGTAGTTAGGGGCTGTTTTGAAGCCTCTGATATGATTGCAAATGTGTTATGACATTTCGTTTCAATTTCTTTTATGAAAGGATGAAAATTGATTCACTACTTGTCTCATTGATGAATTCTTTATGTGTTTTCTACGGATGCATACTTAGTAAGCATATTTAGGATTCTAATGCTATGAATATGTGTGTGCCTGCCCTTGACGAATGAGGACCTACATATGTTCTAGAGTAGTACTTGTTAATTGCGATTAACATGTGAATCAATTTCTAGGATAAGTAAGACAACGCCAGTACTTTCAATGCCTTGTGATGACTCAAACTCTTTTTGTTCTTAATGATTTCTACTTGTTAAATCTATGAACACGCCAATCTAGATTGCATGCTAGGGACTAAGTTAAGTTGAAAACGTCATTCTCTTAACATACTACTTAAGAAAGAGTAATAGGTTGAGTTCTAACATTGAGCCAATTTGAGCATCTTCATCCGGAAATGAAAGGAATTTGAATGAAACATAACATGTTGCATGATTATTTGGTGGTGGATAGCACTTCCCCTAACTCATTTTCTTAATTGTGAAATACAATCTGTTTATATAATTCAGAATCCATTTCTGTCCTGCTGTTGTCCGATTTAATTTAAATAGCAAATCAACTCTAAAAATCCCAAAAATTTGTGTGCGTGTAGTTCTGCGTGTCTAGTATCTGCATATAAATTTTTGTAGACTTTAGATAGGTGTAAGCAGGTTTAATAATTATTCTTCGGTGGCTGGTCTGTAGGGACAGCAGCCCAGTCTTTGTGACATTTTAAGTAGTTAGATAAAACAATCTTCTGCGGGAAAGACCCTTATTTTCATATGCTACAATTGACAAATCTTAGTGTAAATAAGGAAAATCAATAGGATATTTGTGTGCTACTTTGTGGTGTGCTTTTAATCCTATCAAATTTTTGGCGCCGTGTAGCCGGGAATTGTTATTTCTAATCACTTATTTTTCTTTTGTTTTCTTTTCTTGTCTAATTAGTGTTTTTGTTTTTGTTTTTATTTCAGGTACTCTTTGTGGTATATGCATACTCGAAGGTCGAAGAGCATTGACCTAGCTTCCTTTGATCCTGAGCTTGAACGAACACTTCGAAAGCTTCAAAGAAAAATCAAGCAGCAGCGTGCATCGGTGTCTTTACCACCATCTTCCCCACCACATTTGAGTTCGGAAGAGGAGGAAGAACCACCAGAAGACATGGCTGATAACCGTACTTTGAGGGAGTTGGCAACGCCAAATACGGATCAACAACCATTGTGCATCACATATCCAAATGCAGAAGGAGGATTGGAGCTCAAGTCTGGAATGATTCACTACTTGCCTAAGTTCCATGGCTTCTCAACAGAGGATGCCAACAAGCATCTCATGGAGTTTCACGTGGTAGGCTCAGGAATGAGACCAGCAAATGTGGATGAGGAGCAAGTCAAGTTGAGGGCATTTCCGTTTACATTAGAAGCTAAGGCAAAGGAGTTGTTGGGAAAAATGGCTCACCTAAGGATACAAGGTTGGTTTTGGCGCTGAAAGGAAGATTTTGAATCTGCCTAAAAGCGACCGGTCGCTAGGCATTTGCGACCGGTCGTTTTGAAGCAGATTCGAAGTCTGGAGCAACATCAACGAGCGACCGGTCGCCAGTTCTTTGCGACCGGTCGCAGGAAGCTAGCGACCGGTCGCTTAGCATTTGCGACCGGTCGTTTAGAAGCAGATTCAAGGTCTGGAGGAAAAACCAAAAGCGACCGGTCGCCAGTTCCTGGCGACCGGTCGTCCCAGTCGTGCTGTGACGATTTCTTACGCGTTTTCAACAGTGTTTTCAATGGCTATCGCTTTCCACAAGATTTCAGAGGCTTAGTGGGTCACTTCTGAGTTAAATGAACGTTGACTACCTGCTGGATAGTTGGGAGAGCACTCATGGCTAATTGGTTATCTTATTTCAAAGATATCACTCTCTCTTTTCTGGTGTAAGTGGGAGGTGGCTGAGTTGGATTCTATTTACCTACTTGATCTGACATTTAGTCTAAGTGGTGACTAAAGGGAAGAACGTGGAGGACAAGCTGATATCTTATCTCTTGTCTATTGGCTTGTGTAGGAAATGGGGTGAAGTAAGATAACACAAGAGGAGAAAACAAGTTGAATAATTGTAAGTGGAAGAAGCTGGTATTCCAAGTTGAGTTAGAGCTGAAGTTTTAGTAGTGTGTTCAGAAAAACTAAGGGGAGAGCAAGAGAGTTCTCTAAGTGTATCAAGGTGTTGAGCAAGGGTGTGAGAGAAACAGATTGTGAGGGTAGTGTTCTAAGGGGGTTTCCTTTGTAAACCAAAGTTGTAACCTATCTTCATTAGTGAAATTTCTCAAGGTGATCACCAAAGAGGATGTAGGCAATTTGCTGAACCTCTATAAACACTTGTGTCATTTGTGCTTGGTTAATTTCTGTGTGTGTGTAAGACTCATCCATCATTGAGTTCTTTGTCCAAAGTCCATCAACAACAAGATCTTAAAAGGGCAGTGAGTTAGTCATTAATTCACAACAAGTGGTATCAGAGCTGTGTTTGGCAGCTGGAGCTAGTTCTTCTCTTGGAGTGCTAGTGTGTTGAAGATGGCAAGTGACATGGAAGCTGAGAGTGGTAGCAGTTCACAGCATATGAAGCCACCACAGGCAGCAAGTATGAAGGTGGAGTTAAAGCCTTTCACAGGGAAGGAGAACTTCACTCTTTGGCAACGAAGGATGAAGTCAGCTCTTACACAACAACAGCTCCATGTAGTGTTGGTTGGCAAGGAGAAGAAGCCAGCAAGCATGACGGATGATGAGTGGGGAGTTCTTGACGAGTTAGCCAGAGGAGCTATCGAAAACTATCTCTCCGATGAGGTGCTCATCAACGTGATAAAGGATACAGCGAAGCAAACATGGGAGAAGCTCGAAGAGATGTTTGCAGGGAAATCGTTGTCCAACAAACTCTTCCTCAAGGAAGAACTCCTGAATCTTAAGATGGAGGAGGGAGGAAATCTAATGGAACATCTAAGTAGTTTCAATAGATGTGTTGCTGACTTGCAGAGAATGGATGTGAATTATAGTCCGGAGGATAAGGCTCTCATGTTGTTGACATCCTTACCTTCGTCCTATAAACACTTCCGAACCACTCTTATGTTCGGAAAGGTTACTCTTGATTTTGAGCCTGTGGTGCAAGACATCATGACACACCATAGGATGACTCAACGTTCGGGAGAAAACTCTCAAGGTGAAGGTCTAGTTGCAAAGACCGGAGAGAGAGGTCGTTCAAAGAGGCGTGAAGGCAAGAAAGGCAATAGAGGAAGGTCCAAATCCAAGGCGAAAGATGGTTGTTTCGAGTGTGGGTCAAAGGAGCATTGGAAAAAGAATTGCCCCATATGGAAGGAGAAGAAGAACAAAGGGAAGAATGCAGCGAACACAGCGGAGGATGTCACAGAAAGTGATGGTGAGCTTTTGTGTGTTAATAGCAATGTTAAAACAAATGCATTGGCTAATTCTTCAAGGTGTTCCTCTTCCGATTGGATTTTGGATTCCGGTTGCTCATATCATATGTGCTCAAACAAGGAGTGGTTTGACACGTATGAGAAAGAAGATAGCAGTGAAGTGATGATGGGGGATGGCTCAATGTGTAGAGTCAAAGGAACCGGTACAATCAAGGTGAAGATGCATGATGGGGCTGTTAGGACGCTTGGAATGGTAAGGCATATTCCAAAGTTGCGTAAGAATCTCATTTCCCTTGGAACTCTTGATAAGAATGGTTATTCATTCAAAGCAAATGGAGGGAAACTCATAGTCTCAAAAGGTTCACTTGTGATTATGAAGGGAGAGATACAACCTAACTGTCTATATAGGTTGTGTGGTACAACAATCATAGGTGGAGCAGCTGTATCTACAAGCAAGGACTCGGAAGATGAAACTCAGCTTTGGCATTTGAGGCTAGGGCACATGAGTGAGAGGGGCATGCAGGAACTATACAACAGAAAATTGTTGAAAGGTGTTCAAAGTTGCAAGCTTGAGTTCTGCAGATTTTGTACCATGGGAAAGCAATCCAAAATAGCTTTCAAGCAACGAAACAAAGAGGAAGAAAGCACGGGTGTGCTTGATTATATTCACACGGATGTATGGGGGCCATCACCGGTTAAATCGAAGGGTGGAGCTCGCTATTTTGTGACTTTCTTGGATGATTTTTCCAGGAAGGTTTGGGTCTACTTCATGAAGGAGAAATCTGAGGTCTTCACCAAATTCAAAGAGTGGAAGGCGGAAGTAGAGAACCTAACCGGAAGAAAGATCAAGATCCTAAAGAGTGACAATGGTGGTGAATATAAGGACAGCAAGTTCCTTGAGTTTTGCAAAAGTGAAGGCATTAAAAGGCACTTTACCGTGAAGAAGACACCCCAACAAAATGGAGCTGCGGAGAGGATGAACCGAACTCTCATGGAGCGTGAGAGATGTATGAGAATTCATGCAGGGTTGCCCGAATCTTTTTGGGCAGAAACGGTTAACCACGCTGCCTATTTGGTTAACCGATCGCCTTCAAGAAATCTTGAGTTCAAGTGTGCAGAGGAGGTATGGTCTAAAAGGTCAATCGATTATTCGAATCTTAAGGTGTTTGGGTGCAGTGCATATGCACTTATTCCTAGTGATGAAAGATCCAAGTTGAAGCCAAAGTCTCTTGAATGTATTTTCATTGGATTTGAAAGTGGTGTGAAGGGCTACAAGCTGTGGGATCCAGTGAACCACAAGAAGATACTCAGCAGAAATGTTGTGTTTGATGAGAAGACCATACCTATGAACAAAGTCAAGAATTCAGAGGCAAAGGAGGATGTTGTTGAGAAAGAAACAACCTTTGAAGTTCCACTCAAGAAGGTGTCAAGAAAGACTACTCAGAAACAGCCAACTGAAGACGTTCAGGAGGAGGTGGAGTCCGACATTGAAGAGGAAGAAGCTGGGCAGCATCAACAACACACTCAAGAAGAAGAAGAGGCTCAAGAACAGGTGGAGCCATCATCTATAGCTCGGTCCAGGCCCAAGAGAACCATCAAACCACCTCAAAGGTTTGGATGGGAGATGGATGCAGTTCACTATGCCCTAAATGCTAGTGAAGAAGAACCAACCACGTTCCAAGAAGCTGTTGAGAACAAGGAACGGGAAAGTTGGATGGAAGCTATGATGCAAGAGATGGAATCTCTACACCAAAACTCAGTTTGGGAGTTAGTTCCTAAACCCAAAGGTCGCAAGGTTATTGGCTGCAAATGGGTGTTTAGGAAGAAAGAAGAAATGCATGAGAAGGGTGCCACCTTATTCAAAGCTCGGTTGGTGGCAAAAGGATTCTTGCAAAAGGAGGGAGTTGATTATGATGAAATCTTCTCTCCGGTGGTGAAACATACTTCTATACGACTACTACTCTCCATAGTAGCACAAGAGGACATGGAGGTGGAGCAAATGGATGTGAAGACTGCTTTCCTTCATGGTGAATTGGAGGAAGACATCTACATGAGCCAACCTCAAGGGTTCATTGAAGCAGGGAAGGAAAATCTGGTTTGCAGGTTGAAGAAGTCTTTGTATGGACTGAAGCAATCTCCAAGGCAGTGGAACAAGTGCTTCGATTCTTACATGATGAAGATTGGGTATAGAAGATGTGAATCTGATTGTTGTGTGTACTCTCATGCATTCAAGGATGGTAACTTCATCCTTTTGCTTCTTTATGTTGATGACATGCTAATTGCATGTAAGGACATGTCAAAAATCCAGAATTTGAAGACATTACTTGGAAGGGAGTTTGACATGAAGGATCTTGGTGCTGCACAAAAGATCCTAGGAATGGAGATAAGGAGAGACAGAAAGGAAGGCAAGTTGTGGCTGTCACAAAGCAAGTATATTTCCAAGGTACTTGAAAGGTTTAATATGATGGATTGCAAACCGGTGTCTACTCCTTTGGCGGAGCATTTTAAGTTAAGTGCAAAAGAATGTCCTTCTACGAATGTGGAGAAGGAGGAAATGAGTAAAGTTCCATATGCAAGCTTGGTAGGGTGTCTCATGTATGCAATGGTGTGCACACGCCCCGACTTAGCCCAAGCCGTTAGTGTGGTGTCAAGGTATATGGCGAATCCTGGAAGGCAACATTGGACAGCAGCAAAATGGATTCTCAGGTACTTGAAGGGCACCAAAAGGCTTGGGATATTGTTTGAAAGACAACAAGGAAAGGCATGTGTGTCGGGGTATGTAGATTCTGATTATGCAGGAGATCTAGACAAGAGGAGATCCACCACAGGATATGTCTTCACTTGTGGTGGAGGACCGATTAGTTGGAGAGCAGTGTTACAATCGGTTAGTGCCTTGTCTACTACGGAAGCGGAGTATATGGCTTTAACGGAAGCTTCAAAAGAAGCGGTATGGCTGAAGAGATTGGCAAAGGAATTCGGGATAGCTCAAGACTTGGTGGTGATTCTAAGTGACAGTCAAAGTGCTATTTGCTTAGTGAAGAATCAAGTGTTCCATGGGAGGTCCAAACACATTGATGTGAGATACCACCGGATAAGGGATTGGGTGAATGATGGAGACATCACAATAATGAAGGTTCATACAAATGAGAACGCTTCAGATTGCCTAACAAAGCCAGTCACAACAGCTAAGTTCAAGCATTGTTTGAGCTTGCTCAATCTTGTTACATGCTAAAGATTGAGGTGGAGTTCTTGAGAGTTATTAGGACGATTCTCAAGACATTACAGATGTCCTAGAAGGCAATGATGTCCACAAGGAGTATTAGGCTCGCCATGGTGGAGATTGTTGGGAAAAATGGCTCACCTAAGGATACAAGGTTGGTTTTGGCGCTGAAAGGAAGATTTTGAATCTGCCTAAAAGCGACCGGTCGCTAGGCATTTGCGACCGGTCGTTTTGAAGCAGATTCGAAGTCTGGAGCAACATCAACGAGCGACCGGTCGCCAGTTCTTTGCGACCGGTCGCAGGAAGCTAGCGACCGGTCGCTTAGCATTTGCGACCGGTCGTTTAGAAGCAGATTCAAGGTCTGGAGGAAAAACCAAAAGCGACCGGTCGCCAGTTCCTGGCGACCGGTCGTCCCAGTCGTGCTGTGACGATTTCTTACGCGTTTTCAACAGTGTTTTCAATGGCTATCGCTTTCCACAAGATTTCAGAGGCTTAGTGGGTCACTTCTGAGTTAAATGAACGTTGACTACCTGCTGGATAGTTGGGAGAGCACTCATGGCTAATTGGTTATCTTATTTCAAAGATATCACTCTCTCTTTTCTGGTGTAAGTGGGAGGTGGCTGAGTTGGATTCTATTTACCTACTTGATCTGACATTTAGTCTAAGTGGTGACTAAAGGGAAGAACGTGGAGGACAAGCTGATATCTTATCTCTTGTCTATTGGCTTGTGTAGGAAATGGGGTGAAGTAAGATAACACAAGAGGAGAAAACAAGTTGAATAATTGTAAGTGGAAGAAGCTGGTATTCCAAGTTGAGTTAGAGCTGAAGTTTTAGTAGTGTGTTCAGAAAAACTAAGGGGAGAGCAAGAGAGTTCTCTAAGTGTATCAAGGTGTTGAGCAAGGGTGTGAGAGAAACAGATTGTGAGGGTAGTGTTCTAAGGGGGTTTCCTTTGTAAACCAAAGTTGTAACCTATCTTCATTAGTGAAATTTCTCAAGGTGATCACCAAAGAGGATGTAGGCAATTTGCTGAACCTCTATAAACACTTGTGTCATTTGTGCTTGGTTAATTTCTGTGTGTGTGTAAGACTCATCCATCATTGAGTTCTTTGTCCAAAGTCCATCAACAACAAGATCTTAAAAGGGCAGTGAGTTAGTCATTAATTCACAACAGGAGTGGCTTTACAATTTACCTCCAGGATCAATGAACACATGGAACCAGGTAAAGCAAGCATTCTTGGAGCAATATTTTCCAGCCACAAAAGCTGCAAGCATAAGGAAAGACATATCTGCAATCCGACAACAACATGGAGAGTCCTTTGGAGATCACTATGAGCGGTTCACGCATTTGGTTGCATCTTGTCCTAATCATCAGATTTCAGAGCATCTTCTAATACAGTACTTTTATGAGGGATTGTGTGGTACTGATCGTGTAATGCTTGATGCAGCAAGTGGAGGAGCATTCATGGACAAAACACCAACTAATGCTAGGGCATTGCTAAAGAACATTGTTGGCAACACACGACAATTTGGAGGGAGAGATGAGCTACCTTTTAAGAAAGTTAATGAGGTAAGTGCTACTTCTAGTATTGAATTACAGTTATCTAACTTGACTAATCTTGTGCAACAGGTTATGGTGGCTCCAAAACAGGTGTGTGGTGTATGTTCAATGATGGGACATGCCACAGACATATGCCCTTTATTGATGGATCAAAGTGGTCATGAGCAAGCTAATGCGTTAGGAGGGTTTCAGGGGCAACAAAGGCAAAAGTATGATCCGTACTCCAACACTTATAACGCGGGGTGGCGTGATCATCCAAACTTGAAGTGGAGCAATCATGACAACGGACAACAATTTGTTCCCAACAACTATAACCGTCCACCTGGCTTCACTCAAGCAAGACCGCAGGCACCATTGGAGCCTCGACAACAACAACCTCCGAGTAAGTCTCTTGAGGATTTAATTTCTTCTTTAGCTAACTCTACTCAATCTCATCAACAAAAAATAGACAAAGCAATTGAAAACCTTGAGCGCCAAATGAGTCAGTTAGCTAGTTTGATGGGACAACAACACCAACCAGGAAGGTTGCCTAGCCAAACTATGGTGAATCCAAATACAGAGCAGATGAATGTTGTGACTTTAAGGAGTGGAAAAGAAGTTTTTGAGCAGTCGAGGATGCAAAAGAGGATTAGAAAAGATACAAATGAGCAAGGGGAGCTGCAAACCAAAAAATTTGAGCAAAATGTGGCTTCAACAGAAACTGAACAGTCTCCTAAAGCTACAAAATTGAAAAACAAAAATTCTGATAAGGTACCTACAGAAGTTCAAAATTCATTTAACTCATGTGTCCCTGTTCCTTTCCCTCGTAGGTTTATGAAGTCGAAGAAAGAGCAAACTGATAAGGAAATCTTGGATACTTTTCGGAAAGTCCAAGTGAACTTACCTCTTTTAGATGCCATAAAACAAGTGCCCAAGTATGCAAAGTTCCTTAAAGAGCTTTGTACGAACAAGAGGAGATTCAATGATCAAGAAACTGTGGCATTAAACGAGGAAGTATCAGCTATTTTGCAGAGGAAGCTGCCACCGAAGTTGAAAGATGCCGGCAGCTTTACCATTCCATGTGTAGTCGGAGGGAAAGAGTTTGGGAGAGCATTGTGTGATTTGGGGGCATCTATCAATTTGATGCCATATTCAGTGTATGAATCATTGAACCTTGGAGAATTAAAGGAAACAAAAGTAGTAATCCAGTTGGCAGATCGTTCAAACAGATATCCCAAAGGCCTATTGGAGGATGTACTTGTGCAAGTGAATGAGCTCATTTTTCCCGCTGATTTCTTTATTCTTGAGATGGAACATGACCCTATGCCTACTGCACTTCCTCTTATATTGGGAAGACCATTCCTTAGAACGGCACGTACAAAGATTGATGTCTACGATGGTACCTTAACCATGGAAATTGATGGAGAAAGTGTCAAGTTCAGAATCTTCGATGCAATGAGGTACCATAGTGATTTTGAATCTTGTTTTTCTATTGATGAGTTTGACTATTTTGTGCAGGATTGTTTTAATAAAGGTGTGGGACAAGACAATTTAGAGAAGGTGTTAGTGCATAGCATTACACATGGAAAGCTTAATTATTCCGAGCACATTGAAGAAGAATTAATCCAAACAGTGGCAGCCCTTGAGTCTCTTCCACCAATTCGTGGTAAGTCTTCTTCCTATTTTATTTCTCTTCCTACTTCTAACTAAAAAACTCTTCCTTCTGTGATTCAGGCACCCAAATTGGAGCTTAAACCGATTCCTGAACATTTGAAGTATGCATTTTTGGGAGAGGATGAAACATTACCGGTCATCATATCGTCACGACTCACAGCAGAAGAAGGGGAGAAACTGATCCGGGTACTGAAGGATCATAAAACTGCCATAGCTTGGAGCATTGCCGATATCAAAGGTATAAGTCCAGCTACTTGTATGCATAGAATTCTGTTAGAGGAAGGCGCAAAACCAACAAGGGAAGCTCAACGCCGTTTAAACCCACTCATGATGGAGGTCGTCAAGAAAGAGGTTATCAAACTTCTTGATGTTGGCATTATATATCCTATCTCAGACAGCAAGTGGGTTAGCCCTATTCAAGTAGTTCCTAAGCGATCCGGAGTCACAGTTGTTCAGAATGAAGCTAATAAGCTAGTGCCTACACGTGTGCAAAATAGTTGGAGAGTCTGTATAGACTATCAGAAGATAAATAGTGTCACACGCAAAGATCACTTCCCAGTCCCATTCATTGATCAAATGTTAGAAAGGTTAGCTGGTCATACTCATTATTGCTTTCTTGATGGTTATTCTGGATATAATCAGATTGCAGTTGCTCCGGAGGATCAAGAAAAGACGACTTTCACATGTCCATTTGGCACATTTGCATATCGAAGGATGCCATTTGGACTTTGCAACGCTCCCGCCACATTTCAAAGGTGTATGGTAAGTATCTTTTCTGATATGATTGAGAAAATAATTGAAGTGTTCATGGATGATTTTTCTGTTTATGGTGATTCTTTTGATACATGTCTACATAATCTGTCCCTAGTTCTTAAACGTTGTCAAGAAACTAATCTGGTCTTAAATTGGGAAAAATGTCATTTCATGGTTTCACATGGATTAGTTCTAGGACATATCATATCTGAAAAGGGAATTGAAGTTGATAAATCTAAAGTGGAACTAGTTAGTTCATTACCCCTCCCTACTACTGTCAGGGGGGTTCGTTCTTTTCTTGGACATGCAAGTTTCTACCGGAGGTTTATAAAGGACTTCTCAAGGATTTCTAGACCCTTGTGCAGTTTGCTTCAAAAAGATGCAACATTTGATATGAATGAAGAGTGTGTGGTAGCATTCAACAAGCTTAAGGAGTTGTTATCCACGGCTCCTGTGATCATGCCACCAAATTGGAGTTTACCATTCGAGTTGATGTGTGATGCTTCAGACTATGCCGTCGGTGCAGTTCTAGGGCAACGTGTCAACAAAGTACCACATGTCATCTATTATGCATCTCGAACACTCAATGATGCACAATTGAATTATTCAACAACAGAGAAGGAGCTTTTAGCTGTTATATTTGCTTTAGAAAAATTTAGATCTTATCTGATTGGGACTAAAATTATTGTGTTTTCTGACCATGCAACTCTGAAATACCTACTCACAAAAAAAGATGCAAAACCGCGACTCATTCGATGGATACTTCTGCTTCAAGAGTTTGACTTGGAGATCAAGGATAAGAAAGGGAGTGAGAATGTTGTAGCAGATCATCTGAGCAGACTTGTGCATTCAAACACAGAGGAAGCTCTCATCCCTTTACGTGAGAGTTTTCTGGATGAACAATTGTTTTCCTTACAGGACACTGACCCTTGGTATGCAGATATTATCAATTACAAGGTCACCAGAAAGATTCCGGATGATTTTACACGTGCTCAGAAAGATAAGCTTGTCAAAACCGCCAAATACTACGAGTGGGATGATCCTTATTTGTGGAAATATTGCCCTGATCAATTGATTAGAAGGTGTGTCCCCGAATCTGAGTTTAAATCTATTCTAACTTTTTGTCACTCTTATGCATGTGGCGGCCATTTTGGAGCAAAGAGGACAGCCCTTAAGGTGCTAGAGAGTGGTTTTTATTGGCCTAGTTTGTTTAAGGATGCGTACGAGTTTTGCGCAACATGTGATTGTTGTCAACGAACAGGTAACTTGGGCCCAAGAAATCAAATGCCACAACACCCTATTTTAATTGTTGAAATCTTTGATGTGTGGGGCATTGATTTCATGGGACCTTTTCCATCTTCGAATGGTTTTCTCTACATTTTATTGGCTGTGGATTATGTTTCTAAATGGGTGGAAGCGAAAGCCACCAAAACTAATGACTCAAAAGTTGTTTCAGATTTTATTAAGACTAACATTTTTGCGAGATTTGGAACACCTAGAGCAATCATCAGCAATGGAGGGAGTCACTTTTGTTGGAAAAATGGCTCACATTAAGTATGCAAGTGAAGGAGGAAGCGACCGGTCGCTGGGTATTTGCGACCGGTCGTTTTGAAGCAGATTCGAAGTCTGGAGGAGAAGCTGGAAATCGTGACCAGCGACCGGTCGCAAGGTGCAAGCGACCGGTCGCTTTCAGACAGGTTGTAATGCGACCGGTCGCTAGGAACGTGCGACCGGTCGCCAGACGTGCTGTGTCGTTTTTCCATGCGTTTTTCAAGGTGCATTTCACATGTATTGGTTCCCTACCTAATCTCTCGGGCCTTTAAGGTGTGTTATGGGTTCTAGGAGGTCTAGCAAGGTGCTGGAAAAGCTGGAGCACCATTGAATGAGGATAGTTGACTTGTTTCAAAGAGTACCTACCCTATAGCTCTAGATAGGGTGGCTGAAGTTGCAGCTATCTATGCCTAGCCTTTGTTCTGCCCAAGTTGTGGTCCAAGTCTGGAAACCAAGGGGAGAACGTGGGAGGAAAAGATGGAGCCTTCTCCTAAGTCCAAAGGCTTGTGTATTAAAGGGAAGAGGAAGCAAGACAGCAAGTGTGGTTTTACTTCTCAAGGAGTGGACAAGTAGCTGGGAGCTAGTGTGTCCAAGAGTGGTTTAACTTACCAAGGGAGGAAGAGAGAGAGAGCAATCAGTTCAAGAGAGAGCTGAGTTGAGTCTTGAGTAGTCTAGACACCAAAGGGGGGAAACACCAAGAGTTGTGAGAGTGTTCACAAGTGTATCAAAGTGTTGAGCAAGGGGTGAGAGGGAAAAGAGAGCTTGGGAGAGAATAGAGTTCTAAGGGGGTTTCTTTGTAAACCAAAGTTGTAACTTATTCTTTCATTAGTGAATTTCTCAAGAGGATCACCAAGAGGATGTAGGCAATTGCTGAACCTCTAAAATACTTGTGTCACTTTGTGCTTGGTTGGTTTCTCAAGTGTGTGTGTGTGTGATTCATCCATCCTTGTGTGTGTCACAAAGTCCATCAACAACAAGATCATTAGGGGAGTGAGTGGAAGTGTTTGTCCATTTTCACAACAACTTTTGCAATAGAACACTTGAAGCGTTGCTTAGAAAGTACAATGTCACACATAAGGTGTCTACACCTTATCATCCGCAAACAAGTGGTCAAGCAGAAGTATCAAACCGAGAGGTAAAGCAAATTTTGGAGAAAACTGTGAGTCCAAGTAGGAAGGATTGGAGCATGCGCTTGAACGATGCATTGTGGGCTTATAGGACTGCCTATAAGACTCCTATTGGAATGTCCCCATTTCGGTTAGTTTATGGGAAACCATGCCGTCTTCCAGTAGAATTAGAGCACAAAGCTTATTGGGCGATCAAAGCCTACAACATGGACATGAGTGTTGCCGGAAAGCAGAGGAAGCTTCAATTGAATGAGTTAGATATCCGGAATGATGCGTACGAGTCTAGTCGAATATATAAGGAGAAATCTAAGGCATTTCATGATAAGATGATCTTAAGGAAGAGCTTTGTCATTGGACAGAAAGTTCTTCTATTCAATTCTCGCCTTCGGTTATTTCCAGGTAAGCTTCGTTCTCGTTGGGTTGGTCCATTTGTTATAACTAATATTTTTCCTCATGGTGCAGTGGAAATCCAAAGTGCAAAGACCAGCAACGTGTTCAAAGTGAATGGGCACAGACTCAAGCCATATTACGAGTCTTTTACGGAGCATGATGTGGAGGTTGTACCCCTCCAGGAACCAGTTTCCCTTGGATGATTACTCTTGGTACCGTCCGGCTGCGGACGTAAAAGCAAGCGCTTATTGGGAGGCAACCCAATATTTCTATTCATTGTCTTTTTATGTCAGTTTCAAATTTTTCATTTGTTTTTGAATTTTCTTGCGTGCTAACCTGAATTATTTCTTTTCTTTGTAGGAACATTGGGTTATGTCCACCATTGGAGTTTATTGCAGAGTTGAAGTTTTGGGGGTCATCGTTTGATTTTACTGCAAATTGGGGAAGTTTTCAGTCCAAATGCTTTATTTTGTTTATTATTATTTATTTTATTTTTAGCTTTAGTTTATGATATATAGTGGTTTCTGACATTGGGGACAATGTCCAGTTTAAGTTTGGGGGTAAGGATAGAAAATTTTTATACCTTCGACTAAGAACTGGTTTGTTTCTGTTTGTTTTCTTAATTAGTGTTGTTTCAAAAAAAAAATAATAATAAAAATAAAAAAAATAAAAAAAAATAAAAAAAAAGTTTTTTTCTTTTTTCTTTTATTGTTTTGAAGTAGACTGTTGTTAGTTTCTCGACCCAATGATATAATTGGATAATTGGAACCACGGTGATCAAGAACTTAGTAAGCATGTGTTGTGTGAAATTCCTGATTCTCTTGTTAGTTTTGTACATGTTTAATCATCTTTGAAAAACCAAATGCACATAGCTGTGTTGATATGAAACTAAAGCATGACTTAGAGCTTCATATGTGAATATAGTGACCATATACAGCCTGTGTGAGTTTTTGAGCCTACTGAAAGTGTGTGCATTTTTCATACACTCCTATTCTTTCATGTGTGATGAACTTATGTGACTTAATCTCTAGAACTTGCGTAACGATCTTTCGAAATGTTTGTCATTGATTGCATGAACTTGAAAAGGATAGAGGCATTAGGTTTATCACCATGGCCCAAATAAGCATGGATCCTAAAGAAAAATGCTATCATTAGTTTGCCAATTTGAGCCGTATATGTTGAGCCTTTTATTTCTTATCACCAGATATGTCTACCATTATACCTTAAACATTTTTCCTTACCCTTTCCAAGCTAGCTAGTGAGCAATGTGAGATTGTTATGAGAAATCTTTGTGTAAGTACTTTGAAGGAGTTTGGCAAACGAAAGAGTGTGGGGGTATTTGATGTTTGTGTTTAGTTATGTGCAAAATTGCTTCCAAAAAGATTCAAAAACAAAAAAAAATATAAAAAAAAAAAAATCTATACAAAGCAAATAAAAGTTTCTGTAGTGTCAGTGAAGGGGTGTGGTTGGAGGTATTAGTAGAGTAGTTGAAGAGCTTGAGTTCTTGTAAATCTCAACGAGAGAATTGCTTGCAGTGTAGCTTGGAACTTATGTTTACATATCCTTTCATTTCTATGACCTTCTCCCTAAGCCTCATTTAAGTTTTGCAATTATGATTGTGGAGATGAGATCTTTATGCAAGCTTATGGTAGATCTTTCACATTTGATTCTTTGAGCGAAACACGTTGAACTAAACATATGTGTGATTGAGTGTATGTCCGTGAGAACGTCACTCGTTTGCATATGGTGTTTTAAAAATACTTGAAATTGCATTAGCATGGCTATTACACACACTACACTTTCAAGGATGATTAAAAAGTTTCTGCTAACATTTGAATAAGGAAGATGAGCTTGGATTAGCTTGGTTGGTGCTAGCTAAGGTTCTTGATGAGTTGTTTTCTTGAATGAAATTCTATGAGGGTCACATAAGGGAAAGCTAATGTTTTTCATTTTGCTATTTTCTTTTTTTTTAATATATATATATATTTTTTTTTTTTTTTATTTTTTCATGTTTCCTTTGTTTTGCTCGAGGACTAGCAAAAGCTAAGTGTGGGGGTATTTGACAAGCTCATATTTATATATATTTTACATCAAATTCACTTGCCTTTTCTTAGTTAGTTCCTTATATCTTTGAGCTATTTACTTTATTTTTGTGTTTTGTAGGATCTGTCAAGCAAGAAAAGAAAAATAGCATAAGTGGGATTTTTAAGTAACAAATTCGTCAAAACTGCCTGTGCAGATCAGCTGATTTTGGAAGCAAGTTGCGAACAGCTCAGACTGAATTAGAGCACGTGCCTTATATGCTTGGAAAGCTACAGATGTCTATTTTCTGGACCAACTCGCTGATTGTTCATATCATGTTTCTAGAAGACGTTATGGCCGTTTTAACACTGAAAGGTCCACAAGAGGCTGAGCAGTTTGTAACTGCAAGAAAAGCAATAAACCCAATGAATCTAGCAGCCAAAACGGATGCAGCCAAGAACAAGCCAACGGACACCTACTCACATATCTGAGGAAATGGAATTAAAGATGAGGATTAGGTGGGAGTAATGAGCATAAAGGCTGCCCAAAGAGTTACAATTGTTTACCATTTTTTCTCACTTATTGTCATCAATAAATTGCTATTTAGAGGGGTGAGAGGAGAGTTTTTTGGGGGGAAGTAGGCAGCAACGTTGGGCAAGATAGGAGGAAGGAGAAAATCTTGGCATTCTCTTCTTTCGGTTTTACCTTCTCAAACTCATGTTTTTCTTTTGGTTTTATTTTAGAATAATGTGTAGCTAAATTCTTAGTAGTTAGGGGCTGTTTTGAAGCCTCTGATATGATTGCAAATGTGTTATGACATTTCGTTTCAATTTCTTTTATGAAAGGATGAAAATTGATTCACTACTTGTCTCATTGATGAATTCTTTATGTGTTTTCTACGGATGCATACTTAGTAAGCATATTTAGGATTCTAATGCTATGAATATGTGTGTGCCTGCCCTTGACGAATGAGGACCTACATATGTTCTAGAGTAGTACTTGTTAATTGCGATTAACATGTGAATCAATTTCTAGGATAAGTAAGACAACGCCAGTACTTTCGATGCCTTGTGATGACTCAAACTCTTTTTGTTCTTAATGATTTGTACTTGTTAAATCTATGAACACGCCAATCTAGATTGCATGCTAGGGACTAAGTTAAGTTGAAAACGTCATTCTCTTAACATACTACTTAAGAAAGAGTAATAGGTTGAGTTCTAACATTGAGCCAATTTGAGCATCTTCATCCGGAAATGAAAGGAATTTGAATGAAACATAACATGTTGCATGATTATTTGGTGGTGGATAGCACTTCCCCTAACTCATTTTCTTAATTGTGAAATACAATCTGTTTATATAATTCAGAATCCATTTCTGTCCTGCTGTTGTCCGATTTAATTTAAATAGCAAATCAACTCTAAAAATCCCAAAAATTTGTGTGCGTGTAGCTCTGCGTGTCTAGTATCTGCGTATAAAATTTTGTAGACTTTAGATAGGTGTAAGCAGGTTTAATAATTATTCTTCGGTGGCTGGTCTGTAGGGACAGCAGCCCAGTCTTTGTGACATTTTAAGTAGTTAGATAAAACAATCTTCTGCGGGAAAGACCCTTATTTTCATATGCTACAATTGACAAATCTTAGTGTAAATAAGGAAAATCAATAGGATATTTGTGTGCTACTTTGTGGTGTGCTTTTAATCCTATCAGCGCCCTTGCCTCGGCGAGTGCTAGCAAATTGTGTTTGAAGTATACGCATGCTCCGGCGTCTCGGAACCATGGGGGCTTTCTTGCCTTTGCCTCGGACTTGGGAAGTACCTGCAAAACAAAAGGAAGAAAGCAAGTCCAGAACCAGCAAAAAAAAAGAAAAAAAAAAGAACATATATATATATAGAAAGAACACACTGACACGAGTAACTAGTGAGTGGCACTTACTGCGAGCAGGCGGAGCTTCCGACGTCTTGTCGACTTGTTTGCTGCTGACAGAAGCCACAGGCTGCTGCCGTAGCAAGGGCACTGCAGGAGCATTCTTTTTAGAGCTGGGAGGACCGCTCGCCGCTACCATAGGAATAAATCTTTTCGGGCTTTTTGCAGCATGCCTCTTCTTCTCGACACTATAGCTTTCCCCTCGCTTCCGCTTCCCATGTGCAGTACTTCTTCCGGCACTGCGAGAGCTGGGCTTCTCTAATTTCTGTTTTAGCTTGGAGAAATCACCAATGATTTCCGCACTTTTGGAGGTAAAGGGCAGATTTCGTTTTTCACTCAAGGAAATTGCCTTCTCTTCGAATACTAGACGAGCGTGATGGATCATAGTGGGAAGCAACCTGTCACAATGAGTGGCATGGAACCGGCTGAATGAAGCAAAGCAGCGATTCCAGTAGCTTTGGTAAGTTTTAGAGAGGCCACCGACGCGCCCTTTGTCAGCCAAAGTAAGAGCAAAGAGGTTGCTATCTTCTGGTATGTTGCCCTCGGTCCAAAAAACCTTATGTAACGAAGAGAGATCCCCATGACTAGGATTGGAAGGCACACCTTGATCGAATCCAAGCTGTCGTCTGACTCGGTGAGCTGCATAATGTACAGAGGCTTCTAAATGGTCGTCACCCAGTGCCGGCAAAGGAAAACGTGCGGCACTCAACAATGCCTCTCTTCGTAGTCGACGACCCCGTGCCGTAGTCGCCGGAACCTCAATCAAATCATCAGAGTCAGCATAAAGAGGCACATGGCTAAACCCCTCCGACAAGGCACAATAAGGGCGGAAGATGAAGCTCTCAACATTATCCAGCAGCTCTAGAAAATTTTGGCCCTTCCTCTGCGTACGTCGGAACCATCGGCAGATCAGAGGAAGTTTCTCCAGCACATACGAACCGCCATCAGAATCAGCAGATTCCTTGACCTTGGAATAAGGATGCAGAGATACTTCTATCCCTTTGAACCGTTCCCATAGAAATACTTGGAGGAAGCTAGAGTTCAATAAAGTTTCCACGGCCATGGTTTCCGCCGCCCCCTTCCCAAGAAACTGAACTTCATCGAGCAAATGGTATAAATGCCCCAAGAACATGGGGGCTAGTGGAATCATATCACCGCGTGCTTCTGCCAAAGCCAAAGGGAACACTCGCGCGTGCAGGCAATCTTGGGAAAAATCACAAAAGAGAAATATGCCAAGCCATAACGATATAAACGCTGCTAGACGGCATGGCTCGTTCCTGTTAACATCCCCAAAAAACTGTATCCAGTTACTGAAACGTAGAGAGGTGCTAGGAGAAGTCGGGGCACCCTTTCGTAACGCCTCAAGCTTTAGTTTATCTTCCGGAGTCAGTGTGATATGGAAAGGGTCTTGGCTTCCACAAAGTGGGAGGTGAAGAATATTAGCTACGTCCTCAAGTGTGGGAGTAAACTCTCCCCATGAACAAACAAAGGTGTGTGTCTCGGTACTCCATCGCCTCACTACATGTCAGAGCATTTTGGCCTCAACATGGATGTCCCATGCTTTAGAAAGAAAGACAGCGTCTAGCACCCCAGCCCGGCTCAAGACATCACGAGTAGATGGGTCCCTTAGTTCTCGATCTACCCATTCTGACCAGCCCTTGCTGGTGCCGCACGGATACTGGAAAAATAAGGGGACTGCCGGAAATAGGCCCCTCTCTATGCAGCACCTCGATATAGAGGCAGGGTCGATCACGGGAACTACTTCCGGGGCCGGTTCTCCATCAATAACTATGTCTTCACCAGCACCCTTAAGTAAGGGAGGAGGCCTACCCCTCTTTAGCTTGTCTTCTACGGAATAAAGATGATCCCTAATGATGGAGGAAGAATCAGCGGACGCCATAACAAAGCTCGGATCCCTGCACGAAAGGGAAGGGGGAGATAAAAAAATTATTAGCACATGCTAAATATGCGCCAAGCATGGTGGGTTTGAGTTGCCCAAGTAAACATGCAAATTAAAATTCAAGCTCATGACCGGCAAAAGTATCACTTTGTGATCAACAGGTGTGACAGATAAAGTCTCTCTCAAAAGAAACAAGCGTCACAAGACACGCCCCTGTCAATCTCTATTTCCAGCAGCAACAAAAAAATAATACGTACACCATCAAACAGACATGTGTTCGCAAGGAAGGTAAACCTAGGCCAAGCATCAGTCTATACTTATTCCTAAAAGGATCAAGTTGGCAAAATTGCTTACCAAGAGACTAATACGAGAGGCTAAAGGTAGGAAGCTGGGACGCTCAAAGATTCCAGCAGCAAGAAATATGAGGCAAAACTTCCAGCACCTATCCCTGCGTGTATCAGAGACGTAGCCACCTGCACCAAAAAGAAAAGGGAACACATCGTTCGAATTTCAGCTATCCCATAAACACAAAGGAGACCAACACAAGAAAAGAAAGATGGAAAAGGGAATGAAGAAACAAGAAGAAGAAGGGGAAATTCACCAACAAAATTCGGTGCCCTTCCAGCAGCTCGCGAAAGGGCAAACCAGGGAAAAGAGAATTCCAGAAGATTGGTATGAACCCCTCCTTGCTAACACCCACACCGTAAGAACCCACGTTGCTGCAATAACAAAATAGGTCAAAGAGGGTTTGGTGCTTGACTAACAAAACCGAAGGGAATACATGTGGGTGCGAAGAAACCAACGAAATTCCCCAATAAATCTAAGAAGAAACAAGAAAAAGAGCGTACCTTGTTAATATCCCAAAGAATAGCCTCAGATATGGCAGAAAAGGGAGAGAAATCGGGGATTTTTTGAAGGAACGTCCGCACAACGAAACCTCTTCCAGCGGCGGCGAATGGACCTCTTCGAACGAGGAAGGAGTGGCAAAGTTGAGTCTGACTTGGGCTCTTTCCCTGCGGCTGGAATCGGGTGGTCTCCGTCTGATTTCGCTCTTTTACTCGAGTTGAGTTCATGGGAAAACGAAGGAGAATGAAGAAGAACGAAGGAAAAAGTAACGAAGGAGGTTTTTGGTCTGGTGCAAGGAACGAGGAAGTAAAGAGAAAAAGAAATACAAAAAAGGGGGGATATATGGAATAAAATAATAGCAAAACAGGGGGGAAGAGAGCAGTTGGCATTGGGAAACTGCAAGCAACCGTTGGGTTTCGAGGCACGTCGTCATGTTTGCACGTGGGAAACAAAAGAAGCTTCTTATGATTACAAACCTGATTTTTTCGGGTTGGATTTAATTATCAGGCCCATTCCAGCACCTGCCCATGGCCCTTATAATTAAGGGGGTTAATGTTGAGGCCCAAAAAAATCCATGGTTGGGCCCGAATAAATTCCCGGCCCAAGACGATATATTGTTGGAAAAAGACTCAATTTGAAGTACACAGAAGTCTGCCATGCACGAGCCATATCCTACATGCCATGCCAAATATAAATCTATCACAATAGAAGCTGAGATTAAAATTATAAGGATGCACTTAGCACTGCAAATTCGTGCCAATTATCCTATCAAGCATCATACTTAAAAAGCATGCCAAACGACATGCCATGCCAAGCGGGAAATTATTATCCCACAACAAGCTTAAGTGGGCCCAAGCCACTCAAATGCCCGGGGCTTGCTTGAGTGGGATTGTGGTATGGATGGTAACGAATTGTCATGGGACCCATTGATGGGTCGAGAAATGGAAATCTTGGGTCGCTTGGGGGACTCGGGACTCAAGCCCATTTCTTAGGCCCAAGAGAGGGAATAGACCATTGCTCCAACTAGAGTAGCCTAACCAAAATAATCCATTACTTTAGATAGCCCATAAAAGCCCAAATATTTGGGGAATTTAGCTCACTTATTAAATGGCTTGGTTTTCTATATTAAAAGGCCCATACCACTTGAATTAAAAGAATCCAAGGCCTTCAGCACTTGGCTGAAGCAGAAAGCCACGAAAGGCCAAAGATTCACATGTGAGGGGCTGCTGGGAGAACGAATTCCAAGTGAAAGCATCCAAAGAAACCAAGGGGTATTGGCATATAGGAGAGGATGCTATCTCTTAAACCAGCAGGCGCTCCCATTTCCTTTCCTTCATCAGATTTGGCCATGAAAAGAGGAGAAAAGAAGAGAAAGAAGATGGGTGAAAATGGAAGCTCCCCTCTGAAGCAGCCGCCGGAAAAAGCCCGGAGCTCCCAAAAATCTCTGATTTTGTGGGATTGGGCAGAGCTGACTTTGCCACCATAAAGTAAGTCAAGAAAGAGGAGAAGAAAGGAAGAGGAAAGCTTAGCTAGATTGGGAAGAAACCATTAAGGTTTCTTGGAGAAGAACAAACCCCAGCAATTATAAATAGGGCCCCTTCTGCCCAACACAACACAACCCACAACCTTCAGAGAGCAAGCTTTCTCTCTCACTTGCAAACCCAGCAATTTTCGTGCTATCCTTGCCCATTTTCCCTTATTTCCCCTGTTTTGGCAGATTGACAGAAGCTTTGACAGAGTCACTGGCAAGCTGCCGGAAGCTACGAAAATCACCCAAAACTCTCCACCAATCCTTCTTAGAACCTCTATTCCCTTCCATTAGAACCTCTGTCTCTCATAGGAACTCACAGCTCTCTATCCTCAAGTGCTAAACCCATGATAATTTTGCTCCCATGCCATAATCTTCTCATGCAAAGCTAGAAGATTTATTTGTAATTTTTTGTTGTTTTCATTGGTGAAGGTAACCAAAGAGTTTCCTAAGGCGTCATCAACCTTTCGAGACATCTTTGGGGCTTAATCTTCGAACTCGGACACAAAGGGGACACTTGCATCATATTGCTCTTTACAGCAGCCCAGCCCACTTGCTGCCGGAAGAAAAAGGCCCCTACACATTGTAGAGAAATCCATGAGGCAGATGCTCGGCACGATGTAACGGGAAGGTGGATGATGTTCGATCTCGAGACAAAGGAAGCGAGGGTCTTGTTGAGAGGGCTTTTTTAACCAAGTAGATAGATACACGGTACACCATAGTCGTATGGCATCGAATTAATTTAATGGTAAACCAAATGTTGGAACTATTTTTCATGTTATTGGGCTTATTACTAGAGCTCGTTTTAGAGAGCCATTTTCATGTTTTGGGACCACAACTAGGCCTGTTTTGACATTTTTGGGCCAACTTCAGGGCATGTTTTCGAGTTATTGGGCTTACTCCTGGGCTTACTTCATGTTATTGGGCCGACTTTTAGATTTATTTCCCTTCATGAGGCCTGCTTTTGAGCTTTTTCATATATTGGCCAAGTCGAGCCTGTTTTCAAGTACCAGTATTGGTAAATAGTTAAAAGGTATTAGTTGGATTTTTTTTGTATTGGTAAATACTAGAAAAAAACAAAAAGAGGATCAAGATCAGTAAAACAAGGGCAAACTAAAAAGAAATGACTAGTTTAAACTAAGACAACTTGATCAACAATCACTAACTAGTAAACAAAGACAACTACTGATAATGAATTTGATCAGTCCACTATAACTAGATTTGATAGTCTTGTCCAAAATCTACAAAACTAGCATTTAGGTCATTTTCCTTCATATTTGAGAATTATACCATCAGAAGTGCAAGTGCCCACATAAGGTCAAACTAGAAAACAAAGAAATGACTAGTTTAAACTAAGACAACTTGATCAACAAACTAGTAAACAAAGACAACTAATGATGATGAAATTGATCAGTCCACTATAACTAGATTTGATAGTCTTGTCCTAAATCTACAAAACTAGCATTAGGTCCTTTTCCTTCATATTTGAGAATTATACCATCAGAAGTGCAAGTGCCCACATAAGGTCATCCACCATATTTGCCAAAGACAAGGGACACCAGACTGCCGGCGTGTGATGTTAACTATGCAGATATCCTTTGCTTTGCTCAAGTTTAGAAATCCTCTGCTCCGCTAACAATCTTTCATTTCTTAGTTTCCTTATGGTTTCCTCTTTTGCTTCCAACTCCTCATTACGAAGCTTTATCTCATCGTTAAGCTTTTGTACCACCTATGTAAGATATCATTCCACTATCAATAAATGAAAAGAAAAACAAAAAGGAAAATGGAAAGAAAAGAGAAATGAGTGGATTTATACCTCTGATTGAACTTGGGCTCCGCCAACTTGTCTCCATTTGCAGGGCATCATTTATACATATTTGAAGGGCAACAGAAATATCTTTACCCTATATAGAAAACAGAAATGCATCTAAGTAAAATATATATATATATATATATATATATATATATATAAGTGAAGAGGCATTAAAACCCCAAAAACCTGCTCAGTTTCAAATTGGAAACGTGAAGAACACCTGCTTTACCTCATTGGCTCTAGGTTTCTCAATCCCATATACCCTTTGCTCCAACAACTCTATATCCCTTTTTAGTTTCCTAATCGTGTCCTCTCTTCCTGGAAACTCCAAATTATGAAGCTTCTGTACCACCTATGTAAGATATCATTCCATAACAAAAAAAATCAAGAGAAAAACAAAAAGGAAAATGGAAAGAAAAGAGTAAGGAGTGAATTTATACCTCCGACAGATCTTGGTATAAAAATAAAAAAGAAAATTATCATACTTAAAAAAAAAAAAAAAAAAACTAATGTTGCATATGAGTAAGTCTTACCGTGTTGCTTTGTGTGAGCGATGACTTACTCATCACAACCATGAACTGATTATCATCCATGGCTAGATGTTTACTGGCTTCCCAACCCACTTCATCTACATTGTGGAACTCAAAGAAGATGATCTACGAGATGAGGTTGAAAGTTAAAACTAATATCAAGAAAATAAGATGCAAAGCTATAGCAACTATTGAAATCCTAATAATAATACAAAATTACAGAGAAACTACCCAAATAATAATAGAAACTTATTATTTGACCAACTAAGTCATGGTTTAGTGTTACTTCTCTTCCTAATGTTGAAAGAGATCTCAAGTTCAAACCTAAATTGATAAAAAATAAATAAATACATAAAACAAGAGTATCCCCTTAGGACGCGTAGTTTTGTTCCATAAAAGGTAAATTTCTCCACTCACTTCAAACACCCACATACATATTTATATGCATACATCATTCTCTTAGTAGAAATTAATATATATAAAGAAAAAAAATGTGATGTGCTAATTCCCAAACCCTAAGTCCCAATTAGACCCATACCTGACCGGTGATGGTGGAGCTTCGTTGTGGGAGAGAGAGAGGAGCTGAGGGAGCAAGAGGCGGAACTCGACCCTCGAAGGTGGTCGTGAGAGGAACTGAGGGAGGGAGAGGTGGATGTCGATCCCCGTGGTGGGGGGGGGGGAGAGAGAGGGACTCTTGATCCCCGTGGTGGGGGGGGGGGGAGAGAGAGGGACTCTCGGGCAGTAGAGGATCCACCATGGGGTTAATGGGGTCAGACGACCCCATGGCAAACTTGGAAATGGCTTGGAGTTCCCTTGTTGGGCTTGGCAACCATGGGAGACGACCCCATGGAGAAGAAGAAACGCAAGCTGTGAGGGAGAAGAAAGAGGGAGGAAGAAGAGAGAGAGAGAGAGAGAGAGAGAGAGAGAGAGAGAGAGAGAGAGAGAGAGAGAGAGGAGGAAGAAGAATAAGACAGTGATTGATGATAAGTCCATAAAATTACATATTTATGTACTCTTTATACTTAGTTTTTGTAGGAGAATTTGGTTTAAAAAGGACTTATTACTTTATTTTCTCAATTTTCAGTTTTCCAGAGCAAGTAATTGGTTTTCCACAAAAATACGACTTTTTGGTGGAGTTTTAGTACGAGACCAGTTGGAGATGAAAGCTAAGATCTTGAAGATGATTGTGGAATTTTTCTAGAATTTTCGGAGTCGGCATAAGATGCAATCCCGTCAAAACTGTGATGCTGTGGAAGAATGACCATTTCAAGACTTTCCTGATTTTTCCTCAAGACGTGCGATATATGGATGGAAAGATAAGACAAAAATCTACAATTTACATGTTTTTCCCGAATTTTCTTGGAGGGGGAACAACCCTAAACGTGCGTGCAAAGTAACTGATGTGTTATCCCAGTCCAAGTAGGAAGAGGAGTCAATTACTTACCCATTTTGGATTTATGTTTTAATTAGGTTTTTCTTTATTGTTGGGCTGCTGTAAAAGCCCAGCTAGGGTAAGAATAGATGTGGGGTGTCTTATTTAAGCATGAGAAACAACTCCTTAGAGGGACGGAAAGACGAGGAGAAATTGGAGACGCCGGAAGAGTACCACCAATTTCTGTTTTTCTTCCTTATGTTTTTGTTTATGTCGAATTCTATGATTATGTGTAACTAATTTTCTTTGCTAGGACATGATGTAGCCCTAGTATGATAATCTAGTTTTCTTATTTTACCTATCTATTGATTGCCGTTTGATGTTGGATTCTTAATCACTGTGCTTAATAACTTGGTTGATTATCTTGATGCTTGATCACCATCTAGACTTTTAATTGAGTTAATCGGATGCAAATTAGAGTAAATACCATACTTAATTTGAGGCTTGCTTCTTGTGATTAGGATTTGTAATTCGTCTAGGGTAAATACCATACTCCTAGGGTTTACATGCTTGTTTGAGGTTTTTACTGATCTTAATGAGTTTCTATGTGTTGATATTTGACCTAAATACCATAGGCGAATTGCATGTAGGAATATACGAGTTAGCCTAAATACCATAGGTAATTCATGAAAAAGGAAAACTAAGCGGCGACATCAAATGGTTAGTTAATAGGTAGGTGAATAAGAGGCTAGATCAGATTACTAGTGGTGAATTCATTGTCCTAGTGCTTTTATTAATTTGAATTTCTCATCGTTGTGTTTCGTGACTTTCTACTTGTTTTGTCTTTTAATTTCTTTGTTAATTAAATCATTCTTTCAAAAAACCCCTTTCGTGTTTATGTGAGTAAGCTACGTGTTTAATTTCTTGTTTATATAATTAGAGTAGTTAAAGTATTTTGTGAAGGAAATTAGGTTAGACTAATTGGAAGTTGAACTCAATCCTCGTGGGAATGACCTCGTATTTGCCATACTATATTACAATTGACCTTGTGCACTTGCGAGTATAATTTGTGTTTAGACTAATCTTTATAATCTCCATTTTTCAAGTTGTCTAAAATTCACAACAATTGAGAGGGAGAAGAAAGAGAGAGGAAGACGAGAGAGAGAGAGAGGGAGAAAGAAGACTGTGATTGAGATGGAGAAGAAAGAAGGATTTCGGACCAAAAAAAAAGGGAGAAGAAAGAAGACACTGCTTTTCAAATTGGAAACGTGAAGAACACATGCTTCACCTCATTGGCTCTAGGTTTCTCAATCCCAAATACCCTTTGCTTCAACAACGCTATATCCTTTTTTAATTCCCTAATCGTGTCCTCTCTTCCTAGAAATTCCAAATTATGAAGCTTCTGTACCACCTATGTAAGATATCATTCCACAACAAAAAAATGAAGAGAAAAACAAAAAAGAAAATGGAAAGAAAAGAGTAGGGAGTGGAGTTATACCTCCGACAGATCTTGGTCTCTGCTAGTGGACTCATGTGGACGAACACCGAAGGAGGAAGCATAGTGAGGAGTAGCTGGGTTGTGGCGATAAACACCAACCAGCACCAATTTTGATTCAAGTACATTTAAAAATATTAGTGGAAGGAAAAAAAAATTTGTAATGCAACCAATTTTGATTTCATCTAAATTACGTAGTGTATTGATTTTTTTTTTCTTTTAATTCTAACTCAATTTCTTGAATAGGACTCATTGAGGTATGAGGTAATGCATTTAATTATAAACATATTTTCTTTATGATCAATTGTCATGGTGCTAATCTGTTACTATTTTCTTAATAATGTGAATATAAACAATAGGGGGTTACAAAAGAGTTAGGTACATCGATGGGAAACATGATGTATTGATTAGCTTACTTCCGGTGATGAGTTGAATTTGAATGTATTATGGATCTATGTTAAATGTTGTAGGTTTCATTTTCTGTTTTTATTGTGGACTAGTTTAAATTTGAACATTATGTCATTTGAACGTAAACATTGGAATTCTTCTCGAATTTTTTTCCTTTTTGGTTGGCTTAATCATGATTCACAAGAAAATTTCAAAAATTGATTTCCGAAATTTTTATCCGAAAATGCCGAAATTATTATTAGAAAATATTAACTTCCGAAAATTCCGATAATGCCGAAAATTCAGAATCGGAATAGAGTTAGTACATTCTGAAATTTCGGAATCGGAATCGGAACTAAAAGGTAATTCTGAAAAGTTTCGGAACGGAATTCGAAACAGTGGTTTCCGATCTGTTCCGGCCGGAAAACACCCCTACACTTGGGTTTTAATTTGATTTATGATGTAATAGATTACTAGTTTATTTTAATAACTAAGTATGTATTATTTACTTGATTAAAAAAAAAAAAAAAAAACAAATGGTTCTGCATTGGCGGGCTTATAAAATGGGTTATAAAATTGTGACCAATCTTCGCCAACATTGGTAGGCTTGACTAAAATGGTTCTGCATCCAAATTGGATTTCAGCTGAAAATTCAGCTGTCTTATTAATTTAATATGTAACTATTCAAGGGTTACATACATGTGAGTGATGTTCCTCTTGCAAAATTTATGTTGTGACAAGAAAAATGCTCACGTTATTATAAATCTGGACCACATGTTCTTATCATAGTCAAACAGGTCAACAGTCTTAAACCTAAAGCCTTAATTGAACATGATTGATTGAACATAATGTAATAGCATGGCCTAAGAATTAACAACATTATCTATCCTAACAAATCAGAATTCAGTGACTTTTGTCCATACTAATACAAGTCTCCCGTGATCCAATGAGTGCTCTGCTCTGAATCTAATTATCTATTTGCTCAAACTTGTTCGAAGCCATGAGCACCATGACTGATTTCCAGTACTACTTCATCTGCTTGATCCTCTGCTTCCTCTCCACCATCTTGATCAAATCCTTCTTCAACAAACCCATCAAGCAAATCACCAAGGTGGCAGGCCTAACGTGGGGAAGCTTCGCAACTGTTAAGGCGATGCTTGAAACTAGGCTGAATTTCTTTGGTGGCAGGAGGAAGGGCTCAGTGCTGGGAAATTGCCCTTTGATGGCCATTTTCTGGGTAATTTGGGGGGAAAGGAATAGGAGAATCTTCGAGAATGTGATGGGGGAGGAGATTGAGCAGTTATGGGACCGTACCCGTGTCTGGGCATCACTTTGGGCTTCTGTTACAGCAGAGTTTAGGGAGTTTAGTTTTCAGCTTATCCATCTAGATTGGGAAGCAGTAGCCATGTAGTGTAGGTTTATATCTTTTTTTGGTTTGGTGGCCTCCTTGGCCATCTCTTGTATTGTTTTTTTTCCTGTTTTATCGTCTCTTTTCAAAAAAAAAAAAAAAAACAAAACAAAAAAAAAACAAAAAAAAATCACCACTCTCTGCCTCCCTCCTAGTCCATTGGCTTTGCCGGTCATTGGTCACCTTTACCTCCTCTCCTTCTCCTTGTCCAAGTCCTTGCACAACCTCTCCACCAAGTATGGTCCTCTCCTCCTAGTCCAATTCAGAGCTTCTCGGATGCTAGTGGTTTCGTCAGCCTCCATGGCTACTGAAATCTTCAAAACTCACGATCTTACTTTTGCTTCTCATCCCTCATTTGCTTTTGCTGACGAGTTGCCTTACGGGATTCTTTGCCACCCCATATGGTGACTATTGGAGGTTCATGAAGAAGCTTTGCATGACAAAACTGCTGTCACCCAAGAAAATAGAAAGGTCACGTGCCATTCGACATGCAGAGGTTGCAAAGTTTTTGAGGAAAATGTTGGAGAGTGCTACGAGGAAAGAGATGGTTGATGTGGGTGCTGAGCTGATGAGGCTTACAAACAACGGTATATGCAGGCATGCTCTAAAATTAATTTGATATGATCTTTGAAATTTTCTCCAATATTTCTATTTTTAACAAGTGCATGTTTAATAGCAGTATGGCTACAAGCACTAGTTGTTCAGAATGGTGAGGAAGTTGAAAAAATCAGGGAGTTGGTAAAAGAATCATTTGAGTTGGTTGTAAAGGTTTGTTTTGGGGATGTGTTGGGCCCACTGAAGAGGTTGGGTTTATTGGTTTATGAGAAGCAGCTCATGGATGTGACCATGTTGTCACGGGATGACTTTTTCGGAGTCTTTCTTCCGTGCGGCCTTAGACTTGATCGCCTCTCGAACAAGCTAAGTCAGCCTTCCTTCCTACAAAATAAGATGGAACCAAGCAAGAACACAATAACAAGAGCAAGAATGATAAGAACGCTAAAGAACACTCAAGAGAGTTTGGGAGAATATATGCTTGTATTGCTACTCAATGCTTTACAAGTTGAGGGGTAAGGATACACAATGAGACATCCTCCTTAGCCCACATGTCTAGATTCAATGTACAGTAGTAGGTAGATTCAGGATCGTTAGATTGTATCGATCCTAACCCTCCATTGTGGTGGTAGGTGGTATAGGGTGGTAGACTAAATTTCATTTACAATGTCTTCAGCGGAAGGATGTTTTGAATAAGTGTGTGAATGGTTATCTAATATAGATATGAATGCGTGTTGTTCAGGTTGAACCAATAGGAGGTCACATTGGTTGTGGTGCCCTGAAATAGGAAACTTGTTGTTTGAGGTGATTAAGGTAAGCAAATCACCTAGGAACAGATAATTCTTGAGACATTTAATTACACCTCTACGTCATGGAAGGGTGCCGAGGGAGTACTTTAGAGAGTACTTAGGGAAGCTTTGGAAGATACTCATAGTATCCTTGCAGTAGGCGTGCAGCATTCTAGTTGCTTATAACCATGGTGAGGTGGACGATGATTATAAATCAATAAAAAAATCCTTTATGGAATTCTTTTTAAAGAATTATGTTGGCAACGTTGTCGGTTAATTGTAATAAAAGAGGAAAGATGAAAAGTTGGAAGTATTGAATCCGCTGAGATGAGATAAAATTTGTTAGGGGCTGTCAAAAGTTAAATAATTTCCTAAAAGAAATTACAGGAGTGAAATTGTCAGAAAAGTTAATGAATAAGTTACATAGAAATGGGTGAGTCGTGAGCTTTTTCTTGATTATATAGGGGATGCACAGCATTGCATGAGGTGGATGTTCATATTATGAACCAATACCCTTTTCTGATTAAATTACGATTTGATTGCATAATCTATAATTTTCCTCATGCTGGTCACGTGCTTGACCCCTCTTCTTTAGAATGCAATAGGTTCCGAATTTGGTTTCACCAGGATGTGGTTGGGGGGACTATAGTCCTTAACAGTAAGTAAATGTCGGGAGAGGTACTAGAGTCCCGACATTTAAGTTTGCATTTTGGTGATATTCATATTTTAAAGGCAAGATTTTAGAATGTTTTTGAAGTTAAGTTTCCGTTATATCAAGTTATGGAGGAGATTACTGGGGGACTTGAGGAGCAAATGAGGGTTCAGTACCCTCACCTCTTCGAGTGACAGGTATGTAAACTTCGAGGACGAAATTTTTATAAGGGGGGTAGATTGTAACAACCCGATCCTAAATTAATAGTTAAACATTAAATTATTCAAGGAAAAGATAATTTTACCCCAGGATATATTGAAAAGATTTAAGAGTTGACTTTTTATTCAGGGGAGATTAAATAATTAAAATAAGAGAAAATAAATAGAAAAATAAACAATAAAATAAAATGATTTGAATTCATTAAGGTTTTTGAAAATTAAAGGTATTATTTCATATAAAGAGGGGCAAAAAGGTCATTTTAAGTTTGGGAAGGAATTTGGAAATTCTGATTGGACCGTTGCATAGAACACGTTGATACGAGTCCGTAGACACATAGTGGGCTTGAATCGGAGTTGTAACGAAGAAATGGCGATCAAGAATAAGCCAGTGGCATAACTGTAAATATTCTGAAGTTCAGTTTTTTAAAAATACCCAGAATTTCTTCATTTGGGGGAGCTCGACCAGCCAACTTCAGGTCGTGATTTCTCCCAACTCCGACCTCCCTTTCAAGCAAGACTGGTCCCAAACGAACCACCACACTTCCCTCTTCTAGCCCCAGCCCTTCGCCACCTCGATATGCCGCCGTAGTCATCGGAATTCGCCACGAAACAGGCGGTTTTGGAAAGATTTTTCTTAAACTTTCGTCGGCCGTTTCTCCCTCCTCCGGCCATCAAACCGGTCGAATAAGGTATGCTTTTCCACCTATTTTTCGAGCTCTAGCTTATGGTTGGGTAGATTTGTGAGATTTCAAAGTTTGGTGGGTTGATTTTCGAATTGGATTTTGGCCGATTTTCGAATGAGATTTCAAACCGGCCACTTTTGCTCACTTTTTTTGCCCTAGTCCAAGAACAAAAGTGGTTCCAAATAGGGTGTTGGCACACCCACGTGCTGCCGGCTCGTGGGTGGCGCTTGGGCCAGGAATCGAGGACCACTTCTATTCCTAGAATGATCCTCGTGTCCTCACGAGCGCGTAGGAACTTGCGGATTTCATTTTGGTTAACGTTTGAACCCCGAACGGATCTCGCATATTGTGCAATTTCCGGGTTCGATACGTTTGAACCGTTGGATCATAGTCAATTTCTTATATGTTGATCTAGGTAATTCCAGAATCGTATAGGATTTGACGGATTGTAAAATGGAGTCCCGGATACTCCAGAAACGCCAACCATAGGGCTAGGTTTATAGTAACCGTTCGATCGTGATTAATCCGACCGTTCGATCGAGACCAAACTTTCGGGATATGTGTCCTAAGCTTATTGGAACCCTTAGGGACTCCCGGATTTGTGATAGGAGGTCGTGAGCCCCGTGGGCCCAGTTGACCGAGCTTAGGCGGTTTGATCCCTCGGTTGGCCGTGAGTCTTCTGAGGCAGTTATAACCTTTGAGAAGCGTTAGAATGACCATGTAAGTGAGTCCTGACCGAAAACGAGTTATCTGGGTGGTGTTACGGATTAAGTTTAGATAGTTATTTACATACTGCTAAATTGTGCATAGTTTAACTATGAGTTACTTGAAAGTGCAATATAGTATTCGTTGGAATCTATGGGCGTAGTGAACATCAACTTATTGTTTTATTGTTTTATTAGCTTATTTATTTAGTAATTTAATTGCTATTAAGATTATTATTTTAGTGTTGGAATGGTATGATAAACGAAGTTCGAAGTGGTTAATAAACTAATTAAATATTTAAGTGCATGTCCGTATTTAATACATAAACTCAGTAGATGAAAATGATGAGTCATGGCCCTTGGTCTTTATCAGAATATGGCATATATATTTTAAGTATAATTGAGAATCAATTTATTGAAAGTTGATATTAAGGTCGGGATATGAATTGTGAAATAAAGGGAGAGTGTTGAAGTAAGTTTGGGATATGGTTTTTCAAACCCACCACAAGGGTACCCCTTAGTTGCTTTGAAACAGTGTCATTTATAAATGATGCCCCACATGTTTTGGAACCCCTGAACCATGTGGTGCGAGGAATGCGGCTCAGGCTGACCAATGGTCCCCTGAGGCCTGCGAGGATTGCGGCTCGAATAGACTTGGTGTCTCCGAGGCCTGCGAGGACTGTGGCTCGGATAGACTTGGTATCTCTGAGGCTTGCGAGTATTGCGGCTTGGATAGACTTGGTGTCTCGGAGGCCTGCGAGGATTGTGGCTCGGATAGACTTGGTGTCTCCGAGGCCTGCGAGGACTGCGGCCCGGATAGACTTGGTATCTCCGAGGCCTGCGAGTATTGCGGCTCGAGTAGGGTTGGTGCCTCTGAGGCCTGCGAGGATGGAATTGACACATCAGGAATGGGGGTAAGCCTAGGTGGAGAGAATCTCGGTTTCGAGATGTTCTTAAACTAAAATAGAGGGAGTTCAGTATATGGCTTATTTATAATCAGTATTTGACTGTTACGTGTATTGGGAAGTTGCAAAGTATTGTTTTAGAATTGTGAATACGATTGAATGAATAAGATATTCAATTATATTACTAAATAGAATAACTACGTGTGGCTTGATCCCTTGTTAAGGGTACGTAGGCAACCTAGAATTCTAGGTGCAACCGCGAGGTCAAATGATTGAAAAGCAGTCCAGTTAAGTTAGTTTGAAACTTCATACGGTTCTGAGGATGTTCTAAGAGTAGAATCGAGTTTTATTGGCAGAATATTTTATTTGAATTGTTGAGGCTTGAGGCCAATGGTATGATGCTTGATTATCTTGGATATAATTTATTGCATGCTGGCAGTTGGGTTATATATAAACATACATGCTTGTTTTGCAAGTGGGAATTTTGGGAAATGTTCAATTTACAAGGGAAACTTTTCGACAGAAGTCGCACTTAAATTTCATGGAATTTTGGTTAGAATGGCAATTTGGTCAGTTGTGTCCGGCGACTGCCAAGTGTTGGACACGCACAGGGTTCGGCTCGGATTCCAAAGTGGAATTTGGGTCGAATCTTGTCAAGATCACCAAGTTCGAATACAACATCACGTCGATGTTTGTCCGCCCATTTCTTCATGTTCCGGGTTGCCTTCTCCAATTGAGCCCGAGCTAGCTCATTAGTCACATGCTAGTCCTTGGCCGTCTTGTAGGCAGCAAGGCTACTCCCCGTGTAGCCTGACACTACTGTGTTGGTGTCATAGGTTGTTGTCCCGTTACCAACTCAAAAGGACTTGACCCTGTCGACTCTGATAGCTGCAAGTTGTACGAGAACTGAGCAACATCCAACAACTTTGCCCAATCTCGTTGGTTGGCACTGTCGCAAGTATAACTCCAACAATGCATTCACTTGTTCCGTCTGATCGTCTATCTGTGGGTGAAAGCTGGTAGAGAAGTTCAGTTGTGAGCCAAGTAGCCTGCAGAGCTCCGTCCAAAGCTTATCAGTGAAGCGAGTGTCACAGTCACTGATAATACTCTTTGGGATCCCCCAATACTTCACCACATGCTTCAGAAACAAGCGTGCAGCTTCCTCTGCGTTGCAATCCGTCGGTGATGGGATGAAGGTAGCATACTTGGTGAACCTGTCGACCACCACCAAAATTGAGCCACACCCTTTTGACTTGGGTAGACTCACGATGAAGTCCATGGACAAACTCTCCCATGGTCTGGTTGGGACAAGAAGTGGCTCTAACAACCCACCCGGCTACTTCTGCAAAGTCTTGTCTTGTTGGCATACAAGGCAAGTCCGCAAGAACGAGTCTACATCTTCCCGCATATGTGGCTAGTAGTAAGCTTCATTCATCAATGCCAAAGTTCGATGAGTGCCTGGATGTCTAACCCACTTTGAGTGACACTCCTTCAGTAGCTCTCGCCTCAGATTGTCCCACCTTGGAACATAGATTCTTTTCCCTGTTGTATAGAGAACACCATCATCGAGCCAAAATCTTCTTGTCTTCCCATCTTTGGTTTAGGGATCATGCAACAAGCCCTCTCGTATCCTCTGCATGACAGAACTTTGGGGTTGTACAACAGCTGCTAGTGCGGTCTTTCGGCTTAAGGGATCGGCAACGACATTCGTCTTCCCTTGCTTGTACTCCAATTTGTAGTCAAACTCCACTAAGAAGTCTTGCCACTTAGCTTGTTTGGGTGACAACTTCTATTGGGACTGAAAGTAGCGTGTAATAACATGGCCTTAAACCTAAAGTCTTAACTGAACATGATTGATTGAACATCATTTAATAGCATGGCCTAAGAATTAACGACATTATATATCCTAACAAATCAGAATTTAGTGACTTATCCACACTAATACAAGTCTCCAGTGATCCAATCAGTGCTCTGCTCTGAATCTAATTATCTATTTGCTCAAACTTGTTGGAAGCCATGAGCACCATGACTGATTTCCAGTACTACTTCCTCTACTTGATCCTCTGCTTCCTCTCCACCATCTTGATCAAATCCTTCTTCAACAAACCCACCAAGCAAATCACCACTCTCTGCCTCCCTCTTAGTGCACCAGCTTTGCCGGTCATCGGTCACCTTCACCTTATCTCCTCCTCCTTGTCCAAGTCCTTGCACAACCTCTCCACCAAGTATGGTCCTCTCCTCCTAGTCCGGTTTGGAGCTTCTCGGATGCTAGTGTTTTCGTCAGCCTCCATGGCTACTGAAATCTTCAAAACTCACGATCTCACTTTTGCTTCTCATCCCTCATTTGCTTTTGCTGACGAGTTGACGTACGAGATTCTTTGCCACCCCATATGGTGACTATTGGAGGTTCATGAAGAAGCTTTGCATGACAGAACTGCTCTCACCCAAGAAAATAGAAAGGTCACGTGCCATTCGACATGCAGAGGTTGCAAAGTTTTTGAGGAAAATGTTGGAGAGTGCTACGAGGAAAGAGGTGGTTGATGTGGGTGCTGAGCTGATGAGGCTTACAAACAACGGTATATGCAGGCATGCTCTAAAATTAATTTGATATGATCTTTGAAATTTTCTCCAATATTTCTATTTTTAACAAGTGCATGTTTAATAGCAGTATGGCTACAAGCACTAGTTGTTCAGAATGGTGAGGAAGTTGAAAAAAACAGGGAGTTGGTAAAAGAAACATTTGAGTTGGCTGCAAAGGTTTGTTTTGGGGATGTGTTGGGCCCACTAAAGAGGTTGGGTTTATGGGTTTATGGGAAGCAGCTCATGGATGTGACCATGGGGTATGATAAACTTTTGGAGGGGATGCTGAAGCAGCATGAAGAGAGAGCAGAGAGAGAGGGTTGGGATAGAGAAGATAAAGATTTGATGGATATACCATTGAAGGCCTATCAAGATGATAAAGCTGAGGTCAAGATTTCTAGAACTCATGTGAAGGCTTTCTTGCTTGTAAGCGATTTCAGTCCTTTCCATTTTCAAACCACACCTTGTTTTTTATCAATTCATAATTTACCATTATGTTAGGATCTTTTCATCGGAGGTACTGCTACCATAGCAGAGGCCATGCAATGGGCAGTAGCTGAGCTCGTCAACCATCCCGACATATTCAACAAGCTCAGGGTGGAGATAAAATCGGTTGTTGGTAGTAGACTAGTTGAGGAATCGGATGTTGGAAACCTCCCCTACTTGCAGGCAGTGATATTACTGTTAAGAGTATTTGTCCCACATTGAAAAGTTAAGGGACCTAGCCTGGGTTTATAAGGAGTTGGGCTACTCCCCCCATTGCCAATTGGTTTTGGGGTGGAACCTCAACTTCCTTCATGGTATCAGAGCAAGGCTTCACGTGTTGGGCCCAAAGGCCACACGTGCTCCCACGTCACCCAATATGTGTTGTCCACGTGTTAGGCTTGAAAGTTCGCCACACGTGCAGGGGCGTGTTAAGAGTATTTGTCCCACATTGAAAAGTTAAGGGACCTAGCCTGGGTTTATAAGGAGTTGGGCTACTCCCCCCATTGCCAATTGGTTTTGGGGTGGAACCTCAACTTCCTTCAATTACACCCACCAGTGCCTTTGTCAACAAGAGAGAGCCGCCAAGCTTGTAAAATAAAAGAGTTTGATATACCAGAAAAGACTGTAGTAGTAATCAACCGGTATGCAATAATGAGAGATCCAGAGTTATGGGACAATCCAGATAACTTTAGGCCAGAGAGGTTTTTGTCTCCTGAAGAGAAAGCAGATGGGGAAATGAATCAGAATGAGACCAGAGGACAGAATTTTCAATATGTTCCATTCGGATCGGGAAGGAGGAGGTGTCCTGGCTCAAATTTGGCAACCTCTTGTTGAATACTTCAACTGCTGCCATGGTTCAATGCTTTGATTGGAAAGTTGGATATGGAAATGAGGGTAAGGTTAATATGCAAGTTGGCGTAGGCATGTCTTTGCCCATGGCTCACCCACTTATACTTTTACCTGTTGATCACTTTGACCCATTTGCTTCTTCAACATAGTTCTATGTAAACTTGCATGTGGGTTATGCAAAACAAACTTGTGCTAAGAATAATGGCAAGCTATATAGGTATTGGTGTTACTCAATACAAGATAACGAAATTTGATCATAGACTTCTTACATGCCATGTTAAGTATGCCATTGCAAAAAGTATACGTAGTATAATGTGTTCTTAAAAATGAATTCTCTAAAATGTAACTCTGGATCCTAGCATAAGTGGTTTTATTTTCAAGAAATTGAGATGCAATTGGAGGGCAAAATTTCTTAATTTCTCCCCGACTCCTATTCTCGTTCACAAAGTTCTCATGCGCATAACTAGTAACTACTCCAATTGACCAATTCTTGATTAATAGCAAAGGCAAGACTACAGATGAAATTAACTGGAATTATCATCAAATAGACTCAGGTTGTACAATTGAATTTTTGACATTGCAACATTGCATTACAACAATCACAACTAACAGAAGAATAATTTGAAGTCCAGGATGTCCAGGGTAAACGTACAAGTTGATTGGATCTTATCTTTCATTACAATTGACATGTAAATTGTACAACCTCAAGGTTGAACAGCCTCCAGAAGTTTCTCATATACTTGCCTAGCAGACAAATCCTCCACCTACAACAATCACCAAACGATAATGAAGAAGGCCAAGCAAGATCAGCTTAAGCAGTTTCTTAGTTAAATTGGCATCATAACTCATACACAATTCAAGGGTCTATTGCATACATAGCTTCTATCAGGATGCTGCCTGTGGAAGCAAAATATCTCATATCCTAGGTCAAATAATTAAGTCAATCAATTTCGGAATTATTTGACCTAATTGGGAGTTACTCATTTTAATTGGGAGTTATCTAATTTAATTGGGATTTATTTGATTCTTGCCTTAATTAGGGATTTGATTTCAATCAAATCCCTAATTACACCAACCTCACCAAATCAGGGAAGAATAATTCTTTTCCATGTGTGGAATTATTCTTCTGAAACCCTAGCCTCCGAGGCTCCTATAAATAGATGGCTATGCATAAGGGTTGAGGTATGTCTAAATTCCTATCCGAAACTATGCAGAAATTCTCTGTCACATACCCTAGCCACCAAAACCCTTTCTCCCTCACACAAGGCTCCGGCCACCACACACGGCTCCAGCCACCCGGTTCTCCCCACGAGAGCTCCGTACCCTTTTAGCTATTGTGTCACCGAGATTCAATCGAACTAACTTAGGCATCAGAGGGTCTTTGGCCAACACCCCCCAGGTGTGGTCATCTTATTCCAATCTAATTTGCAGGGAGAAGGAGACGACGAGGAAGAAAGAGGAATCTTAGGTGAATATTCTTGTGGGACGAAAATCGCTCCCACATATTGGTGCTTTCAATGAGAGTGCAAAATAATACTCAAAGCGGGCTCCAAATCCATTTTCCACACTTTTTTCCAATCAACCCTGGTCGATACAAGACATACGAAGAGTAATAACACCACCACGACGGGCTCGTCTCATTATTTCGTGGTGGAAACCTTACTGCAACCACAAGGGACCATGGCTGCCAACACCTTACAGCTGCTTCCTAGCGCTTTGCAGCCACCTCCAACTGCCTGAATTGTAGAACAACCGCCGCAGACAGCTGTTGGAATTGCATAACAGCCGCCCCATGGTAGCGCGACCTCCACAGCCTTGCAGCCGCAAGCGCCAGTGGCTGGAGCTGCTTTGCCGCGCCATCTTGTCGTCGAAACACAGCAACAGCCACACCATTCAGCTATCGGATTTGCTGCACAACCCCACTGCTACTTCGATGCTGTCCCAGTCTTAGAGCAAATCCATTCTCTCCCTCCTCTACGACCACACTTGACGTATGCACCTGTGTACGAATCTAATGGAGCCCTAGCCCATATGCCATTAGGCCCAATGCACACCTCTGGTTAGGTGGACCTTAACTCATGGGTTGATCAACTCACACAAAGAGTCGACGATCAAAACAACTTGATTGGCCAGCTACTCAGGTAGATCAACTTGAACCAAGGCCCTAACCTTGGACCCCGTGACGAGGAGAGGAGGACGCACAAGCATGCCAGCGAGCAGTTCAAGAGATCCCAAGCTGGTCAAACAGGGACAAAAAGGCAGGGGAGAGAACGAGATTGTGCTGACGTGATGCAGACATCTGCAAGTCGTACTCTGAGCCGGTCGACGATCCATTCGAGGTTAGGTCCAAGGACCAATGTATGTGAGAGGCTAGGCCCACTGTCCAATGTCCATGCTCACTTGGGCCCACAAAGAAGTACCCAATCTAGGCTGGGCCCACAAGGAGCTCGAGTTCATGAACAATCGCGTGACGAGCACAACGATCGACACTCACTATCCCGCTCGAGGACCAACACACGGTAGCAAGCCGTTGAGGAATCCTCACAAGCTCAATCTCCTAATCTGCCCCACGGGCAGAGCAACCAAGGGGATCGACCCTTGGGAGCTGAGGAGGAAGTTAACCAATGGCACTTGAGGCACCGAAGACATCAACCCCAGCCACCAGCCTTGCGGGCAGAGAATGTCGACAAGCTAGTGAATGACCGACTCCAAGGTCTCCAACTTAAAGGAAGCACGGAGGAGGCCCTGCGCAAGGAAATTGATCGAGTCGACTGCTCGCTCTTTACAGATGAGGTGGAACAAGCTACACCGCCGAAGCGGTTCACAACACCATCCATTACTTCGTTCAAAGGGGACTCCGACCCCGAGAGCCATTTGAGGCACCTCAAGAGCGCCATAATCCTGTACAAGGCAGACGACGCCTTGATGTGCAAAGTGTTCACGATGACTCTGCAAGGAGCAGCTCAAGACTGGTTTCACACTCTACTGTCCGTCTCGATAGGAAGCTTCAAGGAGTTTGCTCTTATTTTCACAAAGGAGTACTCCTAATGAACGGTCAGAAAGCATGCAGACCAACTGTTCAACTTGCGCAAGAAGCCAGACGAGTCACTTCGAGACTACCTCAGAAGATTCAAGGCTGAGAAGGCGAACATCATAGGATGCAATAACCTAGTTGCATCCTCAGCTTTCAAGAAAGGCTTGCCAACCGAACAAGAGCTATACTGTGAGCTAGCCATAAGTCCAAGCCAAACCTTAGTAGAAGTCTTCACGACGGCAGAGCGCTACGCACTCTGGGACAATGACCGTATTTCCGCGAAGAAAGCCAGCAAGCAAGTTGAACACCCGATAAGGCAGGCAAGCCAAAAGAGCAACAAGTTTGAGCGCAAAACCTGAGGCGGCCCCAACAGGAAGGCTTGGAAATAGGAACCTACACTGAGTTTACCATCTCGATCTACTAGATCCTAGTATAAGTGAAGGACAAGCCGTGGGTGACACAAGTAAATACTGCCCATTCCACGGGGAACATGGTCATTACACCAACAACTGCAATGCTTGGAAAAGGCACCTCGAGGAGCTGGTCAAAGACGGCCATTGCACGGAATTCATCGCAAAGAAGGTCATCCAGCAGATCGAGGACCGCGATGCAGCTGCCAAGGAACCTTCCCAAAAGGTCATACGAATCAACACCATTCTAGCTGACTCCTAGGAGTCCGCTGACCACCAAGAAGCGCAAGAGAAAGATCGCGCAGGCGACTTACATCTCCCAAGTCATAACTAGCGATCCAGTCATTGAGGATACACCCATCATCGGCTTTTATAAGAAGTACTTGTTGAGTTTGCCTTGCCACATAATGAAGCCCTAGTCATCTGCATCCAAATTGAACAAGCTGTGATCAAGCGAGTTCAAGTGGACGAGGGTAGCGCAACTAACATCCTGCAACTATCTGTTATCCAACAGATGGGATTGGAGCCCAAGATCAACAAACTTGCTAGGTCGTTCACCGGCTTCAATGAGGCCACGTCAATCACTGTGGGAACGATTGACCTTGACATGCACTCACCCCCGGTGGTCTGCTTGCAAACCTTCATGGTCATCGATGAGATCTCCCCTACAACGGAATCTTGGGCTGACCATGGATCAACAAGATCGAAGCCATCACATCTGCTCTATACCAGAAGATCCGTTACCCCATCCCTGGGGTTGGATCGGGCAGATCAATAGTGACCAAGCCATGACGAGGAGATGCATAGCCCAAGGGCTCAAGAAGAGCAAGCAGTTGCAGTTCACACCAGTAATGCAGGCTGCTGATGTGGCAGGACACACTCCCAATAGACAAGCAAGCCTGAACGGGAGGAGAGTTGCTACCTCACAATAGCAATTAAAGAGCCAGGATCAAGGCGAAGGAATCCGCCCAGAAGACTCTCCTTAAAATGGTTGAAAGCCTGAGGATGACGTTGAGTTAGTAACCCCTGATCCTGGCCCGCCAGACAAAGAAGCGCAGATCGGCTCGCGCCAGAACCTAAACAAGAAAGATCGAGACGAGGGAATCACCCCGGAAGGCTCCCTTGATGAAGGTTGGAAGCCTGAGGAAGACGTTGAGTTAGTACCCCTCGATTCTGACCAGCTAGACAAAAAAGCACGAATCGGCTTGCGCCTAAGCCCATACGAGACATGTTTGCGTGGTCGCCATCTGACATGCCTAGCATCAACCCAAACATTATCTGCCACCTGCTCCATGTCAACCCTACCAACATGCCAGTAGCGCAGAAAAGACGCAACTTCGCTCCTAAGAGGGTCTTAATCCTAGAAGCAGAGATTGACAAGCTCCTAGCTGTTGGCTTCATTGAAGATCTCTCCTACTCAGAATGGCTAGCCAACGTTGTTCTGGTGGTGAAACAAGAAAAGGGCAAATGGAGAGTTTACGTCGATTACACCGACCTCAACAAAGCTTGCGTCAAGTACCCGTAGACGCTCGAGGTTCTCTGCAAAATACACGACGCCGAATGTGGAAATCACGTTGGGGGCAGATTGCTGGCCCATAAGGCTCTCGGCATAGGCTATTTCTAGCCTACCATGCGCCAAGACCCCACGGAGTATGCTCGAAGATGTGATTGACGCCAACGATATAAGCCAATCCCTAGCTTGCCAGCAGAGGAATACCATTCGCAGAACAGTCCATGGCCATTCATGCAGTGGGCCATTGACCTGGTAGGAACTATGTCGACAGCACCTGCCAAGAAGGAGATAGTGGTCGTCACCACCGATTACTTCACCAAATGGATCGAGGCCGAGGCTTTATCCTCTACTAAGGAAGCTGATCTCGAACAATTTATCTGGAAGAACATCACCTGCCGCTTCGGATGCCCGCAGTCGATAGTCGCCGACAATGGTACACAGTTCGTGGGCAGGAAGATCACCGCATTCCTTGCGAAGTATGGCATCAAACAACACCTGTCAACTCCCAAATACCCCCCAAGGAAATGGCCAAGCAGAGGTATCCAACAAAATCGTGTTGGACTGCCTGAAGAAAAGACTGGAAGGCTCATAAGGAAACCGACGAGCTGCCAGGAATCCTATGGGCTTATCACAAAACCAAAAGGAGATCAACCGGTGAGACACCATTTTCTCTAGCCTATGGGACAAAAGCAATCATCCCCCCACACATTACAGTCCCTTCCATGAGCATTGAGCTGGGCAATCTTGACCAAAACTGCAAGCAGATGAAAGCCAACCTTGATCTGCTCGAAGAAGAACGAGAAACGGCCATTGTTCGAGTTGCAGCCTACCAGTAGCAGTTGATGTCCTACTGCAATAAGAAGGCCAAGATCAGATAGTTTCGACCTGGGGACCTTGTGCTATGAAAAGTTTCATCACAGCACCAAGGCAAGGGTCAAAGAAGATGAAGCCCAGCTGGGAAGGCCCCTACGTGATCAACCGCCCTAAGGGCAGAGGAAGTTACACCCTCGACACTCTAGAAGGGAAAGAAATTCCAAGACATTCAGAGATACTATCCATGAAGCCCTTCGCTCACCAACTAGGCTCCTAGCAGGCGACGAGCCTCCCTTACTCCCATTAAAGACAAACAGCTTTCGATGTTATCTATGTTGTTCATTTCTTTTATTTAATAAAGCGATGTAGTCACACCAACATCAATACAAGAGTAAGCTTTTCAATGAAGTATTTTTTCAAGCATTATGCCCCACAAACATACACATGCAGGCAACCAGCCTTATCTCCATTAAAGGCAAGCAACTTCTCGAGTACAAACTTCATGGAGTCTTTTTTGAGCGTTATGTCCCCAACATACACCAGCAGGTGACAAGCCTTATCTCCATTGAAGGCAAGCTACTTCTCGAGTACAAACTCAGTGGAGCCTTTTTCGAGCGTTATGTCCCCGACATACGCCCGCAGGCGACAAGCCTTACCTCAACTGAAGGCAAGCTACTTCTCGAGTACAAACTCAATGGAGCCTTTTTCAAGCGCTATGTCCTCGACATACGCCCGCAGGCGACAAGCCTTACCTCCACTGAAAGCAACCTACTTTTCGAGTACAAACTTCATGGAGTCTTTTTCGAGCGCTATATCCCCAACATACGCACACAGGCAACAAGCCTTACCTCCGTTGTAGGCAAGCTACTTCCCGAATACAAACTCAATGGAGTCTCTTTCAAGCGCTATGTCTTTGGACATACACTTACAAGATACAATGAGAATTGAAGTTTGAAAGACAACTGAAAATTCCATAGCAAAGGGGCCAACCAGCCAAGTTCAACAAGAAATAAGGTGGTCAGCTAAAGGTCACTTATTGAAAAAAAAAAAACTACAAGGTTCAAAAATAGCAAAAAGGGACTACGGGCTCGTTTGGGAGTACTTCTTACCGAAGCGTTTATGCCAGTAGCACTTATAACATAATCGCTTCTACAAAGAAGCAGTTTGTCGTTTGGATGTCACATTTAAAAGTGCTTTTACACTACATAAAAACGCTTTTGATATTTTGTTGAGTGTTTGGCTGACACAGTAAAAGCGCTTTTAAAAAATTTAAAGAATTCCAAATATTATAATAAACATATGAAATAAAAATTCAAAGGATCCCAAAATAAAAACACGACTTTAAAAAGTATGAACTTCACTAAGTATAATTTTTAATCATTTTTTAAAAATAAAAAGGAATTAACCAAACATAAGAAGATTTGCATTTTTCTCGCGTTTGTCATCCATCTCACGCCCATGGGTTAGATTTTGTTCTTCAACCATCTCTTCCCCTATAGTAACTCCCACCCTGCCAGTGGCAAAATTTGGTGTTGATCTGAAAGGCGATGGAAAGGTAGATACAACCTCAGGAAACTCCGCGAAGAGAAGAGAATTACTAAGGATTAATAGAATTTTGATGAAGATTGTTTTTTGATAGTTTGTTGCCAATGGTACAAGTTATGCTTAGAATACTTCTAAAGGAAATTAAAAAGAGCTTTAATTATTTTGAACAACTACATTGAAAAATATTTTGTGGATCAAATTATTAAGAGTTGCATGTTTATGTTAAAAGTGGAATCCCAATGCCTTAGTGTTTTAATCAATTAAATTTTCTCTAAATCAAATCTTGCATAAATCTACCTCTCAATCACACTTGTTCTTTTTCATCTCTGTTATTTTCTTTACACTGCTCTCTGTGGATATGACACTCGAACTTCCGAGCTACACTACTATACGATACCTTCCCTTGGGTTTTGCACAAGTGGTACGAACAAATTGGCGCCGTTGACGGGGAGCGGCTTGTCAAAGAGTGCAGAGATCCCCTTGGTCAAAGGTTTGCTGGTTATGTGAAATTCTTCACATCTAGTACACTCTTTCCAAACTTTTCTCATTATTAATATATATTTGTATTTGTATTTTTTGTTTTTATTTTTGTTTTTGTTTATTTATTTATTTTCTTTATGCGACCTAGAGATCATCTAGGAAGGTTTGTAAAAAAATCTGAAACTGTTAATTTAGAACATTCTGCTTCAACTTCTTCAACTGAAATATCCAACAAATCTGAAAGCATGGCAGCAATTGTCAATAATGAACAAGAAATTGCGAATAATGAACAAGAAATTAATGCTCAGATTGAAAATAATGAGATTATGAATAATGAAATGAGAGAAGAAGTAGTTGCACCTAGAACTTTAGAGACATTTTTGCATCCTATTCGTGCACCAAATCCTTCATGTATCATGTTTCCACCTAACATGCCAAATTATGATTTCAAACCTGGAATGATTCAACTGCTTCCCATTTTTCATGGCATGGAAAGTGAAAATCCTTATGTGCATGTTAGGGAATTTGAAGAGGCTATTGGCACTTTTTACAATGTTCAACTTGATAGGCTTAATTTCATAAGGTTGAAATTTTTTCCTTTTTCCTTAAAAGAAAAGGCTAAAAGTTGGTTGTATTCATTAAGGGCTAGATCCATAGGTTCTTGGGGGGAAATGACTCAAGCATTTTTTAACAAGTATTTTCCTAATCACAAGACGATTCCTCTTAAGAAAAGAATCTCAAATTTCTCTCAAAAGGAAAATGAAACTTTGTATCAAACTTGGGAAAAATTTAAAGAGCTTTTGAATTTGTGCCCACACCATGGATTTGAAAACTGGCGTCTTGCTAGTTATATCTATGAGGGACTTCTCCCTCGTGATCGCCAATTTGTTGAGTCTATGTGTAATGGAAATTTTATGCAAAAAGACCCTGATGATGCCCTAGAATTTTTGGATGAAATTGCTGAAAAAGCTCATCAATGGACTGTCCCCAGTCCAGTTGAGACCACTGATCGGTCAAGAATTGCCACATCTTCTACTAATAAAGGAATTTATCAATTAAAAGAAGAAGATGATTGGAAATTAAAATTTGAGGTTTTAACTAAAGAGATAGCTGCTTTGAAAATGGAAAAATCAAATTTGCCTCAACCTGTTTATCAAGCTGATGTAAATCAAGTATGTGATTCTTGTTATGAGATTGGTCATAATGTTAAAAATTGCCCAATTTTTCAGGAAATGAAAGGAGCTTATGAGGAGCGTTGTGCTGCTATTGGAAACTTCAAACAACAATATTCTCCTTTTTCCAACACTTACAATCCAGCGACAAGGAATCATCCAAATTTTCGTTGGAGCAATGATTCACAACCTCAGGTAAGTGAAAGAAATTCTTTCAATCATCAATTTCCTGCAACTAATACATTTAATGCTAGACCATCTTTGAGCGATACTCTTCAAGCATTTATGCAGGAACAACAGAAGCAAAATCAAAGGTATGATACCTTGTTTGGTCAAATGGTTGAAGAAAATAAAGAAATTAAAAGCCAAATTTCTAAATTGACAAATTCTTTTGCAATAAATGAAAAAGGGAAATTTCCTTCTCAAACTCAACCAAATCCAAAGAATGTTAATTTGTGCGAAACCTCAATTGAACATGCTAAGTCTGTCATTGCTCTTAGAAGTGGTAAAATAATTGATAACACACCTTCACCAAAGGAAGTTGAAAAATCTAAGAATAATGATGAACTAAACAAGTCCAAATTGAGTGAATTAAATGAAAATCATTTTCCTGCTCCTTTTCCCCAAGCTTTAAATCCTCCAAAGAAATTGAATCAAAATCTTGAAATTTTGGATGTTTTTAAAGAAGTCAAAGTTAATATTCCTCTGTTAGATGCTATTAAACAGATTCCTTCTTATGCTAAATTTTTAAAAGATCTGTGCACATTTAAAAGAAAGCATCAGGTGAAGAAAACTGCATTTTTGACTGAACATGTGAGTGCATTGTTGCAACATAAGGTCCCTCATAAATACAAAGATCCAGGAAGTCCCACTCTTTCATGTGTAATTGGAAAAAATTACATCAATTGTGCTTTGCTTGATTTGGGGGCTAGTGTAAATTTGTTGCCATATTCAGTGTATTTGCAGTTAGGTCTTGGTGAATTGAAGCCCACAACAATGAAGTTGCAACTTGCTGATCGTTCTGTACGAGTGCCGAGATAAAAACTTTGTTTTAAATTGGGAGAAGTGTCATTTTATGGTTTCTTCTGGAATTGTTCTTGGTCATATTGTTTCATCTAAAGGAATTGCAGTGGATAAAGCTAAAATTGAATTGATTTCAAAATTGCCAGTTCCAAAAACTGTTAAAGATGTCAGATCATTTTTAGGTCATGCTGGTTTTTATAGGAGATTTATTCAGGATTTTAGTGCAATATCTAGACCCTTGTGTAATCTCCTATTAAAAGATTGTAAATTTGAGTGGTTTGATTCATGTCAAAAGGCTTTTGAGAAATTAATTAAAATGCTCACATCTGCTCCAATTATGCAACCACCTGACTGGACTTTACCTTTTGAAATTATGTGTGTTGCTAGTGATTACGCGGTTGGAGCTGTTTTGGGGCAAAGAAAGGATAAGAAGCCACATGTCATCCATTATGCAAGCAGAACCTTGAACAGTGCTCAGATGAATTATTCTACAACTGAAAAAGAACTCCTTGCTGTGGTATTTGCTTTGGATAAGTTTCGCTCTTATATAGTTGGATCACCTATTGTTATTTTCATTGACCATGCAGCTTTAAAATACCTTTTTGAAAAAAAAGATGCTAAAGCTCGACTGATTAGGTGGATCCTACTACTTCAAGAATTTGACATCACAATTAAAGATAAAAAGGGAGTAGAAAATGTAGTGGCTGATCATTTGTCTAGATTGAGTTTTGAGGATACCATTGAAACATTGCCAATTAATGATTCTTTTCCAGATGAGCAATTATTTGCTATTTCAGAATTACCTTGGTTTGCTAACATTGTTAATTTTCTTGCTACAGGTAAAATTCCATCTAATTGGACTGCTCAAGACAAGAGGAAATTTCTTACAGAGGTTCAAAATTTCTTTTGGGATGACCCTTATCTGTTTAAATATTGCCCTGATCAGATCATTAGAAGGTGTGTACCTGATAATGAAATCCATGCAGTAATTTCTTTTTGTCATAATGAAGCATGTGGCGGTCATTTTTCTGTAAAGAAAACCGCTGCAGAAATTTTTCAGTGTGGATTTTATTGGCCTACGCTTTTTAAAGACACTAATTCTTTTTGTCAAACTTGTGACCGTTGTCAAAAGTTGGGGACAATTACCCGTAGAAACATGATGCCTTTGAACCCAATTTTGGTAATTGAAATATTTGATTGTTGGGGCATTGATTTTATGGGTCCTTTCCCTATTTCTTTTGGATATCTTTATATCTTGGTCGGTATTGATTATGTTTCTAAATGGGTAGAGGCTGTTCCTTGTCGACATAATGATCATAAAACTGTTTTGCGGTTTTTAAAAGAAAACATTTTCGTAAGATTTGGAACACCTCGAGCTATTATAAGTGATGGGGGAAAACACTTTTGTAATAAACCTTTTGAGGCTTTAATGAAAAAATATGGTGTCACTCATAAAGTCACTACCCCATATCACCCACAAACAAGCGGTCAAGTTGAACTTGCTAATCGGGAGATAAAACAAATTTTGGAAAAAACTGTGAGTCCTAACCGCAAAGATTGGTCTTTGAGATTAACTGATGCTTTATGGGCATACCGTACAGCATACAAATCCCCCTTAGGGATGTCACCTTACAGACTTGTCTACGGTAAGGCTTGTCATTTACCAGTTGAACTTGAACATAAGGCATATTGGGCAATTAAAATGTTTAATTTTGGTTTAAATGATGCAAGTTCAAATAGGAAGCTTCAGTTGAATGAGTTGGCAGAATTAAGGAATGATGCTTACGAAAACTCTCGAATTTACAAAGAGAAAATGAAGGTTTTTCATGATAGAAATATTTTGAGGAAAAACTTTGAACCATCACAGAAAGTTCTCTTATATAATTCGAGATTGCATATTTTTCCTGGTAAACTTCGTTCCAGATGGACAGGTCCATTTGTGGTCATAAGAGTTTTTCCTTTTGGAGCAGTGGAGATTGAGGATCCAAAAAATGGTAATGTTTTTAAAGTTAATGGTCAACGTCTTAAACCATTTTTGGATAATTTTGTTATGCAGGATAACACGATTCACTTGGAGAATCCTGTTTATCAGGATTGAATTCTCAGACTATCTTTAGTTTCGTATTCATTATTTATTTGTGCTATTTATGTTTTTTTTTTTTTTTTGGATACTCATAAGCTGTAGAAATTACCTATAAAAAAATATATATATAAAAAAATATATTAAAAAAAAATAAAAAAAGATTTTTCATATGAGCTGACTTTTGGTAACTCCAGTGAGCGTCTTCGTCAATACAGTGTCTAGGAGTTCTATAGGCGACACCTTTGGTGTTTAAGAAGTTTGGGTTTTAAGCGGGACCATTGTGACCCCTCCAACCTTCCCGGATCCCCTGGCTGTGTTTTCTGAGGCCCTTAACTGGTCATCCATGAGTTGCTTGTATATTTGTGTATATTTGTATAGATTTTGGTTTTCTTTTTTTGTGTGTTTTATTTCATTTTGGTCTTTATTTCTTTTTTTTGGATTTTTTTATTTTTGTCTTTTATTCTGTAATGGATAAATACCAAGGGATTGGCACGCATATTTTCCAGGTATTATCTTTCTATATCATTTACCCTCTTATTTCATACATTTGCTATGCTTTTATTTTGAAACATTGAGGACAATGTTTGATTTAGGTTTGGGGGTAAGGTTTAGAAGTTTTGTTTTTAATAGTTTTTTTTATTATTATTTTATTTCACCCAAAAATTTTAAAAAAAAAAAATTGGTGTTATCTCTAGATTTTTATGCTTACTATCATCAAATCAGATTCAACACTCATGAATGATTTTTACGATTGGAAACATATTATTAAATTTTAAACCCATAATTTTAGTTTTTGTTCACTTATTTCTATTTAGTGGATAATTCATGAGTTATACTTTGAACTCTCACATGCACATCAACACTTTAGTGAGAATGAAAGAAAAGATCAATTATAGTTAACTTTGTTGTTTTAAGTAGAGTTAGATGACATTGCTCTTGATTGACCTTGGCGTAAAAAAAAAGAAAAATAAAATAAGTAAATAAATAAAATAATAATAATGATGTTAATTTATCCAGAGTTTTACTTAGTAACCGGGCCTCTTGCCTAAACAGCAGCAAGTGTTCGCGTCAAACGGTAAAGTTTTGGGGTAAATACATTCTGTGACTAGTTTAGTTCTGTAGCCTTTTTAACTCGAGTTAATAAGCCCTTAGGGGTGTTTCTACACCTAATGCCTTAAAACCTTTGGTTTGAGAGTCGTTGGCCTAAATCTCGCGACATGGGTTAATTAGAAAGCTTAATGGAACTAAACATTGCACAGTCACAATTCTCAAAATCCTTATAAAAAAAATATATAAAAAAAAAAAATTGTATACAAGTTATTTGCACTGAATTTTGATAATGATTGAAATAATGAGGTTATTATGATTGAAATTAACTTTTGTCTCTAAAATGTGTTGGTTCACTTAAACACCAAAGGAAACAAATGAAAAATTTAATAAATAATTATAAGTGATCAAGACTTTATGTGGGGATTAATTTGAAGCGTGTTTGCTCTTTTAAAAATTGTTCATGAATTTTCAATCCAGATAGCTTTTGATGATGGTTAAGCATTTGTTTAAATTTTCAAATGTTGTTGTAGCATAAATTTTTAAATCTCTCATTTCAATGTTTGTGGGTATCATCACTGAAAGCCCTCACGAGACTATACTCGTCCACTAGGGTAACCTAGGGGTTTAAAGGTTTGTTGCATATGCTAAATGCAATCGAGATCCCTGCGAAAGTGGCTTAGTTTTCTTTTCTACTTAGTTTTTATTTTCTTTTGCTCGAGGACTAGCAAAATATAGGTTTGGGGGTATTTGATGAGTACAAAATTAATACAAGTTTTATCCTTAAATTTATAGTTGTTAGTATTTTCTTTTGTTTCATGTAAATCTATTAGAGTATTTTTATTGTTTCATTCCAAATCTTGTTTTTATATTTAATGAGTGGTTATTTGTAGATATTAAGTGTCTTCCACCAATGGCATGAGGAGGAGGAGGAATAAGTAATGTGTTGCAAGAAAAGAAGATAGAAGAAAGATGAAAATGTGTGCAGCCATGGTCAAGGAAATATGCTCAAGACAACGTGTGGTTCAATGCCAAATGAAAAGAAGAAGCAATCAATTGTATCTATGCTCTAGGACATGCATGCAAGCTTCCATCATTGAAGAAATAAAGAAAGAATGAATAAACAATGAAGGAGAAGTTCAAATTGACTACTTGCAACCAATGAATGCAAAGAAGAATGATGATGCTTGAGTTGTTATCTAGCTACAATTTGAACTTCTCCTTCATTGTTTATTCATTCTTTCTTTATTTCTTCAATGATGGAAGCTTGCATGCATGTCCTAGAGCATAGATACAATTGATTGCTTCTTCTTTTCATTTGGCATTGAACCACACGTTGTCTTGAGCATATTTCCTTGACCATGGCTGCACACATTTTCATCTTTCTTCTATCTTCTTTTCTTGCAACACATTACTTATTCCTCCTCCTCCTCATGCCATTGGTGGAAGACACTTAATATATACAAATAACCACTCATTAAATATAAAAACAAGATTTGGAATGAAACAATAAAAATACTCTAATAGATTTACATGAAACAAAAGAAAATACTAACAACTATAAATTTAAGGATAAAACTTGTATTAATTTTGTACTCATCATAAATCAGGGAATAGTGCATGGCAACAAAATTATTGTATACAATGCTCTGAATGTTATAAAAATAAAATAATCAGAGTGTGGAAAGTACAACTGAATTTGAGAATAGAATTATATTTGCTCTTCTAGTATTTACACTGACAAAATTTCCTCTCAGATAAAACTCACAGACACTCAGATTTCTCACTCTCTTTTTTCCTCTCACTCTTCCTTTCTTCTCTTCTCTTCTCTGTCGATGTGTCTTTGCAAGTAGAAAAGATGCCTATTTATAGGCAAAGCAAATGGCACCCGTGAGTGGTAAGCGAGACATCATGATGCTTCTTTCCAACATCATCACTAACCTTCCAACATCATCATTAAACTTTTGACTAATATCTCATTTTCTTCATGTGGGTTTCACCACTTCCTTTACAACACCCCCCTTGGAGACTACACGTCCCTAGATTGGTTGCCTCATTAAAACTTTGCTTGGAAAAAGCCAGTGGGGAAAAACCTAAGTGAAGGAAAAAGAGTACAACTTTATTTGGGACATAAGGGTAATGTTAAATTTTTCCTAGATTGTTTTAGCCCGTACCATGATCTTGTCAATTTAATTGAGAACATGTCTCATGGTTTATTCCTGGCTGCTTCAGGCAGCTTAAGTCCTTCTGAGACTTTCATGTATATATCTGTATCCAATTCTCCATACAAATATTCGGTAATAACATCCATAAGTCTCATTTCAAGTTTTTCTGAAAGAATGATACACAAATGATCCTATTTTCACATGTGTGTTTATTAAGAAATCAGAGTCTGAATTTGCGATAGTGGTAGTATATGTCGACGACATAAATCTAATTGGAACTCCTGAAGAGCTCCAAAAGACAGCTGATTATCTTCAACGCAAGTTTGAGATGAAAGACCTTGGAAAGACAAAATATTGTCATGGCTTACAGATTGAGCACAGTGCTAATAGGATTTTGGTGTATCAATCAACTTATACTGAAAAGGTATTGAAGCGATTTGGCATGGATAAAGCCCATCCACTTAGCACTCCAATGGTCGTTTGCTTGACACTAAGAAAGATCCATATCGTCCAAAATGGGATGGTGAAATGGTCCTTGGTCTAGAAGTACCATATCTTAGTGCAATAGGTGTTTTATTGTACTTAGCACAATGTACCAGACTCGATATAGCATTTTCAGTAAATTTGTTAGCAAGATACAGCTCTGCTCCTACAAGCCGACATTGGACCGGCATTAAACATATTCTACGATATCTTCGTAGAACAACAGACATGGGCTTATTCTATTCTAATGAATCAACCAATGCCCTGACTATTGTTGAATATGTTGATGCAGGATATCTCTCTGATCCACATCAAGGACGCTCACAAACTGGGTATGTGTTTACATGTGGAGGAACTGCAATCTCAGGGCGCTCAACGAAACAAACGTTGGTAGCCACATCTTCCAATCACTTAGAAATACTCGCTCTCCATGAAGCCAGTCGTGAATGCGTTTGGTTAAAGTCAGTGATCCATCACATCTGAAGCACATGTGCCCTACCCCTAACAACGGACACTCCAACAATCCTAAATGAGAACAATGCAACTTGTATTGCTCAAATTACAAGAGGATACATAAATGGTGACAAGACTAAGCATTAAATCACCAAAGTTTTTTTACACACATGAGCTTCAGAAGAGTCAAGAAATTAAAGTCAGACAAATCCGTTCAAGCGATAACCTGGCAGATCTCTTCACCAAATCATTGCCAAAATGTACATTCCAAAAGCTAGTGTAACATCATGACCCGAGATATTGATAAGTTTGGATTTAATTTGAATTTCCAATTTTGCCCTCGGATAGGGGCAAAATGGTCATTTCTACCCGGAAGGATATTGGGGCAACAAATGGTATTTTTAGGAAGGTCGTACCGAGATGAGTCTGTAGACATGCGGAGGGTTTGAATCGGACTTGTAACGAAGAAGATACGAGATAAAAACCTCCAATGGCACAATCGTAATTAATTCGAAGTTAATTTTTGATAAAAATCAGAAAACAAGCCCTCATTTCTCGCTCTCTCCTCGCGACCCAGCCCCCTTCACTTGCAATTTTTCTTCCAGCCGCCATAACCACCACCATAGGCCGCCAACCACCACTGAACCGGACCCAAAACAACCGGCCAAGCTCCGCCGTCTTCCCCCGATCTTGCGCTACCCGGAAACAGCCACCAACCGCCGGAATCTGCCAAAATCGCGCCGAATTTTCACAGAACTTTGAGTCGCTCGTTCTCCCTCGCGTCTCCACCAAATTGGACGAGTAAGGTATGGAAATCAATCTACTTTTTGTGCTCTAGCTGCCTGTTGGGTAGGATTTGAACGATTTCTAGCTTAAACAATTCGATTTCGAACCCTAAGTTTGGCCGGTTTTCAAATTGAAATTCCAGCCACTTCCGTCGATAATTTGGGGTACGTCCAAGAACAAAAGTGACTCCAAATTAGGGGTTTAAAGTAGGGTAGGAGTCTTGAGCCATTATTCGAAGTTTTTCCGACTGCCAGTTTTTAATCAAGCCACCCACGTGCTGCCGACCAGTGCGTGGGCTGTATGGTGGCGGCACATTTGGATATCGTTTGAGCCTCAAACAGATTTTTCATATTCTGCGATTTTCAGGTTTGATATGTTAGAACCGTTGGATTAAACCCAAATTTACGTATGTTGTTTCTTGTGGTCCTAGGATCGTGTAGGATTTCACGGATCGTGAATCGAAGCCCCAGATGTTCCGATTCAACAACTTAAAGTTTATGTTTCACGTTAATCGTCCGACCGTGAGCTATTTGGCCGCCCGGTTGACTGAGCGTCTTCCGAGATTATTCCAGCACTTGAAACCCTTAGTTGGACCTTAGGAACGTTTCGTTCCTCGTGCTTACTTGAAACCCGGGAAATTAGGATTTTATTTTCAAGTCCTCGTTTGTAGAGTTTCTGTACTCTGTAAATTCGTTAAACTTCCTTTTTGTTGGTTTGTTGAATTCTGTTAGACATGCTCTGTTATTGCCCTGTTAGGATTTGATTTGTGAAGCCAGAGGCCATGGTTTGTAAACACTATGCTTTGTGTAACGCATGCTGGCTGTTGGGTTGTAAATAACTGTGTTTTTGACATGTTGAAATTTTGGGATACTTCCTGTGTACAGGGGAGACTGCCAAAATTTTGGTAGATAGTCTCAGTTCTTAGTAAGTGGGCCCGGTATCTGTAGGGTGCCGGAATCACAGACAGGATTCGTCCCGGTTTCCGAGGAAATTTGGGATGGGTCCTGTCAGCTAAACCCGGAAATCGCACAATATGTCAAGTGCTGGAATAATCTCGGAAGAGGCTCGGTCAACCGGGCGGTCAAATAGCTCACGGTTGGACGATTAACATAAAATATAAATTTTAAGTTATTGAATCGGAACATCCGAGGCTCCGATTCACGATCCGCGAAATCCTACACGATCCTAGGAATACAGGGAACAACATACGTAAATTTGGGTTTGATCCAATGGTTCTAACATATCAAACCCGAAAATCGTATAATATGGAAAATCCGTTTGAGGCTCAAATGATATCCAAATTGAGATCCGAGCACGTAGTGGCCTAAATTTCAATTTGAAAATCAGCCAAACTTAGGGTACGAAATCAAATTGCTTAAGCTAGAAATCGTTCAAATCCTACCCAACAGGCAGCTAGAGCACGAAGAGTAGATGGATTTCCATACCTTACTCGTCCAATTTGGTGGAGAAACGAGGGAGAACGAGCGACAAGTTCTGTCAAAATCCGGTGCGATTTTGGTAGATTCCGGCAGCTGGTGGCTATTTCCAGGCAGCGCAAGGTCGGGGGAACACAGCGGAGCTTGGCCTATTGTTTTGGATACGGTCCGGTGGTGGTGGTTATAGCGGCTGTAAGAAAAATCGCAAGTGAAGGGGGCTAGGTCGCGAGGAGAGAGAGAGAGAGAGAGAGAGAGAGAGAGAGAAATGAGGGGCTATTTTCTGATTTTTATCAAAAATTAACTTCGACTTAATTACGATTGTGCCACTGGAGGTTTTTATCTCGTATCTTCTTCGTTACAAGTTCGATTCAAACCCTCCGCATGTCTACAGACTCGTTTCAATACCACCTTCCTAAAAATACCACTTGTTACCCAAAATCCTTCCGGGTAGAAATGACCATTTAGCCCCTACCCGAGGGCAAAATTGAAAATTCAAATTAAAATCTTAAATTAAATCCAAATTTATCAATATCTCGAGTCGGGATGTTACAGCTAGTGCATGGTATCGGATTATGCCAACTCTGGAAGCAATCAAATTGAAGCATGCAAAATCAAGGGGAGCATTCAAGAGTCCTCTAACACAGGACATATGCGCGTTGTACTCTTTTTCCTTCGACTAGAATTTTTCCCACTGGGTTTTTCCTAGCAAGATTTTAACGAGGCAACATGAGCGCATTTAACATTACCCTTATGTCCCAAATAAAGTTGCTCTTTTTCCTTCTCTTAGGTTTTTTCCCACTGGGTTTTTCCAAGCAAGGTTTAAATAAGGCAACCAATCTAGGGACATGTGATCTCCAAGGGGGAGTGTTATAAAGGAAGTAGTGAAGCCCACATGAAGAAAAGAAGGAAATATTAGTCAAAAGATTAATGATGATGTTGGAAAGAAGCATCATGACGTCTCCCTTACCACTAACGGGTGCCATTTGCTTTGCCTATAAATAGGCATCCTTTCTACTTGCAAAGACACACCAACGGAAAAGAGAAAAGAAAAAAGGAAGAGTGAGAGGAAAGAAGAGAGAGTGAGAAATTTGAGTGTCAGTGAGTTTTATTTGAGAAGAAATTCTGTCAGTGTAAACACCAGATGAGCAAATATAATTCTACTCTCAAATGCAGTGGTACTTTTCATACTTTGATTATTAGGAACAACAAGGCAAAATCGTTACTGAAGAACGACGTGAATTATCGTGGGATGTACCTACTTTGTCTCATCTCGATCCTCATACTGCTCAATGCGAAAATGAAGTGAGAATGATCGTTCACCTCCAAAGTATTGCAAATCATATGCCAGATGCATTTAATGATGCAACAAAGGTGACGAAATCACATATCTCAGCTACAAATGCACCTGCAAAGATTGATGTCCATAATGAACAAAGCAATGTGCCAGCAAATGGTTCATCTGTTGCACGCCTGAAGCATGGCAGACCACTAGGCTCAAAGGACTCAGTTCCTCGAAAGAGGAAGATGATGGCCAAAATGAATCCAAATGAAATAAAAGAGAGCCCAAAGAGAAAGAAGAGAAGGAAAAAAGAGGGTGAGTGAGTGGAGAGAAAAAGAGAGCACAGAGATTCTCCAAGAGAGAAAAATCAGTGAGCCACATATATTGTAAATACTAAAGTTGTAGCCCTATTATTTTACATAGTGGAAAAGTTACTGTTGCTGCTCTCCGAGGACGTAGGCCTGGCCGAACCTCGTTAAATGTTGTGTCTCATCTACTTTACGTGCAGCTCAATATTCTAGCATATCCCGTTTATTTTACAATACTTAATTTTTTTATAACGAAAATGATAACGTTCTCCTTAACATAGGCACATTTGAAACAGAATATGATACACCCAAGATGCCACCAACACCCACACCCATAAGAGAGAGAGAGAGAGAGAGAGAGAGAGAGAGAGTAAAACTTGTTTAACTCACCACAAGGAGTTTCGATTTATCATTCCACCCTCTCTGAAGAGTCACCTGACTTAGTCTCAGACCCAACACCTATGTAAAAAGCAATTATTAGATTTACACGTTCGAAAAGATTGGCTTCTTAGGTTAAACAACCTAAGATGAAACAGAATCATACTTTGCCCATGAACTCCAAGAGTTCATTGTTTGCTTCTCCCCGAGCTGCAGGTGCAGCCACAGTAACTCTAACATCATCAGCATTCACTCCTGTCATAAGAGAAAAAAGTGGGAACATGAAATTTATGTCAAGGAACCAATAATTTAAAATATAATCGGTCATTTAAATTTCTGGTAAAAAAATACTTTTTTTTGGCGAACACAGCCCTCCTAGAGGTATATATATAGATATCAAACTTAAAAGTCAGCAAGGACTAGTGCTCAGAACACACGAAATCCAAAAAAATCAAAAGAAGTATATGCACGAATTGACTTATGATTTCCATTCGAACTAATTTGTTGCATGCTAAAAATATGACAGAAATACATTAAAAATTTCTTTTACTTGTGATTGCTGACCGTTGTGCACGGTCTTCCACTTCTATAGCCACTTGAAACATAAATGAAAGAAGCACCTTCCAAATCTTCTTCTGAGCGATAGAAAACAAAGAGTCCACCACCCACACAGTTCATACGAAATTGCTTCTCCATTTTCCCCTCACCCCTGGATTAATAACGATCAAGATTTCAAAATATGAACTACGATGATACTATCACATAATAATTGTACTTGAAAAAAATCATTAAACTCTATCTTGATTGAAGAACATAATGCACTGACAGGACAATCTCAAGGAAGAACATACGTATGAAAAGGTGCAGAAACAAAATAGTTTCTCAGAAACTGTCAGACAAACTGAGGTACAAGAAACTGAAGGCAGGTGATCAGCCACTGTTAAACAGAGAGTGTCATCCAGTCTAGTATACAACACACATCAGTAAAAACCCAATTGTATTCTTCTTCTTACAAACTGTATAACACTAAAGATATCATACTTTCATTAGAAGAAGAAAAAGAACCTTTTCAATACAACTTTTCCAGCCTCAGCAATGTTAAGCCTTGCAAGATGTTTGCTCTTGTCCAACACATAAGCTTTGTCAGTCTTCCTTTTGGGCATTTTCTGCAACTGGGTATCTTATACAACACACACTTCAGTATAATATAAACTGCTTGCCCAAAAATATTATTCAACAAACTCTATTTTAACAACCATTATGAAATATCTAATACCAATTAAAATGAGCAATTATACCAATTTCTTTTTTGAAACATATTAATTTCTGCTCAAACAATAACCCAACTACAATCGAGAGAGAGAGAGAGAGAGAGAGAGAGAGAGAGAGAGAGAGAACCAGTTATGAGGAGGTGAGATCCACAGTGCTTGCAGTAGTAGACGAAGAGATCAGAGTCAGGTCCATCTGGAGCAGCGTCCTCGCTCGAGTACGTGTGTGTTGTTCTCTTCGGCATCACTTTCTTCTCCTCTTCTTCTTCTTCTCTTTCTTTCTAACGCTGATCGAATTGGGTACGGCTGGAGCTCCACCAAGGCACTGTGAAAGTGCTATTGTCAAGCTAGGATTTACTAACAGCAAGCCGAAGACTTGGACGACGTCGTTTTCATGTCATGTTATGTTCTACTGATTTAAACATGTTGGGCCGTAACCTGATTGTGTCAGCCCGGCCCGGCCCGGGCCATTTAGATGACTCCTCATTTTATCCGGAGACCCGTAATTGCCTATATAATCCTTAGAAACCCTAGAAATCTCAACCTATTAACAGTCATCTCTCTCTCCTCCTCTCTGTGTAGTAGCTCCTCCTGCTTAAGGTAAGCTCAGATCCGTTGCTCAATATCCTTACTTTTGATAAAGTCAGAGTCTTTTAGGCTATATGATTCATTTATCTCTTTAGTGTTTGAAATTGAAACAGTTTTCTAGTTTTTCTTAGATTTTCAGTTTGGTTAAAGTTTATGGTTTTACGGATAACCTTAGTTGCTTTTACTTCTGGAACTCAATGGTTGATAAATTTTTCCTGAATAAAATCTTCAAAAGCACTTATTTTTTCAGTAATATAATGTTTGGCAATATTTGTTCTGGTGGGATTTGTTTAATTATGTATTTGTTGGGTATTTTTGTACCTATCAGTGGGTTTGTAACTCATCAATGGATGAAAGACTGAATTTTTGGTATCTGGGTTTATGTTTTTATGGATACAAATAGTTGCTTTTACCTCTGGAACTGATCGGTTGAGAAAATTTTCCAGAATAAAATCTTTAAAAGCACTTCATTTGTCAGTAATATAATGTTTGGCAATATTTGTTCGGTTGGGCTTTGTCTAATTATGCATTAGATTAGTTGGCTGATTTTGGTACCTATCAGTGGGTATGTAAGTTGTAACTCATCCATGGATGAAAGACTAAATTTTTTGTATCTGGGTTGTAGGAAAATCACAAAAAGACTTATCAATGGCAGTCACATTCCATGACATCAACTCGGCTGTTGGCCTGAAGAAATTGGATGACTACTTGCTTGCCCGCAGTTACATCACTGGCTATGAAGCTTCAAAGGATGATCTCATTGTCCATGCAGCTCTTTCAAAGCCTCCATCATCAGAATTTGTGAACGTGTCTCGGTGGTACAACCATATCACTGCACTTCTTAGGATTTCGTAAGTTCTTATAACTTGTGATGGGTTTCTTTTATCTTTATTATTAGATTATGATGGATTTCTTCAAAGATCATATATTTGGGTTAAATCTTTGACTTATTTGATTTTGTCTGTTGTTGTAGTGGTGTTTCTGGACAAGGCTCTGGTGTCATTGTTGAGGGATCTGCTCCCATCACAGAGGAAGCTGTTGCTACACCTCCTGTGGCTGATACAAAGGCAAGCACTTTTCTGCCCTATTTACTGAGTTCTTATTTGGATGTCTGTTTGCTTTTTTGCTTATAATGTGGAGTGTTAGGGTTGGGCCATTATTGCTTTATCCGCTTTAAGAAATTGCATACAATTGTTATGCTCATGTGTTAGAATGTGATACGGTTTTCAGGCCTCAGCTGCTGAAGACAGTGATGATGATGTGGATCTGTTTGGCGAAGAGACTGAAGAAGAGAAGAAGGCTGCTGAAGAGCGTGCAGCTTCCATCAAGGCATCTACAAAAAAGAAAGAATGTTAGTTTCCTATCTGATTTTCATCCCTTTCATATTAGTTTCCTATCTTGTTTTCAGCCCTTTCATATTAGTTTCCTATCTTGTTTTCAGCCCCTTAATATTAGTTTCCTATCTTGTTTTCAGCCCTTTAATATTAGTTTCCTATCTTGTTTTCAGCCCTTTAATACATCCATCTCCTTTCCCCATTCACGTTGTTTATTTCGTTCTGAAGGTTTGTTGTTGTATTTTTCCATTGTCAGCTGGAAAGTCATCAGTCCTGTTGGATGTGAAGCCATGGGATGATGAAACTGACATGAAAAAACTTGAGGAGGCAGTAAGAAGTGTTCACCTTGAAGGCTTGCATTGGGGAGCATGTAAGTTCTTTCATCTAAGTTAATTGCAGTTATAAGCTAAGGGCCAGATTTTCTAACCATAGTTAGCAACAAAATTTGGCCATTGATATGCACTTAATACATTAGCAATGTGGAAGTCAATGTTATGAAGTTTTTAGTCCTCTTGATTGATGCTAAACCAACCTTTATGTTCCAAATTTGGTTATTTATTATCTTGTTGATTCTGCAGCCAAACTTGTAGCTGTTGGGTATGGAATAAAGAAGTTGCAAATAATGCTAACAATTGTTGATGACCTGGTCTCTGTTGACACTCTTATTGAGGAACAACTTACTGTTGAACCAATTAATGAGTATGTCCAGAGCTGTGACATTGTAGCCTTCAACAAAATATGTAAGTATATTTAAAGTTTGTAATCAAGTAATCATTTTATGGACTATTTGTTCAAGATACGAATCCTCACTGTTGATTTATCCTTACCCTTTGTTTCTCATTGCAGGATTGGAGCATGGAGTGTTCTAGTGTGAGAGGGGTTGCTAGGAAGATATTTTATATCTGCTCGTATCTTGTTTCTTGGGGCATGATTTGAGACTTTATATTATCTTTGGTTATGATGTATTTTAGCATTCCTTTCATGAATAATATGCCAGTCCTTTGTAGGTGCTTGCTAAACCCAAATGCAAGTGTCGTGCAATAGTAAATCTTGTAAGTCGAGTACTGTATTCACAAAGAGTGGTGTTAAAGTGCACAAAATACGTAAGATAACTGGAACAAGAAGAATATGATTAAAAGATTAGAAGAAAGTTCAATAATAATAAAACACTAAGACGTCGGGGTTCTACCTTCAAAATACGTATGTAATCCCATTAATTTGATTCTCACTATGATTGTTCACATTTAAAACCCAATTTAATTTCGTAACTTGTACCTACAGCAACAACCTATCAAGAAATAATTTCAATGAATAAGATTATCAAGCACCCATCAATCGATCAAAGAGAAAAATTAAAATTAAATTGAACAAATCCATAAATAAGAATTTAACGTTAAAGCTCCATTCAAATCAAACTAATGAAATCACATAGTATCTCGAAGGCTTTTCCCCTAGCTTTGGCTAGGGAGTTAGTTCTCCATAACAAAGAAAAATAACTCTAGAAAAATAAAGTATTTTGGGCCAAAAAGCTGAATCACTGAGACGGAGCAAGTAGAACCCTTTTATAACAGTCAAATCCTAACCCCTTAGGATTTATTTTCCTCCTTGAATTTAACTTCTCTACAATCCTATGCATGCACGTCAGCTTCCTCTTTTGATAAGTCATGGTCTCTTACTTAGCACGTGATGAGTCTCCAACCAATTGGCTTAGTTTTCTCTTTTACTTCATCTCTTTTGCACTCCAGCAAGCTGCCCACATAATTCCAATATTATTTGCCTACATAAAAATATAATAGACCAAAATGAATAAATTAGTAAATAAATAAGCTCTAAGGGTATATTTAAGGGACATACACGATGCATTTTTCAGCTATTATCAGTAGGTTTGATAAGACATAAGTTTATCTTCATTCATATTCTCAGTTTTGTTCTGTTGGTGCTTGGAAGTTTGTTTTGTTTGCTCAAGGATTTGATCTTTATGGTTGTCAAAAGAATCAATGGTTCAAGGATAATATCTGAATTTGATATATATGCCCCACACGACTGATATACCTAATAAAAACATTGTTCACTGGTGCCATTTTGGTGCCAAACAGGCTTCCAAATAGGCACTTATACATGTTCATTCTTTATGAAGTTGATGACTTAGTTCACTGGTGCCATTTTGAATTTAAGAATCTTTAGTTGATTTCATGATTATAATTCACACCAGCGTTTTTGGTATCTGCAATTGTCCTATGAACTTATGAAGGGTGGTGCAGAAAGGGAACAAGGCCTGCTTCAGATACTAACAGAGATGGATGGATTTAAAGAGTTTACCTCACAGGTATGTATTTTCTTCCTCCTTGAATTCAAAACGAAATTTTGTATCTTGGCTGCTAATTTTGTCTTTTTCAGGTGCTAGTTATAGGTGCAACAAATAGATTAGATATCCTTGATCCTGCTCTATTGAGAAAGGGCCGCTTTGACAAGATTATAAGAGTTGGTTTGCCATCAAAGGATGGTAGACTGGCCATATTGAAGGGGTTTTTTTTTATTGCTTCTAGCATTAGAAACTCTAGCTTCTGAAATTTTTCTAGTCCTTGCATAACGTTCTCCTTTTTATGCCAATAGGTGCATGCTACAAATAAATTTTTTCGTTCTGAAGAAGAGAAGGAGGTTCTCCTTCAGGAAATTGCAAAGCTTACGGAGGATTTCACGGGTGCAGAGTTGCATAACATACTGTAATTTATTCCTAATTGGTAGTTAAAATTTTCAATTTAGTAGCAATAGAGTGATGCACTGATGCTTACATTTTTCCCATCACCTGACAGGAATGAAGCCGGAATTTTGATTGCCAGGAAGGACTTAGATTTCATCGGACAAGAAGAGCTTCTAGAGGCTTTGAAAAGGGTTGGTGGAGTTTTTACCCATCCAGCTATCCCTTTTTGGGCGATATTATGCACTGTTGGCGTGACTTGTGGACTATTGACTTACTTTTCTTACACACCAAGAATTCCTATTATAATTGTAATTGATTTACTTTAATTCCTGATTTCCTACTGTAAATAGATTTAGGAATTTATTATTTACTTGCTCATTCAGGTTTCGTTGTATTATAAATATGATCTCGTACAAGGAGAATAATACACAGAAAATTCCCACAAACAAATATTCTCATATTAGGTTTCATATTTTAGCATGGTATCAGAGCGGCGATCGTGGAATTGCTGACTCTAGTTTCAAACCCCCGCTGCTACTATGGGGGTTGATGATATTTTCAACCCTGATGGAGGTAGCACTACCGACTCATTCTCTCTTTCTCAACCAACCATAGCCGAGTTGAGTGCCCAAGCGGCTCAGCTCCTACAGATACAACCTTTGACCCCGAACCCAATCATGAATCAAGATCCTATTTTGATGACCCCGAACCTGATCTTGAATCAAGATCCTATTTTGACGACCCCGACTACGATGACGACAACTCTGACCATGACTCTGATGATGACCCGACTCGAATTTGTCTCTGATTTAGACCCAAATCCCGACTTCGACTCTAACTCCGGCCCCGACTCAGGCTCAGCCCCATATCAGGATTCCTACTGTATCCTATGCATCTTCCTCTGCACAGATTATGACTTCCCGACTAACGACCCCGACACATGGACGAGATTGCTCATATTATGGTGATTCAAGACACACTCGTGAGACTTGTTTTAAATTGCATGGCTACCCCGAATGGTGGGCTACCCTCAAAAATTGAACACAACGCAATGCGACCAGTAATGGTACTAGTTATGGATTCCATACTTTGGATAAGATTGATTCTAGTAGTTGGATAATTGATTTCGGTGCAACTGATCATATGACGTTTGATCCTGATGATTTTCTGAATACTACACAACCCCGATGAACTTGTATTGCTAACGCCAACGGAGTTACTTATCTTGTGACAGGAGCTGGCACTATTGCACTCTCATCCTCTCTCTCACTGTCTAATACTTTACTTGTTCCATCTTTGTCTAATAAATTGATGTCTGTCAGTCAACTTACTGAACAATTGAATTGTTGTGTACTAATTTATCTGAGATTTTGTTTGCTTCAGGATATTCACACTGAGGAGATTCTTGGTCGTGGTATTAAGATAGGGGGGCTATATTATATAGATGACTTCAGTCCTGGCATGACTAATAGTGTGACGCATCCCTCTAATAGCAAACAAAAGCTAATCTGGTTGTGGCACCGTCGATTGGGACATCCGTCTTTTAGTTATATGAAGTATCTTATGCCATATTTATTTTCAGGTTTCAAGGACTCCGACTTCACATGTGACACTTGTATTTTGGCCAAGAGTCACCGTGTGCCCTATCCGTTGAGTACGACTAAGTGTACTACCCTGTTTATGTTAATTCACTCTGATGTCTGGGGACCTTCACCTATCACTGCTCCTTTTGGCGTTCGGTGGTTCGTCACATTCGTAGATGATTGTACGCGGATGACATGGCTTTATTTGCTGAAGAATAAAAATGAAGTGTTTTCTCGTTTTCAGTTCTTCCACAAACAGATGAAAACTCAGTTCAATGCTCAAATACAGATTCTTCGCTCAGACAATGGTTGAGAATTTGTCAATCATGACTTTCGGACTTACTTCCAATAATATGGAATTATATATCCATGAGATGACTTGTCCTCAGACACCACAACAAAATAGTGTTGCTGAACGAAATAATCGACATCTTCTTGAAACCACCCAAACACTTCTTATTGGAGCTCATGTTCCTCGCCATCACTGGGATGATACTTGTTTGTGCCTGATAAATCACGGCCATAAGCTGGCCGAAGGAGCCCTTTCTCTCGGCCCTGGCACTTGTTCGTAAAAATTGAAACGCAGCGTTTCGCCAAGGTACTTCGCCTTCCTAAAGACAAAAGAAGAAATGCTAAGGCATGATCATCTGGGCCTCAAGCGCAGGCCGAGGCCGAGGCCGAACAAAATCGCGGTCAAGGCATTAAAGGCAAATCATCACGTGACAGCAGGGTCCCAGGCTTCATTTAATGAAGTAGTGCCTGTTTAATGCAGCAAACCCATTGGCCACAAAGAAGCATTTAATGCATGAGGGAAGGTGGGAAGTGACTGAAGTCAGGATTTGGTGATGAGGATCAGAGTGATTAGACGTGGACATTCTCACAAGAATTCTGACAGCCTGAGATATTGGTTCACCAGCTATCCAGGCCATAAATGCGTCTCCACGGCCAGAAGCTCAGAACCCACGATTAAGAGCGGCGGCCGAGATTCACCGGGATTTCTAGGGTCACACCACCATACTTCACGATCCTAAATGTCGATTGGACTGCCCACTTGCGCTAATCAGACTCCACTATGCGTAAATTCAGCCTCGATTACTCATCCAGGGACTCTTCCTATAAATACAAGACTCGAGCTACATTCAAAGGGTCCAACACCAAAACAAAGCCTCCCATGGAGCAACTTATTTTTTCCTATAATGCACTTTCAATATCTTTACTGCTTTCCTAGGAGTAGTGTTAGATTGTAAGGAAAATCCATTCATCAATATATCATACGACCCTTGAGTTTCAAGGCACCGGAGCACCATCCTTGTTGTTCGTTCACTCACCCCATATATGACACGACCGTCGCTCCCTAAGCAGCGCGCCGGAGCACCGCCTAAAACCCACCACCAACACCATCACTCAACGGCCTTGTAGTTCAGGCCGTGAACCTAACAGCCGAGACCAGTTCCTCTCTCGGCTACAATCGTTTGACTAGGAATACAGTTCAAACAGGCGCACCACTTATCCATCCAACACTCATCAACACATCGACGCACGGTAGACCATGCTGGCACGCCCGCGCACAACCGCACCGCACCCAAAAGCAGGAAACCGCGTGTTAACGCACATCCCCTCGGCCCGGAACTCCAAGCCATGAGATTTGTGCGGCAGACACTTTTGGCATGCCCAGTGGGACACTTGTCAAAAATTTATGGTGGAAACTAGGGCACAGGCAAAGCTCAAAAACAAAGCAGTCGAAATGACTTCTGAGACTCCTGAGTCCACTTCACCGATTACCGTGACCGAACATACGGTCGGAATCTCGGCCAGCGTTCCAGTAATGACGGATCGTACGGCCGAGTCCATACAGGAACAAGTAGTAATGGAGGATTTGATGTCCAGGCAGGCTTGCAGGATGGAAACATCCTTCATGGCCACGATGGACAGATTCTCTTCAGAGCTACGAACGCTTTTCCAGGAGAGAATGCCGGTGACTTCGCCCGCAACACCCCCTAGAGCCAGACATAGAAGCCAGGAACGCGAAAAGATTGAGCCATACGGTGAAAGCAGCAACCTTGGCGTCTTTTCCCGTACCCAAGCGTTAGGCTACGGCCAGCATTCTTTGCCGCCGACCAACAGCTGGGGGCAATCCCAGCCCTCAAGGGCGAGTCCCGAACCAAACCAACCGGCAAAGAGAGCATGTAGCCCGCTCCACGCTCTAGCCAAAGCATTCAGGAGGAGTCCTACGGTGTCTACGACCGAGAAATTCGGCCCAACCCATACTTTGGCCGATCAAGCACAGTCCGGCCAAAGCAGTATGACCGAAGCGTTACCGCAACAATGCGATCAGAAAGGCTTGGCCGTCACGCTGCCAGAACAAATATACGATCCGGCCATTCCGACGACAACGCGGGCCTATCTAGGTTCCCAGTATGATGCCATCCAACAGAACCAGTTGGTTATACCTCGATGTCCAGCGGACCGAGCTCATCTCGGCCAAACCCACGGCGTTCCTCTGAAACTACCCGGCTCGGTCAAAATGACCGGGCCCCGTGCTCAGAAGACCCAACAGGAAAGGCCGCGAAACGATGCGCGACAGGGCAAGCCTTTTCAAAGGTCTCTGATCGAAGACGTCCGAGCTGTCTTGAAGGACGTTTCAATACAAGGGGAATCGGGGGTACCAGGGTGCACAAAGCCGTGCCTATCAAGCAAGCCCATGGTTTGGCGCAATTTATTTCCCAAAGTTTTTTGGGAACGCCGAGCCTCAAAAAACTCGGCCGTGGGTACATCTCCTTATATCTTGGCCGACGGCCACGACACTGATGAACCACTAAAGCGGATGACGCCCGGGAAATTAGAAGATCCGAAAGAGTCGAGACTTGGCGTCTACAACTCGGCGCAAGTTCAAAAGAAAATGGCGCCGAGGACCTACGACAAGAAAGTCAAGAAGAAGAAAAAAAAGGAAGGTAGGCGGAGGGGCTAAAGCGAAAGGCCCGACCGTCATATAGAAAAGGAAAGTATACTTTTCATTCTTCAGAAAAGAAGGCCCTTGCCTTACATTTAGTTAAAAAGGGGCATTACTTACGAAATAGAATGGCCAGTCACGGCCGAAATAATATATATATATATATGTGTGTGTTTAAATAAAATAATGTATGTGAATTTTTATTACATCCCAAAAAAGAGAAAAAGAAAAATAGTTGAAATGGCCGTTGTTCGCCCGCTTAGACCCCTTCGCTGAACATCCCCCAGATCAGGCAGGTGATCCTTCTCCAAGCAATGTCCCCACCGTTGATATCCGCCTGCCATCTCGCTTGAATCAGCTTTCGCTCGGCCAGGGCCTTCTTCGTCTCAGTCGCTGCTTTGAGGATTCTCTTGGCCGAGGATTTCAGCTCGCTCCCGGCTGCGACCGCGCCATCTTGGCGTTGGAGGATGAGATCTCGGCGAGCTTGGAGCTCGGTAATCTGGGCCTCAACCTGCGCAAGCTCTTCATTCTCTCGTTGAACGACGAAGTCATTTTCTTTCAGTCGGGCCATTGCAGGTTGAACTTGTTCTTTAATCACCTCCAGATCCTGCTCGAGCGAGCTCCCCTCGGCCATCCGCGCGGCAGCTTCAGCATACCAGTCGATCATCTCCTCGCCTTCGGCCAGACGGGCTTGCAGTTCATCTAGTTGAGCCGAGTCGAGCAGGCCGAGCGCCATGGCCGTATCCAAGCAGGACCTAAACTCTGTAATCGCCCTAGCAGTGGTCATTTGCCGAACATCAAGGAGAAAGAACTCCCGGAGCCGTTCAATAACGGTCTTGGAGTCCTCGTCCAGGGGAGCCGAGGCCGAGCTTCCCCCTTCCTCATAGAGGCTGGGGTATAGCTCCTCAAGATCATCGGAGGAGGTAGCCTCCTAAACATAAGAGGGAGAAGGGGTAAGAGATAATTAACTAGGACATAAAGGGATAAACAAAAAAGAAGGTCGAATACTCACAGGGAGCGAAAGGTCGGTCATCACCGCCGAAGTAGTCCGCAGGAGACTCGGCACACTCACGACCGTGGCTCTAGTCATCACTGGCTCGGCCACGATCGTTGAGTCCTGGAATGACGGCATAGGAGGCATGGTCGCGGCAACCATGGCCAACGGCGGCGACGATTGGGGAGGCTAGAGACAAAAGTTCGGTCATAAGTGTAGAACAGATCAAAAGAAAACAATAAAGCCAAGTATATTGAAGGCGGATTCTTACCGAGCGAAAGGAGATGCCGCTTGGGCGTCGAGGGGTGGACGGCAAAGGCCCACTTGGCACGTCCACAGCAGGCTCTTCGGCGGCCTCGTCGGTTGCTTCCTCATCGGCCTCTTCACCCACCTCCTCGCTGCCCTTATCGCCGACCTCTTCGGTAGCTCCCTCGGTGGCCTCTTCGGCGACTTCCTCAGCAATCTCTCCGGCTGCCCCTTCTGCAGTCTCCTCGGCAGGCGGCACGTCTGCGGGCGCAATCTCAGCATCCAGCGCCTCAGCCACTTCTTCGACGGTGGCCGCCTCCCCAACCATCGCCTCTGCGGCTCCCACCTCCTCGACCACCATGTGGGCAGCGGCCGCTTCCTTTACAAACGGCACCTCGACCGTAGCCTCCTCCTCGACTCTTGCCACGTCCTAAGGAAAGAACCAGATTACCAGAATGCATAAAAAGGGAAAAAGGATGCCAGGGAGTGGTACTTACGGTCGCAGGGGGGGCCGCACTCACGATCACAGGCGGAGTCTCCCCCTCACCTCTGCCCTCCGAGGAGGTAAAAAGGGTCCTTTTCCTCGGCCGCTGCGGGGCCGCCATTTCGGCCCCGACACTCTTTGCCGGTGCGGCCTCAGTACCCGACGTCTCTTGACTCCTCTTGCGACCCGAGGCTGCGTATACAAGGAAAAGAGACAAGAGTGAGATGACCAGAGACAGAACTGGTTTAAAAAGGCCGGTGAAGAATAAATGATAAGTAGAAAAATTAGGCGAGGCTTACCTGCAGCAGTGGTCGATCGAGCTGGCAGATAGGACGGCACGGTCCTGTGCGCCAGCGTCTTTCGTACCCCCACCACAGGCGTCGCCTTGGGAGCTGGGGCAGCGGTCGAAGATGGGGCTGCGGCACTTGGTCGAGGAGGCCCAGCTGATACCTTCTTCACTTTGCTGCCCTTGGGGGTGAGAGGGTCCCAATCTGCATTCGTCAGGGCCGCCCTCACGGCCTCTTCAACAGGCCGAATAAATCTGGCCGAGATACACTCCTCATACTAGATCCTTCCATCTTCGTCATACGCATTCCGGCGCGACCAAGGTGTCAGAGTCAGGAAGGTCATTCCCTTTTGGAGCTGGAAGGTGATCTCAGCCACACCGTGCTGCTGGGAGACGTCGGCCCTCCAGGACAATAGCCGGTTGGTTGACAGGGGGGGAGTGGGGCCGTTTGGATTAAGCCAAACTGCCGTGCCACAAAGTTCGGCAGATACACCTCGACCCCGGCTTTGGACAGGCCGCAACGGAGGTCGCGCAAAACCAGGAAGGAGCCCCAGATCTCCTTCAGATCGTTCTCCGTCTCAACATCAGGAACGACGGAGAGATCGTGAGTCAGGAAAAGAGGGAATGGCCGAGCAAGGCAGACTCGGAACTGCGTACCAGTTCTCTCGGCCAAGCCATAGAAGAATTTGTAGCAGAAGGCCGTGGCGTTATGTTTCTTGGGGGCTCGAGCAAATGTGTTGGCCAGCGGCTCGTTGTCTTGGGGGGCGGCCACCCCCCTCAGCTCTGGGAAGTAAGCTTGCAGCCAGAACTGGAAGGCCCACAGTGGACCACCGTGCTTCGGCTTCATCCCATCAGTGACGATGTCATGAAGCGTGCGGTAGATGTGGCCGAGTAAGAATGGGCCGAGCGCTAACCTACCCGCCCTGCGCTAGGTAATTGGCCAGGTAGGCGAACTCCAGGGTAACCTTGTTCACCTGGGTGCAAAACACGAACTTGCACAACCAGTACAGCAAGAACGCGACGTGTTCAACCTCGCCGAGAGGGGCAATGGCGTCGTCTTCATCACTGTCTTCTACGCCGAAGTTGCTGTAGAAACTAGAGTAGTTGAGCATGTTCTTCGCCTTGCTCCCAGCAACTCTCGCAAGAGTAAGCCACGTAGCCTTAAAGCTCCCTTCCACCTCGGGAGCAACAAGGGTGGCGTTTACTTCCACGCCGAGGGGGGACAGGCCGAACAGGGCGGCCATGTCTAGAACGGTCGGCGTCATCATGCCGAACCGAAAGTTCATGGTGTTGGTGGCCGACGACCATAAGCACAGGGCTGCGGCCAAGAGCGACCGATCCATGACGAGCGGCCGATCGAATAGCTTGATCAAGTGGTAGATGCCTTGATCTTTCCATTGCTGACCGAAGAAATGCTCCATCCTCGGCAGCCATTTTTCCCAGTCTGGGGTCACGGTTGGCCACTGTTGCTGCAGCCTGAGGACATTCCACTCCTGGAAGTCTCCCCCGTCGAAGGCCGAAAGATCCACTAGATTGTTCTTCAGATGGGCCACAAGCCTCTCTGGCATTCCGCCATTAATGGAGGGGCTGAGAACGCAGGAATCAGTGGAGGCACCATCGTTATCAGCCTAGGGCGTGATGATGTCAGGGAGGATCGAGCCCTGAATATCTCGGCAAATAGCCTCGAATTCAGTTTGGAAGGTTTGGGACCGAACTTCAGCAGATGTGGGGGTATTGGAGGCCATTGGAGCAGGCTTAAGATGAGTGTTTAAAAGGGGGAATAAGGTCTGTAGTTTCTGGAAAATCGCAAGCTCACGAGGGGTTCTCTGGTAACCTTGGAGGTGCGAAGGTTTGATGGGTTTTGAAGGTTGGAGAAATGGGTCTTTGACAAAGCTTGGGCGTCTGAGGATTCTGAAAGCGTGAGGAGAAAGCAAGGAAGTCTGGGTTTTTATATTGGCGCTAGAATTTGAAACGAAAGGGTGTGTCTCTCTCGAAAGACGTAACGTTCTGTCAGCACGCTCAACAGGCGCAACGACGTGTCAAAAGCCCAGAGGCCGTCGCTTCCTCTGACAAAGCGAAGCGACGCCCTGGGCAATGATGGCCTACACGACGTGCTTGAGGCATTAAATGCGCCGACTGGCCTGCGCATTTAATGCCCCAGTTGTCAATCACTTCAAAAAGGAATGCAAAGGTTCCATCCCTTGGAATCCATTCGGCCCCTACCCATGCCGAGGCCAAAGAATCCAGGGATGTGGGGGCAATGTTTGTGCCTGATAAATCACGGCCATAAGCTGGCCGAAGGAGCTCTTTCTCTCGGCCCTGGCACTTGTTCGTAAAAACTGAAACGCAGCGTTTCGCCAAGGTACTTCGCCTTCCTAAAGACAAAAGAAGAAATGCTAAGGCATGATCATCTGGGCCTCAAGCGCAGGCCGAGGCCGAGGCCGAACAAAATCGCGGTCAAGGCATTAAAGGCAAATCATCACGTGACAGCAGGGTCCCAGGCTTCATTTAATGAAGTAGTGCCTGTTTAATGCAGCAAACCCATTGGCCACAAAGAAGCATTTAATGCATGAGGGAAGGTGGGAAGTGACTGAAGTCAGGATTTGGTGATGAGGATCAGAGTGATTAGACGTGGACATTCTCACAAGAATTCTGACAGCCTGAGATATTGGTTCACCAGCTATCCAGGCCATAAATGCGTCTCCACGGCCAGAAGCTCAGAACCCACGATCAAGAGCGGCGGCCGAGATTCACCGGGATTTCTGGGGTCACACCACCATACTTCACGATCCCAAATGTCAATTGGACTGCCCACTTGCGCTAATCAGACTCCACTATGCGTAAATTCAGCCTCGATTACTCATCCAGGGACTCTTCCTATAAATACAAGACTCGAGCTACATTCAAAGGGTTCAACACCAAAACAAAGCCTCCCACGGAGCAACTTATTTTTTCCTGTAATGCACTTTCAATATCTTTACTTGCTTTCCTAGGAGTAGTGTTAGATTGTAAGGAAAATCCATTCATCAATATATCATACGACCCTTGAGTTTCAAGGAGCCGGAGCACCATCCTTGTTGTTCGTTCACTCACCCCATATATCACACGACCGTCGTTCCCTGAGCAGCGCGCCGGAGCACCGCCCAAAACCCACCACCAACACCATCACTCAACGGCCTTGTAGTTCAGGCCGTGAACCTAACAGCCGAGACCAGTTCCTCTCTCGGCTACAATCGTTTGACTAGGAAGACGGTTCAAACAGGCGCACCACTTATCCATCCAACACTCATCAACACATCGACGCACGGTAGACCGTGCTGGCACGCCCGCGCACAATCGCACCACACCCAAAAGCAGGAAACCGCGTGTTAACGCACATCCCCTCGGCCCGGAACTCCAGGCCGTGAGATTTGCGCGGCAGACAATGCTATTGTCACCGCAATTCACCTGATCAACTGCATGCCTTCTAGTGTGTTTGTACAATATCTGGCCAAGCACTCCCAAACACTCCCAAGCCAAAGGGAAGGGAGTCCCACATCGACAAAACACAAGAGGAGGGGACTCTCCCTTTTTTATAAAAGGAGACGTCTCCCCTTCAAGAAGAGGAGAGTTGGGGCAGGCTACTAGGGCCTCATGGGCTTACCCATGAGCCCATTTATAAGCCCACGGATCATTGACCTTCAGCCAGATCCTCAGCCTTCGACCATCAGCCTTCGGCCTTCGGCATTCTTCCTCTTCCCCTTGGGTCTAACCCTATGTACAATGTATACACACATTATCATAATGAGAACATACTTCTTCGTGGACGTAGCCCATTATTCGAGTGAACCACGTACATTTGTCTTCTGTATGCATGTCCATATATTTACCGAATGCTCCTACATACTGAGGGTCCTCACCTTCAACATCCACCTCATCTTTAAGTTGGCCTACTTACTACCTGTCTAGTTTTAGTGCGAACATAGTGTATTGACCTTGTTATAAAACTAGAGAATATGTAGGGAGAAAATAAGAGGAAGAAAGAGACAGTATAATTTGCTCAAATCAACTTGTCTTTCATTCATATTTGGTGCCACTATTTATAGGAGCAGAGATACCTGAATCACCTACCACCCATAATTGGTAGAGTACAAATACATTGGTTGGTAGAGTACAAATACATTGGTTGGTAGAGTACAAATACATTGGTAGGTTACATGTATATAATGATGGATATTATTGTGGGCATCCCTAACCTATAAACCCATAACGTATGGATTTATAACACTCCCCCTTGGATGTCCACCAGACAATGATATCATGTTGGACGTGCTAAATGTTGCCTCATTAAAAACCTTGTCAGGAAAAACCACATGGGATAAAAACCTGATCGAAGGAAAAAAGAGTACATTGCACATACATCCAATGTAGTAAAACTGAGGAGTTTCCGCGATTGATTTCTCCCCCTGATCTTCAACAATCTGATTGCTTGTAAAGTCGTCGCATTCCTATACCATATACCAACTTCTGAAATATAGACTTCGGAAGAGCTTTGGTGAAGAGGTCTGCCAGGTTATCTTGGGAGCGAATTTGTTTGACTTCAATCTCTTGATTCTTCTGAAGCTCATGTGGGTAGAAGAACTTTGGTGGTATATGTTTGGTTCTGTCACCCTTGATAAACCCTTCTTTAATTTGAGCTATACAAGCAGCATTGTCTTCATACATGATTGTCGGGGCTTTTGTTGTTGAAGAAAGATCACATGTTTTCCGAATATGATGAACTAGGGATCTTAACCAAACACATTCTCTACTGGCCTCATGGAGCGCAAGAATTTCTGCATGATTAGAAGAGGTAGCAACCAAAGTTTGTTTTGTAGATCGCCATGAGATTGCTGTATTTCCACAAGTAAACACATAACCAGTTTGGGAGCGACCCTTATGTGGATCGGAGAGATACCCAGAATCCGCGTATCCAACAAGATTTGAACCGTTGGAAGGTTCGTACGAATAAAACAAGCCCATATCAGTTGTTCCACGAAGGTAGCGCAAGATATGCTTTATACCATTCCAGTGTCTACATGTTGGAGCCGAGCTATACCTGGCTAATAAATTTACTGAGAATGCAATATTTGGCCTAGTACATTGGGCTAAATATAATAAAGCACCTATTGCACTAAGATATGGAACTTCTGGACCAAGTATCATTTCATCATCCTCTTTAGGACGGAATGGATCTTTATTTGTGTCTAATGAACGAACTACCATTGGAGTACTCAACGGGTGGGCATTATCCATATAAAATCGCTTCAAGATTTTTTCAGTGTAAGCTGATTGATGGACAAGAATACCATTGGGATGATGCTCGATCTGCAAGCCCAGACAATATTTAGTTTTTCCAAGGTCTTTCATCTCAAATTCACCCTTTAAATATTCAGCAGTTTTAATGATCTCTTGAGGAGTTCCAATTAAGTTCATGTCATCAACATACACTGCTACGATTGCAAATCCAGAATTTGATTTCTTTATAAAAACACAAGGGCATATGGGATCATTAATGTAGCCTTCCTTGATCAAATATTCACTAAGACGGTTATACCACATTCGTCCGGATTGTTTCAACCCATATAGAGAACGTCTCAACTTAATGGAATACATGTTCCGTGATTTAGTGTTTGATTCTGCCAACTTGAGTCCTTCTGGGACTTTCATATAAATATTAGCATCTAACTCCCCATACAAGTATGCAGTAACAACGTCCATAAGACGCATGTCAAGTTTTTCTGAAACTGCAAGACTTATTAAATAACGGAACGTAATTGCATCCATAACAGGAGAATATGTTTCTTCATAATCAATCCCAGGCCTTTGAGAGAAACCTTGCGCAACGAGTCGTGCCTTAAACCTTGCAATCTCATTTTTCTCATTACGCTTTCTTGTGAACACCCATTTATATCCCACAGGTTTTACACCTTGTGGTGTTTGAACCACAGGTCCAAATACACCACGTTTTTCCAAGGAATTTAACTCAACTTGGATTGCGTCTTTCCACTTTGGCCAATCAGGCTTTCCTTTACATTCATCAACAGATCGTGGTTCAATATCTTCATAACCTTTTATAATCTCAGCAGCTACTGTGAAAGAGAAACTATCATCGATAACCATTTCACTACGGTCCCATAATTCATCATTGCATGCGAAATTTACAGAAATTTCTGTATTAGGTATCTTTTCCTCCTCAGTGGCTTGTGTCTTTTCAATGACACTTTCATTCTCCGGATGAATTGTAGATTCAAGGTGAATCTCTTTCCCAATAATATCTTCATTAGCGTTTCCATTGGGATTGGGATATACTTTCGATTTTCGCTTTCTAGGAGTTGAGTCCTTGGAACCAATGGGTCTACCTCGCTTCAGGCGTGCAGTAGATGATTCATTTGCTGCAACATTGGTTAATCCGATTGGGATATCAATCCTTGCTGGTGTGTTTGCTGCAGGTATATGTGATTTTGTCACTTTTCCTGTATCAGTGAATGCATCTGGCATTTGATTAGCAATTTGCTGAAGGTGGACAATTTTTCGTACTTCATTTTCACTTTGAGTTGTACGAGGGTCAAGATGAGACATAATGGATATGTTCCAACCCAATTCTCGCCGTTCTTCAGGAACGGTATTTTCTCCCTAACGGCGGGAAGAATGTCTCATCATAGTGACAGTCCGCAAAACGTGCTGTAAAAGTATCTCCTGTCATAGGTTCGAGATAACGAATGATAGTTGGTGAATCAAAACCAATGTAAATTCCCAATCGACGTTGAGGACCCATTTTAGTGCGTTGTGGGGGTGCAATTGGCACATAAACTGCACAACCAAATACCCTTAAATGTGATATATTGGGTTGTCTCCCAAAGGCAAGTTGTAAAGGGGAGAATTGGTGGTGGGTAACGGGCCTCAAGCGGACTAAGGATGCTCCATGTAAAATTGCATGTCCCCAAGCAGAAATTGGCAACTTTGTCTTCAATAGCAAAGTGCGAGCAATAAGCTGGAGACGCTTAATAAAAGCTTCAGCTAATCCATTTTGAGTATGGACATGGGGAACTGGGTGCTCAACATCAATCCCAAGTGACATGCAATAGGCATCAAAAGTTTGGGAGGTAAACTCACCAGCGTTATCAAGTCGAATTGACTTTATTGGATAATCAGGGAATTGTGCTCGTAATTTAATTATCTGAGCAAGGAGCCTAGAAAAAGCAACATTACGAGTTGACAATAGGCAAACGTGTGACCATCTTGTAGATGCATCGATTAAAACCATAAAATAACGAAATGGTCCACAAGATGGGTGAATTGGCCCACAAATATCCCCTTGAATTCTCTGTAAGAAAGATGGGCATTCAAAGTCAAGTTTTGACGGAGAAGGTCTAATGATCAATTTCCCTTGAGAGCAAGCTTTGCAAGACTGGTCAATGGACAAAGTACTATGGTAAGGCTTTAAAGGATGTCCATTTGAATTTGAAATAATCCTACGCATCATTGTGGATCCAGGATGCCCAAGGCGATCATGCCAAAGCATGAAGGTCGTTGGGTCAATGAAATTCTGATTCATGATAGCATGGACTTCAGCTGCTTTGATGGTTGTATAATACAACCCAGAAGAGAAAGCAGGAAGTGTTTCCAATATACGCCTCTGGCTGTTGATATTGGTGGTAATGCAAAGATACTCCACATTATTATCATTTCTAGTTTCAATATGGTACCCGTTCATTCGAATGTCTTTAAAGCTGAGTAAATTTCTTTTCGATCTCAAAGAGTACAAAGCATTATCAATGGAGAATTGAGTCCCATTGGGTAACAAAAATTGAGCTCTTCCAGAGCCGTCAATTAGGTTTGCAGAACCTAGTATGGTAGTTACCTTTGCTTTTGATAAATGTAAATTGTGAAAATATTTTTTTATCTCGAAGAATTGTGTGCGTAGTTGCACTATCCGCAAGACAAATATCTTCGTCAATTCTCCCAAGACGAGGGGATCCATGATTGTTTTCCATGCCTTCAAATTTATAAGAAAATATATATGTATTAAAATGTTGTTCGAAGAAAAATAAATAAATAATAAATAAAACAGGAAAAAAAAAATGTTATTCAAATGAAGTCTTTTATTCGATTTTATTCAATGGAAAAGATCCAAACTAACATGTGAAATGGGGAAAAACAGGAATTAAAATCAGCTCAAACGCGCTCAAACAACATAAAGCGAGGAAAAATAAAAAATAAAAAAAAATTCAACAATGTATTTGTACTCTACCAACCAATGTATTTGTACTCTACCAACCAATGTATTTGTAACCTATCAATTATGGGTGGTAGGTGATTCAGGTATCTCTGCTCCTATAAATAGTGGCACCAAATATGAATGAAAGACAAGTTGATTTGAGCAAATTATACTGTCTCTTTCTTCCTCTTATTTCTCCCTACATATTCTCTAGTTTTATAACACGTTATCAGCACGAAAGCTCTTGGTAATGTTCTTCTCTATAGCTTAGTTAATCCATATATATATATATATATATTTTTTCTTTTATATACAAAACTCGATGATGGCTATTTTTTTTGTGAAATCATGTTTTTGACATGATTTAAATTGCCGAGAGTATCCCCCAATGAATGCATGAACATGTAGTTTTTGTTGTTGTTGTTGTTATTGTTATATGACCACTATTCATTGAAAACTTGTTGACATGCATGTTGTAGCTAATAACACGAGTAGTATGCAATTATCATTATTATTATTATTATTATTCTTTCTTTCTGTTCTCCTTTTAAGTTTTTAATTTATCTTATTTAAACACAATATATTATGATGAGTTTTTTTATTAACAAGAGATCTGGACCTGAAGTTCCTCGATCCTCATAATGGATAAGGACCTGAAGTTCCTTTATCAAATCAGAACCTAAGTTTCTGTGATTCAAAATAATTGAAGGTATGAAGTTCCTCAATCTAAATTGTCTAAACATCCCAAACCAGAAGTTTTGGTGATTATATTTATGTTTACTATATCAACAATTTTTCTTGAGCTCTAATACATTCCATTTTCTTTTATATAGAAAATGTTGAACTTGGCAAAGCTCGAATTTGTTGCACTTGACATCTCCGGAAAGAACTACCTTTCATGGATCAATGATGCTGAGGTTCATCTTGAGGCTATGAACCTAGGGGAAACCATTAAGGAAGGCAATGAGGCATCCTCTGTGGATCGAGCGAAAGCCATGATTTTTCTCAGACGCCACATACATGAAGGCTTGAAGTGTGAATACCTTACTGTCAAGGATCCGTTGGCCCTTTGGGGAAATCTCAAGGAAAGATATGACCATCAGAGGACAGTTATTCTTCCTAAGGCTCACCATGATTGGATGCACTTGCGTCTACAAGATTTCAAATCAGTGGCTGACTATAATTCTGCTCTGTTCAGAATTAGCTCTAAGTTACGACTTTGTGGAGAAAATATAACTGATGCAGACCTATTGGAGAAAACTTTCACCACATTTCATGCCTCCAATAGGTCTGCATCAGTTATATTTTCTCCACAAAGTCGTAACTTAGAGCTAATTCTGAACAGAGCAGAATTATAGTCAGCCACTGATTTGAAATCTTGTAGACGCAAGTGCATCCAATCATGGCGAGCCTTAGGAAGAATAACTGTCCTCTGATGGTCATATCTTTCCTTGAGATTTCCCCAAAGGGCCAACGGATCCTTGACAGTAAGGTATTCACACTTCAAGCCTTCATGTATGTGGCGTCTGAGAAAAATCATGGCTTTCGCTCGATCCACAGAGGATGCCTCATTGCCTTCCTTAATGGTTTCCCCTAGGTTCATAGCCTCAAGATGAACCTCAGCATCATTGATCCATGAAAGGTAGTTCTTTCCGGAGATGTCAAGTGCAACAAATTCGAGCTTTGCCAAGTTCGACATTTTCTATATAAAAGAAAATGGAATGTATTAGAGCTCAAGAAAAATTGTTGATATAGTAAACATAAATATAATCACCAAAACTTCTGGTTTGGGATGTTTAGACAATTTAGATTGAGGAACTTCATGCCTTCAATTATTTTGAATCACAGAAACTTAGGTTCTGATTTGATAAAGGAACTTCAGGTCCTTATCCATTATGAGGATCGAGGAACTTCAGGTCCTGATCTCTTGTTAATAAAAAAACTCATCATAATATATTGTGTTTAAATAAGATAAATTAAAAACTTAAAAGGAGAACAGAAAGAAAGAATAATAATAATAATAATAATGATAATTGCATACTACTCGTGTTATTAGCTACAACATGCATGTCAACAAGTTTTCAATGAATAGTGGTCATATAACAATAACAACAACAACAACAAAAACTACATGTTCATGCATTCATTGGGGGATACTCTCGGCAATTTAAATCATGTCAAAAACATGATTTCACAAAAGAAATAGCCATCATCGAGTTTTGTATATAAAAGAAAAAATATATATATATATATATGGATTAACTAAGCTATAGAGAAGAACATTACCAAGAGCTTTCGTGCTGATAACGTGTTATAAAACTAGAGAATATGTAGGGAGAAAATAAGAGGAAGAAAGAGACAGTATAATTTGCTCAAATCAACTTGTCTTTCATTCATATTTGGTGCCACTATTTATAGGAGCAGAGATACCTGAATCACCTACCACCCATAATTGATAGAGTACAAATACATTGGTTGGTAGAGTACAAATACATTGGTAGGTTACATGTATATAATGATGGATATTATTGTGGGCATCCATAACCTATAAACCCATAACGTATGGATTTATAACAGACCTTTAATTATAATCTTTTTTTCAAAGAGATTATAATTAAGAGATATTTTCATCTTGAATGGGTCGTACTCAATTAATAACAAAAACTCTTATTGGTAAATAAGAGTGAGATTATGTTGGGTGAATTTTTAATTACGTTATTACATTTTTTATCTAACACATACATAAGCAAAAAGAATCAAGTCGACCTACCAAAACAAACATGGTAGGGTTTTGGATTTTCTTTTCCATTTCCTTTTTGAACTTTGTTTCTTTTTTTTATAATGAATTGTTATGTTGGTGGTTAACTCATGCTGAAGACGCCTTAGCTAATTGAAGAGAGGTTTTCTTTTTTAAGCCTCTAGTTCTGCATGATCAGCCATGCATTGGTTCGATCCAAGCTCATAGGTTCATAGGATGCCACGTTTTCTATAGCATATGCACTGCCTCTTTAACAATTTTGGAATGTTAAAATAGGTGAGCCACATCATCAAAATCCTCTCCAACAGCTTTGTCAAACTCAATCATAAAAACTACAACCTCTTTCTCTCTCTTCGTAACTGGTAAGTTGACATTGATTCTTCAAAACATTTACTTTTACTTTGAAAAAATAAAACGTACCTTAAAAATGTTAAAAACATGTAATTTTTTTTCTTCTTATTTTGGTTCGGATTACGGATTAATAAACACGTCATTAAGCTTATATATTAGTAATAAATATTCTTTAGCCACAGTACAAGTAATAGAGATTTATTATTAACCTCACTTGATTTTGTGTTACATTATATTTTCTATTTCTTAGTCAATTTTATTTTTAGAAACTGGAAGCATGGACGACAAAACAACAACGTCATGCCCTTCATTTCCTATCGCAGTGGACCCCTGTCCCGTTGGCGAGGTTAAGGGAGCATGTTATATGCTTTGGGCTTAGCAGAAGGTTGCAACAATTGCAGCCTGGACTGAGACTGAGAGTGTGTCCTTTCCATTTAAGGCTCGTTTGGTATGGGGGACTGTCATGGACTGGATTAAATATTGATACTGTCTTGGATTGGCTTGGCTTGACATAAGCTGGATAACACTTGTACAGCGTTTGGTGTATGTTTGATTGGACTAGGACTACTTTTTTTTTGTGTTGAAAAGTAAGGTTTTTTTAAATATGTTTTACTTTTCTTCTCTCTCCATCTCTTTCTTCCTCTCTGCATCTCTTTTTTTCTTTTTTGGACGAACCTCTCTGCTGCTCTTTCTTCTTCTTCCCTTCTACATCTCTTTCATCTTCTTCTTCTCCATTTTCTCTCCTCTTCTTCTGTCTACTTTTCTTTTCTTTCTTTTTTGCTAAAATTTTATCTCCTCTTCTCTGTTTTTTTTCTAAAATTTTCTCTCCTCTTCTCTGTTTTTTTTCTAAAATTTTCTCTCCTCTTCTTCTCCATTTTCTTTCCTCTTCTTTGCTTTTTTTCAAAAAATTCCTCTCATCTCTTCTCCATTTTCTTTCCTCTTCTCTGCTTTTTTTCAAAAAATTCCTCTCATCTCTTCTTCTACATTTTCTCTCCTCTTCTCTGTTTTGTTTTTCGAAAATTTTCTGTTCTCTCCTCTTCCTCTTCAATTATGTCTTCTCCTTCTTGGGTGGCTGTGGCTGTGGCTGGTGGCTATGGCTGGTGATCGTGGCTGGTGGTCGTGTCTGGTGGTTGTGGCTGTCGTTTGGTGGGTCGGTGGTTGTGGAGCGATTGGGCGTGGTTGCTCGTTGCTTGGGTAGGGATTGTTAGTCCCTCCTCTCCAGACGGATTTAGCTAAGAACACCTAAGAAGGTGTTTTTGGTGGGCCTAGTATTAATTAATCTCACTTAAAATTAGAACCGGGTGAAACAAATATGAGATAAAATTTTAGCCAAGCCAATCCAAGCTTGCACGGTGTACCAAACGAGCCCGACTTGCATGTTACATACTTTGATTTCAAGCAACCGGTAGGGCAAGGTTAGGTGGTGGCGGTCAAGCTAGTGCACCCACGGAAAAGGTAACTGTTGATTATGAAATTAACAAAACAGCAAAAGATCTTTAGAATTTGAAAGCCAAAAAGGTTGTAATTAAATCACGCATATATTTGGCACATTAATTTGCAAATTGCAAGGAAAAAAAAAAACATACATTTGCATATTGGAAATACTAAAATACCCTTCAAAATGGATGAAAAATTGGATGATGTTAAAGTCAGGTGACAAATCATGAATTTTGAAAACTGAAGGTGACATTTTGCTTAAATTTTTCTTTAAGGTGACAAATTGAAACTGATGTATAAATTCAGGTGACATTTCTACAAATATCCCGGAATATTATAGTAAAAAATCACGATAATGACAAGTTTTGTTTATTTGTGTGCTTCCAAAGCCAAATAAAAAGGTATTTTTTAAAAAACAAAACAAATAGTAAAAACACAATCAAGTCACAAACTTAAGAACAAATTGTGATTGTCGTGTATCATTAGCTTGTGGGATTAATCATTTTATTTTGCCCCAAATGTTAAATTAGTTTCAATTCTTCGTGGGTTCAAAAGGGGTGCTTTTGGTGACTGAAAGTTCCTCCAAAAAAAAATTGTTGATCATCAACGGAAACCTCATATCTCACAATGAAATCTCGAGGGTTTAATTGTTAATTCCAATTGATTCAATCAAGAGCTTTAATAAGATTCAAATAGCCCATAAACAAATTATGATGGGCCGATGAGTTGGTCTCAAGATTGATGGTAGGGAGTGGCTGGTGATGGCAGTATATTGTGGTGGTTACTGCACTAAGCTGTGTCGCTGCAGCTATCTATGCTATGGAGATTCAAATACTAAAATTATAAATAAATTATAAATAAATTATTTTAAAAAAAGATAAAATAGAAAATTAAGCAAGTTAAAAAAAGATGTTGTGGCAAGTGAGTCAGTGGCATGGATTGTCATGTCATATGTCACATAAGTTGGTATAATAATTGGTGTCCCTAACATTATTGTATAGCTTGTCATGTTCAGAGAGTTGTGAAAGGAGAGAGGGTGTCAAGGTCACTGCAGACTTGTAAATGGCTCCGTCCCTGCTGCCACTCACTGTTTCATAGCTAGAGCTGGGTAATTCACTTAGCTTCCCAAATTTGTTTTCGTAGAAATCCAAGAGCTCCGACCTAAAAAACAACCGATTGAGTGCAAGTTGAAACTTGTTCGCTAGTAATCTATGAAAGGCATTTACAAATAAATTACATATATATGTACGAAATGTTTAAATTTTTATTGATAGACGAAGGTCTAAGTTGTTAGATTGTGAATCCGATCACCAATCTAAGTTGAATCAGATTCACATTCCGACAACATAAAAATTAATCTTATGTTATGTTAGTGAGACAGTCTACAAGAGCTAGCATATATCTAAAAGCATATGCATACCAGTATGCCAAGCACTGATATGGTGCATATTTGTCATAAATTTCTGCCACATAATTATTGGCGGTCTTTTTGTCGCAGTTCTTCCTCCCATGAACCTGAAAAGAAAAAAAAAAAGATTTTTCCAAGTTTAAAAGAATAATTGTGTTAGAAATTAATAAATAAAAGAGTAAAGAGTATGTTTTGTTGAACTGGCCTCTTGTAAGTGTCTTATAGTTTCAGTATCGAGTGGAACGTGCTGATAATATCCAATGCACATCATGGCATTGGCACATGCATATGAACCAAACCCTTTGATTTTCATGAGTCGCCGAAACACTTGATCCTGGTTAAACGACGTGTCTTCGAGGGCTTTCTCAAACTCATGAAGTCTTATCGTCCCACGCTCCACATCTCTAGCAAGTTTTAGAATGAGTTTTGCTCTGTACCCAAGAACTTTATGGTCGTTGATTAAAGTATTCTCATCAAAGCCAGCGAGTTCTTTTGAAGTTGGAAAATTGCCTAAAATTCCACCATCCATTTGATTTATAACTTTGCATGGTCCGGACCTTGCTGAAGGTTTATTATTACTTAGCTCAAATTGAAGCTCACAAAGAGCTCGAGCCATTTTCAAAGTATTCGACCACCTGTCAAGTGTCAAAATCTCATTTGTTATACGTACACGTGCATGTAAATAAGAAACAAGTGTAGTATTATACGTACTTACGTGCAATTACAAAGAAGAAGACACTTGACAAGGTCTTCAAAGAGAGTAGGCGACCGGAAAACTCGACCGAAGCCTTTCGCTTTCGCTTCTGGATGCACTTTCTGATATTCCGTCACGGCCATTTCATCTCTCTCCGATATCCTTAGCATTCGAGCCACTTGGTTCTAAGAATTACAACAATAACCGAAAATATATATAAGTACATACATATGCATGCTTACTTAAGGATCCAAATCCAATTATAGATAAGATAAAAACATACCAGTATAGCACGTTGATCTGTATATGAGATGTTTTGAACGTCATGAACTCGAACAAGGAGAGAGGTCCGATTAGGCGGATGTAAGATCGAAACGGTGACACAAGTAGTTGAGTCTGCAAGTCTCAGTGGACGTTGGAGTGTTTTTGAAGATGGAATCCAACGGTTTGGAGCCATCATGAAGAAGCCATGGTTGCACACTGCTTTCTCCAGGTTAAAACTTGACTTTCTTTCTCCCAATGGCAAAAACATTGAGAACCCTGCCATCTCTTTTTTCTATTATTATTTTTTCTACTTATTTTCTTCTATCTCACTTCAATATATGTAATCTCTTGATTTTATTTTTTCTCTCGTATATTAAAGAAATTGTACAAGAAGAGAGAGAGCCAAATACTTCAACACATCTTAGAAAAATTAAGAAAACTTATCTTCAACAGTTAAGATCATAACAAGGGGGTGGCCGGTTTCATTTTCCCATATACCCGGAAAATCATTTTTCATGCTTGGACCAAACTTGGGAAATCATGTAATTTCCCATTTCCCACGAAACCAAACACCCCTTAGTATTAATATTGTCGGGAATTCCTATGTTAACTTTTATTCTCTTGGTTTTCTTTCCTGGACTCTTCAGAATTGAAGAAATTACTTGTAATATGGGCCTGAATATATATATATATATATCTTAATCCAAAGCCCTAGGCTGTCGCCCTAGATGCCCAAGCCTAGAGCCGGCTGCCCGTCATGGATGGTTCTATTTAGATGACAATATTGAGTTATGTGTGTTGAAAAAGTAGGATAAGAAAGTGGGGAAGCTAGATTACAAAATACATTAGAAAGCATTGTTTCTTTTTGTCATGTAAACCTGCTGCTTCTAAAACCTATTAAAAAGCCGTTGAATAATTCTCTCAAGTTCCCAAAAAAAATCAATCACTCGCCCTAAAATAAACTCTAGAAAACTGTCGGGAAACCTTTGGAGGGAATTTGGAATTGGAAATAAACAATTTTAGGGTGAAATTTCATCCATTTTACTTTATTTGAATTTTGGTTAATTCTTTATCTAAATTGATTAGAGATATATCGAGGAATGGAAAACCAAAGATCGCAAAATTTTGGCGCCTTCTTTTTTATTGATTTCCCTCCTCCGTATTCAAAGAAGGCTAATTATATAAATACTTAATCTGTAAAGTAAACAGGCGTAAGCCAAGACAAAACTTAATTTTGTGAAGCTGTAAGCAAACACTAGTGTTTGTGTCCATGGCTGTCAGTCAGTCATCCTCATCATCCTACGACTTTTCCTCTTACTCTTCCTCTTCGTCTTTTGATGAAGACCACCCATCTGATTCATACGACGATGAACTGGAGGATGAACAACTAGTTGCACCTGATTCACAAGAGTCGCCTACCTTGGTTGGATCCGACACCGAATACAGATGCGAATCGGAGCCCGATTCAGAGGCTGATTCTGCCAAAAAGAACAAGACCAAGTCCAAAACCAAAACCAATACCAATGTTGAGGCAAAATCCAAGAACAAATCCAATGAGAAACGGCCCCGGGAGAAGCCAGAGGAAAAGGGCGGAGATGCCTCCAACAAGAAGAGGAAGAAGGCAGAAAATGAAACAAATCTCCAAACTGGTGGTGATAATGCTAAGGACAAGGACAAGGAGATGATGAAGAAGAAGAAGAACAAGTCGAGGTCGTCTTCTTCTGCTGCTGCTAATGCGAGAGTATGGAGCGAAAGGGATGAGCTTGTTATGGTGAAAGGTATAATCTCATTTCTTAAAAAGTTCACAACATTTGATGGAAAAAAGTTCTACAATTGGATCAACAAGTACATCGAAGCGGACGTGTCAACAGGTCAAATAGCTGATAAAGTGTGTCGATTGAAGAAGAAATATCGTAATAACGAAGCGAACCGCGGCCCAAATGGGGAGGATCCTGTCTTCTCAAAGCCTCATGAGCAGAAATTGTTTGAACTATCAAAACAAGCATGGGGGAGTATTAGGTCTACCACTAATAATAATAATAATACCAAAGCTGATATTAATGATGGTATAGTTGAAGAAGGTGCTGATGCTCAGAAAAAGGCAACGGATGTTGTTGATGATGATAACTTGCAGGAGAAGGAAGTATTGTTTGACGATAATCTTGTTATGGAAGCTTTTGATAAGTATTTAACAAGTCGTGGTTTAGATTTGAGGTGGTTTAGTCAAGACAAATTAGGGAGCTTGGAGAACAAGTGGAGAAAAATCAGAGTTGCTGAATCTACTTTTCGCTTACTGCAAGCCAAGTTTGATGCAAAGTTGCATCAAATAGCGCTACATGCTTGCAACTTCTTTGATTATTAGTCTGCATTTCTTTTTCCTTAAGCTTTTATTTTGGTTATTAGAATGTTTGTCTGGGAGTTTTCATGGTTCATACATACATTTAGGTTTTTAACCTATTTGATGAATGAGGAATATATGCATGTTGGTATAATAAAGTTCGCAGTGCAGTAGAATTATTATTCATGACGCCTTCTTAGTTCATTCATAAAGTTTTCCTCGTACTGTCAAGGTTCATAAAAGTGCAAACAACGCTTGCAGACATTATAGGTTGCTAAAAAATAGTTTACTTGAAAAGATAGGTAAATTTATTGTTGGTTAAGAATTTTGTAGGCACGCACCTAGCGTATATTTATATTGAATATATTTCTTTTTCTTTTTTTGAGAAATATTGAATATAGTTTCTATGATGTACATTAATTATCACATGGACATGGGTGAGAACTAAAAAAGTTGAGTTTATATATTAATTGTATGGGCCTTCCTCTTAAAAACCCTAGAAATAATAACTTTTCAACTTCGTAGGTAACAATTAAAGCACGTCATTGATGGAAATAATAGCTTATAGAAAATTTCAAAACTTTTCATGTCCAACCTGTAGATAATGATGTTGGCTTTTCATGTCCAATGTGGTTGGCTCAATTTAAGGTGACGTCGTTTATTGGTTTCATTACAATAATGATGACAAGTTTAGAGACTTGAGACCATGTTTAAAATATATTACAGGAATTTCTTCTCAAATCTACGGCTATACTACTCTATACATGTTCAGAGGGTTGTGAAAGGTCACTGCAGACTTATAAATGGCTCCGTCCCTGCTGCCACTCATTGTTTCATAGCTAGAGCTGGGTAATTCACTTAGCTTCTCAAATTTGCTTTCGTAGACATCCAAGACCTCCAACCTAAAAAACAACAGATTGAGTGCAAGTTGAAACATGTTTCATGACTAATGATCAACTAGAAACTGTAAACTTGTATGCAAACTTGATAAAAATTCGAAAGATTAGATGATAGAACAAAACCTGGCTCTGATACCATATGTAAGTTATTTCATGTCTGTCTACTTATTTTCTTCTATCTCACTTCAATATATGTAATCTCTTGATTTTATTTTTTCTCTCGTATATTAAAGAAATTGTACAAGAAGAGAGAGAGAGAGCTAAATACTTCAACATATCTTAGAAAAATTAAGAAAACTTATCTTCAACAGTTAAGATCATAACAAGGGTGTGACTGGTTTCATTTTCCCATATACCCGGAAAATCATTTTCCATACTTGGGCTTACTAAACTTGGGAAATCATTTAATTTCCCATTTCCCACGAAACCAAACACCCATTAGTATTAATATTGTCGGGAATTCCTATGTTAGCTTTTATTCTCTTGGTTTTCTTTCCTCGACTAAAGTCGACTCTTCAAAAGTTTTTTGTGGAAAAAAATTAAATAAACACTAAAAAATTTATTTAGCGCACAAATTAATTAAAACGCCCGATCAAGATCCCCTGTTGCCCTATATGATGCTCTGTTTTCTATCAATGAAATCGCTAATTCTCAAAGAAAAAAATAAAAATAAAAATAAAAATAAAACTCGGGAGTTCATTGGTGGATTTGGATACAATTTTGCTTTGCTTCTAAGTTTAGAGGTTTAACGCACGACTTTATTATTGAAATAAATAAAGCTGCAGGCAATGGCTGGCAGACCCCAAAAACAAAATTAAATTTGATTTGACTGTTCGTTTGGTTTCTCTCGGGTAAATCATAAAAAAAATGAGACAAAAGTAAATGGCTGATTGCCTCGTTAGATGAACACATCACATTGGCGCCTTTTTTTTTCTTTTCATTTTTGCATTTCCCCCTTTTGTATAACTTTTGCAACTCCCACCCTCTACTCCAAGTGATGATATATAAATAAGTGTTGGTTTTATACAGAAATCATATACAGAGCTTAAGTAAAGTAAGCATATTTAGCCTCGTAACTCAAGAAAGGCACCAACTTGCAAGTATCCATGGCTGCTCTTGCACTTGCTCCCATTGACCCCGACACTCCATCTTTTGATGGATATGAATCTGGTGGTTCATATGGTCATCGTCGTCAACTTCAACTAGAGGATACAATCATACCAGATACATGTGATGAAGATAATCAGTTCGATGTTTTGTTCGAAACAGATGCCGAACCTAAATTCAAATCCAGTGCCAACTCCAATGACAATTCTGCTCAAGAGGTGATCAAGTCCGACCCCAAGAAGAACAAAACTGAAAATGTTGCTTCAAACACCGAGAAGAAGTCACCATCATCTACTCATGCTGCTGCTGCAAAAGAAAAACGTCCCCGAGAAGGATTAGCGTGCAATGCTAGCGTGGCCAAGAAGTCGAAGAAAAATAATGTGAAAAAGGAGGCAATACCCGAAATTGATGAGGATGCTCATGTTGCTGAAGATGGCCAAGTTGTTGAGAAGAAAAAAAAGCAGCAGATCAAGAAGAAGAAGAAGAAGAAGAAGAATTCGGTGTCTACAGAAGAGAAGAAAACAAGCAATGACTGTGCGGATCATGAGAAAGTGGAGGAGAAGAAAGAGGAGGGTGGGTTTGTTAATATTATGAAAGCTTGTGAGAGGTACTTAGCAAGTCATGTAGTGGATTGGAGGTGGATTAAAAATGAAAGAATGGTCAAGCTTGAGAAGATGTGGGTGAAACTTAGAGGTGCAGAATCTGTATTTCGTTCGTTGCAAGCCGAATTTGATGCAGAGCTGCATCGTGTGGCACTAGATGCCTATATCTCATATGAGGACCGTTGTTAAATGGCTTTGATCTTGTGCTGTCTCTTTTCTTTCGATAAATTTTGTTATTTGTGTTTTATTAATGATACCAGCATTAGCATTACTTCAATAAGGCCTTCCAGACTTAACGTAAAAATAGCACAAATTATACATTTGACAAAATCAATGAAGCCGTAGGCTACAAGGACCAAAGTGCAACTTCACTAGGACTACGTGTTTAATGCTTGTAACCAAGATGAATGTTGTGTTTGTGAAATGTACAAAGACAACGATTTTCTATGGGGAGTAAGGGCAAGCCTCTTAAATTGATCAAAATAGTAGAGAAGAGGCCTGGGTGATTTCTGTAGCACAAGTATGATTGGACCATCCAAGAGGCAATACACAACGAAACAATCAAGAAAAAAATTAAATGCGTAACAAGAAATTAATCTCCGAAGCAAAAGATGGGGGAAAGTAATTAACGAAAGAAAAAGCAGCATTAGATGGTTAAAGAATGGCAGGCCGTTGCCTCATCTCTTTAGATGATGTTGTTCTGGAAAGCATATCCTATGAAATCCTAGCGTTTTCTCAATTGCATTTGCCAACACTTTTCCTCAACTAGGAGGTTAGGCTTAAAATATACTTGCGATTCGATTAGTCTTTACCCTCGTGACTTCCCGTAACATACATATGTTACGTAGAAGTACACTGATTTCGTTGGCAAATAAAATTAAAATATAATCAAAGCTTAGTGGTGGTTAATTTATGATCACTTGGGACCATTAAATTTTCTAGTGTAATGGTTGAAGGGGTCTCTGTCTCATGTGTTGGGTGATTTTAGTTCCACTTAGCACTTCCTTGGTCTGATTTCTGAGTGTAGAAGCTGGCTGGCAGTCTTCTATTGTTCATATACCTCTCGAAGTGAGAGAAATCTATCATCAGTAAAAACATCATTGGAAGGGAACCCAGAAAAAACATCATGGGTAACCTCAAAAATACGCTTCATATCAGTTATCACACTGTCATAACATAAACACATTACATAAATATGTCCACCTGTGGGTAATTCGGCATGTTAAAGCAAAAGTGCATCCTTGCAACGCAAAGGGTCTAAACCTATATAATATAATATAATATATTCGGCGGTATATTAACATTTACGCCACATTTAACTAGAGGTTGGTAGTAAATTAAGGCGGCAATACTTGGGAAGGGTTTTGACTCGACTCGTCATGTAGGTTAGAAGTGGGTCTCTCACTGGGTTTAGTAAAGTTGGAATGGGGTTTTCAGGCTGCAGCTATACAACATCTAATCCTATGGTACTTACCAATCTAAAGTCATCCATCCTAAAACATGAAACAAGGATGATATTCCATACTCAGATTTCCATCTTCTGGCAGCTGCGGAGGGAATGGAGGACTCATTAGTTTTGATGTCTGCTTGATGGCATTCACGGAATTTGACATCTCACTCAGCTTCTGCTCCGTCATAGATTTCCAATTGAACAACTCCTGTAACATTTCCTGTCAGGAAGGAACTTTCAAATGAGGCTTTATCAAGTCATTCCAGAAAGAAAGAAAAAACAACATAAAACATAAGCAACACATGCATGTATTTATGCACATATCAAGCCTCTATTTGTCTGTTGTCAGCATATCACCTGAAACATAAACAAATTATCAATCTCTGACTTTGAATTTGCAGTAGCAGAAGAATCAGGGGTCACATTAGCTTGATATTCCTTTTGTTTCCTTGGTATCAGCTCATGCACATCTCTGTTTCTTGCAGCAGAATGAGAACACAACTCAGATTAGTTGTAAGAAATTTTTATGATTTGACTTTTCGTTTAGTTTTCATTCGTTACCTCTCCATTTCAGTAATTTCTTCCTTGATTTTGCAAAAAGGGTCTGGAAATGAGCTATCACCATGCTTTGATCTAAGTGGCGGGGCTAGGTAGGGATCTTGGATTATAACTCCTTCCTCAGCATTAACCAGATTCGTGCTCTCAAACCAAGGCACAAGTTCATTTCCCTGAAAATTATCGAGGTTGGTGCTCTCTAGCCAATCTTCCCATCGCTCAGATGTTTCAGGGTTGGTGGCAGTGTATTGCTTTGGTACTTGCATATTACTCATGACATTAGTCATTTCAGCTACCTGTTGCTCAACTTTAGCTTTCCACATCATTAATTCCTCAAACTTGTCCTGTAGAAAAGAAAACGAGATTTCAAAGGAGCCAAACTGACACAATCAGAACACAACTAGATGTATTTTCCAAAACATGAAAGAACCACCAACTATGATTTCCATTAGATTTTTTTTTTAATCTTCTAAAGTATCAGACTTTGAATCAGTGATGATTATATACTATTCATATACCTGCATACCCTTCCAAGAACCTAAAATCACTTTCAAGCTTTGCTCAGTCTGAGCTTTCCATTTCAACAAATCCTCAAGCATATTCTGCTGAACAAACACTTCAATTGAGGTTTTATTTGAGCAGCAGTCCAATATCAAATTACAATGTAGGTACAACGTTGTTTTAACATTCAACTCAACCTGATTGGCTCGGTCTTTCTCTTGCTTCTTGGATAACAGCAGCTCCTGCATATCACTTTCAATACAAGAGACAAATTATTTAGGGATACCTATTTCAGTTAGAAATTGGTCTATAAAGTTCTATCTACCTCTTCATTTTATCCACTTCTGCCTTGAGTAGCTTCAATTCTGCAGCAGCAACGGAATCTTCTGAGGGGGCACCACCTGGCATCAACTTAGATGGTGGAATCCAATAAGGATCATGCACCCCAGCTTCCTGACGAATGTTAACCAGATCAGCACTCTCCAACCAATACTCCATTGTTCCATTGGTGTTGAACCACCGCCGAAACCGCTCAGTCCCACCTGGTGCCACTTTACCATCAATGTGCTTCAGTAAGTGATCGAGCAACCCGGTATCACCAATTCGCTTACGAGCTAATGATCTGAGTTCTAGCCTGGAAATTGGGTTTCCAAAAGTTGCCCCTTCAGCCTTCAAAACTTCCATCATACTTTCCTCTGCCAGCTTATACCTGCATATACATTTAATTCGTTGTGATATCAAAATGCCTTACCACCAGAGTCATCAACAAAAAAGTGATATAGGTTTTACCTTTCAGCTGTCCATCTTTCAGTCACATTATTACGCTTCTTTGTCCTACCCTTAGAGCTACTAGTTGTCCATCTGCCTTTGCCTAGGCTGAGGCGCTTCCTCTTCTTGATTTCTGGTATTTCTAGAGGTTCAGCTTTCACAGCTACTTTAAATTCATCTGTTGAATTTTCTTCCTCAGTGATGCTGGATGAAATTTGGGGTTTGTTTTCTTCATGTTGGCCAAGGAACTTAACTCGCCTACGACGAGTACCCCACTGTGCCATCTGGGTGTCTCTCAGCTGAATTGCCAGTGACAGAAGCACATGCAATGAGAACGAATGCTCTGGACCATTAAAAGTCTAATTAAATTACAAGTTAAGTTTCTGAAAAAAAATAAGTGGATTAGTGGGATTCTAAAAATCTAAACATGAATCCAACTGGTGTTCAACCAGCGCTAGACAGCTTATTAGGCAAACCTTCATATAATAACTCTATTCTGAAACATTTTTGCTCTTATGGGAAAAGATCAGGGACTCAACAGATTACTGTATTTAGGTCTGATGCACATGCATCAATTTAAGAAGAGCAATTTACATCATGCTCTTGTCAAACCACTAGTTAGACAGTGATAATCAAAAAAATTGACCAAGTGCATTTCATAAGGTCCCAAAACCAACTCATTTAAAAGCTTGACATAGATTAAAACACATACAAAGAACCATAACGGAGCTGTTCTTGATTTTTTTTTGTTTCTTAGTTTCTTAGCTGTAGATAGAGAAGGAAAAAGTGAAGAGAGATGACAGAAGCAAGAAAGACAGGAGAAAAATAAATAGAATGGATTATAAACTAAAATTAAAACCAATAAACATTTTTTTTCTTTATGTGTCCTCCTTATTACTTCTTTGTCTCTCTGTCATGGCTCATCTCCCCCTCCTTTCTCCCAAATCTCTCTCCTCTCTGTAATTAGGAGAGGAAAAACAGAAAACATAAAACAAAATGCGTGAAAGGGAAAATTGAATTTCATTTGAAAGGCTTTTGGTTTTGTCTAGTCATACTGAATTACGAAAGTAACAACGCATTTAGTCATATTATATATAACCAGGAACCACAACAAAATCAGAAAATGAAGCAGAAAACATAACAGCAACTATAACTAATGTTTTCAGTTGAATTATAACAGCTCTCCTATTGTACTTATTTCTTCTGGGCCCCGTTTCAGTAAACCATAGATGGGCAAATACAAATTTTATAGTGAGCAAGAAACAGAAGAAAATGTTTAAACGTTAGGCTGAGTTACACACGCAATGGAACCCCTTGGCTCATAAGAGGCACATTAACAAGTTCCTATTTGTTAATTCCTTCTGGGTTTCTTAGAAAACAACACTAACCCTTCGATTATCTTCCCCTTTTTCTAAGTTCCCAAACAGAACATAGAACATCATGCTAAAATTTAAACATTTCAGAAATTTCATGTTTTGGACAAACCCTGAAACGCCATACATTTAGAGCAGACCCTAACAGGAGGACATGCAGACAACCCAAACAGAAATAAAAGAAAAAGGGGTTTCAGGAAACCATTCGAGACAATGTGGCTAGCAATCGGACCCTAAATAAGACATTAACAAACAACCATACATGAAAACCCCAAATCTTCTTTTCGTTTTCATGGTGTCAAAGTAAATTCATTGAGAGAGAGAGAGAGAGAGAGAGAGAGAGAGAGAGAGAGAGGTTCAGTTTACCTCTAGGGTTTTGTTGGGGCAGAAATACGAAGAGAGAGCAGCAATTTCAGCTGAAGCGAGTGTGAGGTCTAAGTGAGGGCGAAGGTGCCTCCTCAGTCCCCCGAAAAGGAGTGCAAAACAAAAATAAGCAAAGGTCGCTTGCTCGCTCGTTCTGTCCCACTTTCTCCTAAAACCCTAACCGCCAAATTCCCTTCTACTCTAAAACCCACACTTGTATTAATTACCCTACAACTAACTACGCATGTATTTTTCTGCAAATGTTTTTCTTCTGCACATATTCCAATTATTTTAAAAATAACGTTGTATTTAGATCTAACGATATTGTACAGGACCTGTTAAAACGACACAAATTTGCACGAAAAAATCAGTATTCGAGTCGGGGCTTAACAGGTCGTGTTGAAAATAGGTGGACCCGTTAAGTTAACGAGCAGGGCCAATCCTGACTTTTGGGTGGTCCTAGACGATAAATTAAATGAGGCTCCTTCCCTTAATATACAATTGTGAAAAAACAACAAATAAAATGATTTTACGTAGCGCTTAGAACATGTGAATAAAAAAGGTAGTATGCATTATAGCAGGACAAATCTCCGTAAAAAAAAAAAATTTCAGATTAGATACATTAAAAGATACATTAAAACTAAGTATTTTTTCAAATTACTAACCCTTTCCCTTATGATTGGCTTCTAGCTTCAGGATTCATCACATGAGTTTAAGTGCAGAATCCTCTTTTTGGTGTGCAGAAAAAATCATACAACAACATAAGAAAAGTAACAAATGGTAGCACAAATGGACAAAGAAACTACAATAAGTAACAACATACATATTTTTAAGACATAAAACTAGAAAGAAAGAAAGTAGGACACAAAACGCCCACTAAAAGTAACTCACAAATGTCTTCAACTAAAACAAACTACAATAAGTAACTTAGCATACATTGCAATAAATAATTATAGAGCATAATCCTACCTAGTCAATTATAAAGCATAGTCTAAGTCTCTTAATAGCAAAGTCATTATTTGTGTATAATCTGGATCACAAAAGCAGCTTTGAAAACAATATATGTGTGAAGACCTGTATTTTAAAAGGATAAAAAAAGATATTTATATTTTGGATAAACTTGGACGATATTATCTTTTTAAGATATTTATCTTTTGGATAAACTTGGATGATATTATCTTTTTAAGATATTTATCTTTTGGATAAACTTGGATGATCTTATCTTGTTAGGATATTTATCTTTTGGATAAATTTGGATGTTCTTATCCTTTTAATATTGAAGTTTATCCTATCCTTATAAACACTATAAATATAAGCATAACCTTATAGTTTCAAAACTAGAGAAATTAGAAAAGAAATTTAGAGAGAGAGAGAGAGAGAGAGAGAGAGAGAGAGAGAGAGAGAGAGAGAGAGAGGTGATTCTTGGAGGAGATTTGGAGCTTAGCTTGTATTTTCTTAACTTGGAGCAATGCTTTGGAATTGAGTTAGGGATTTCTTGGGGGGCCTTTACGGGGATTGATCTAATTAAATTTCGTAAGCACTATATTATGCATGATATTATTATTTGAAAGGCATAATTATATCATGTTATGGAAATTGGCTGGAATTCTTGGGTTGTTAAAGAAAGTATGGAAAAGAGGGTAATGGGAAGGATCTTTTGTGTAGTTGAGTCTAACTCTTGGCAGGTACCAAGTCTCAGGGATCCCACAATGCACATGGTTTTTATTGGGTGATTCGGGACTGGCGAAAGGGAGTTAGACAAGATGACTAACAAAAGGGGAATTATGGGATGATTGAAATGGGTGTTAATTCATATAAATGGGCATTCGGGACCAAGTGGTATAAGCATGGTATGGGATGTGCAGGTCTACTTGTCCAGATATATGAATTAACAGGAGTAGATGAAGAGCATTCATGCATTAATATTATTAATGTGATATTTGGCTGTGTGATTGCATGTCACTTAATTTAGTTATATCAATCTATTGTGGTAAGGTCTCATGTCCCTACTGAGTGGTGGTTGCTCACCCTTCACCCTATTTAATTTTTCAGATGAATTAATGGGCAGGATAAGGACTAAAACAGTTGAGGCTGAATTAGATGAGAGTGATAGAACTTTATTTATTAATTGTAAAGTTGTAAGATTTTGGAGATATTTTTATAAGAGAAGTTTATTTTAAACCCATGTTTCGGCTTTCTTTGTATTTCTTTTTATTTTATTTTCTCACGCACCGGGTGCTGGATTTACATCGACCCCTGGGTCCGGGGCATGACAATATGAAATAGTTGCAGCAAATTTGGAAGGGTCCAAAATCTGCTTGGAGCCTACTTCCTCCCAAATAGGCAGCCAGCAAGAGATCCACCCCATTACAATGTGCAAATATCTGATGCTTTTCCTTTATCAAAATACACAAATAGCGGCTTGATTTCCTTTGCACCATCTACAATCCAAAAAACAAAAACAAAAACATTAAAAGTACAAACAATCATTGGAAAATTCTTGATCATCTTCAATAACATCTTCAAAATCAAGCTTTTCCAACATATTCTTTTCAATGCATAAGATTGCCAATCCATTCAACCTTTCTTGTGATATGGTAGAATGCAAGTAAGATTTTATTCATTTTAATTTTGAAAAACTTCTTTCTATAGAGGCCACAGTCACTGGCACAGTCAATATAATTCTATAAGCAAATGAGACATTTGGAAAGCAATTTACAAATTTTACATCATCAAGAATTTGAATGTGTTGAGGCCCAAAATATCCATGGCTAGGCCCGGATAAATTTCTAGCCCAAGCCGATATATTATTGGAAAAGAGCCTAATTTGAGGTACACAGAAGTTTGTCATGCACGATCCATACCCTACATGCCATGCCAAATAAAAAATCTATCATGCTAAAAAACTGAGATAAAATTATAAGGATGCATTTAGCCTTGCAAATCCATGCCAATTATCCTATCAAGCGTTATACTCAAAAGCGTGCCAAGCGACATGCCATGCCAAACGGGAAATTATTATCCCACGCCCAATCACACTAAAAGCTTAAGTGGGCCCCAAGCCACTCAAATACCCGGGGCTTGCTTGAGTGGGTTGTGGCATGGATGGTAACAAGTTGTCGTGGGGGCCCATTGACGGGTCAAGAAATGGAAATCTCGGGTCGCTTGGGGGGCCTCGGGACTCAAGCCCATTTTCTTGGGCCCAAACATGGGTAAGCACAAGAGAGGAGATGGACTATTACTTCAACTAGAGTAACCCAGCCAAAATAGCCCATCACTGTAGTAAAAAAGACCCATTATCTTAGATGACCCATAAAAGCCCAAATGGTTGGTAAATCTAACCCACTTATTAGAGGACTTAGTTTTCTGTATTAAAAGGCCCAAACCATTTGAATAAAAGGAAGTCAAAGCCCTCAGCATTTGGCTGAAGCAGAAGACCACGAAGAGGCCAAAGATTCACGTGTGAGGGGCTGCTGGGAGGCTAAGGAACAGGTTCCAAGTGCAAGAATTAAAGAGACCAAGGGATTTTGGCACGCAAAGGAGGATGCCATCCCTTAAACCAGCAGGCGCACCCATTCTCTTGCCTTCATCAGATCTGGCCATGAAAAGGGGAGGAAAGAAGAGAAAGAGGATGGGTGAAAATGGAAGTTCCCATCTGAAGCAGCCGCAGGAAGAAACATTGAGCTCCCAAAAATCTCTGATTTTGTGGGATTGGGCAGAGCTGACTTTGCCACCATCAAGTATGTCAAGAAAGAGGAGAAGAAAGGAAGAGGAAAGCTTAGCTAGATCGGGAAGAAACCATTAGGGTTTCTTGGAGAAGAACAAACCCCAACAACTATAAATAGGGCTTCCTCTATCCAACGCAGGATAACCCACAACCTTCAGAGAGCAAGCTTTCTCTCTCACTTACAAGCTCAGCAATTTTCGTGCCATTCTTGCCCATTTTCCCTTGCTTCCCCTGTTTTGGCAGATTGACAGAAGCTTTGACAGAGTCACCGTCAAGCTGCCGGAAGTTACGAAAATCACCCAAAACTCTTCACCAAGCCTCCTTAGAACCCCTCCTCTCTTCCATTAGAACCTCTGACCTTTATAGGAACTCTATCTCTCTCCTAAAGTGCTAAACCCCTGACAATTTTGCTCCCATGCCACATGCCTCTCATGCAAAGCCCAAAGGTTTATCTGTAAGCATGAAGAAATTATCTGTAAGTTGATGTCATTTTGGTTGGTGAAGGTAACCAAAATACTTCCTAAGGTCTTGCTGCCCTTTCGAAGCATTTTGGGGCTTAATTTTCAAACTTAGACAAAGGGGACAATTTCATCAGCCCAGCCCACTTGCCGCCGGAAGAAAAAGGCCCCTATAGAATGGTTGTCTTTTCCTCTAGTGGTAAATACAATCATAAAACTTCCAATTCAAAACACAAATCATCACCATTAATATCATATTCATTACCATGTGTTAAAGCATCATCTTCAAGATTAACACAACATTCATGCAATATATGGTAATTCATTGCAAATAACTTTTTAGGATTCAACAAAAAATCAAAAATACCTTCAAGTATTTCTAATTGTTCAAATCTACTCATCAAAGAAGAAATAGCAGCATCAACCACAACAAGAAAATAATTAACCCTAAAATATTCTTGAGCATATTGAAAAGTCTCTTCATGATCATTTTCATCAAATTGTTTTCTCCTACGAATTTGACGTTTTTAGGAAATACAAGGTTAATTTCCATCTTAGATGCAATATCTTTTGCAGAAAGTATGATAGATGTGAACCCATTTTGCCTATAGTCTTCAAAATAAGAAACAAGTCCCTTCAAATTTTTTATTGCAGCATCAAGTTACAAATCTCCAGTCCAGATTGCAATTTTCGGCTAACCAAGTCAATTTTTTTCAAAATGTTATGCCATATTGTCATGCTCAACAAAAATTTAAAACTTTCAAGTTCATGTGTTGCTAAAGATTCAGCTTCACTCTTTGTTTCGGTATTTTCACTAACTCTAAACAATTCAAACAAAGCTTCTCCTATATCATCAGTTTGGGTTATTATGGCTCTAACACTAAGGGAAATATTTATAAAAAAAAGAGTGAAGCTGATGATATAGGAGAAAGTGTATTTATGATTGAGTTTGACACCAAGTAGCTCTAACACCAAGTTCTGAGCTACTTAATCACCACGCTGCTCCTCACTTTGTGATTAGTACCTTTGGAATCTTGTATTTATAACTCTTCCAAGCTGTTTCTCAAAATAGAAAATAATTACTTATTGTTCTATATTGTTTACCAAATATTTAATTACTTAATATAATTTATTTCTTTCCTATTTAATCCATTTAATGTTATTGCTTATTTTATTATTCATTATAAGTACTTACATTACTAAATTCCCCTTCAAATTGTTGCTTAATTACTTAAATCTCTATAATCATTTTCTTTATTTCCTATTTAATTCTTCCTTGGATAACTTTATTTATGTTCTTAGTTAATTTTCAATCTTCACTATTATTTTTTAAGCATGGTATAGTGCTTAATTTTCATGACAAATCAAGTTGGTTTACATCTTTAATTATTTTTCAATTTTTGATTGAGTTATGATCAGAACTTGGCTCACAACCTCAAATGGTAATAATTAGAGAAAGTGTAATGATCTTCAACTTAGTGTTATTGTTAGCACGGAAGCAAACTTGAGTTTGAGAAATTATTTGAATCCTAGCATCATTGTGTATCCTTGAGAAACCACCTTGTACATGAGAAACTTTTTTGTGTCCTAGCATAATTGTGTATCATGCTTGTTGCATATTTCAAGCTATCTACAAGGATAATGGGTCATTTCTATATCATCATGCACCCTACGGCACAACTGCAACATCTTTGTTGAATTTACTTTTGAATGTGAGCTTTGTTCTTTGTAAGTATTTTTTAATGCCCCTTCCAATTTGGTTTAAAATTCAGGACCTTGATAAACCACCTCTTACGTGGGAAACTTTTTTCTATCCTGGCATCATTGTGTATCATGCCTGTTGCATATTTCAGGCTGTCTATGGGGATAATGGGTCATTTATGTATCATCATGGATATGGTTATGCACCTTACGACACATATGCAACATCTCTGTTAAATTTACTTTTGAATGTCAATGTTCTTTCCAATTTTGTTTAAAATTCAAGACCTTGAGAAAACACCTCTTACGTGAGAAACTTTTTTCTGTCCTGACATCATTCTGTATCATGTTTGTTGCATATTTCAGGTTGTCTATGGGGATAATGGGTCATTTATGTATCATTTCAAGCTGTATATGGAGTAACTTCACTTCATCTTCTTTTTTTTTTCAATGTTCCTCACCCCTCTGCCTCCCCCTTTATTCAAAACAAGGGCGACCATTATCCCAATTCCACCTCTCACAATTAGAGCTAAGCTAAAGGGCAAGGGAATTTTGCTAGGAGGTATATTTAATACGTGCAGCTTATTTTAATTTCGGCTATTTAATTTGGGAATTTCAGGAGCTTAGTTTGATTTGTGTTGTGTTTACTGAATTTGTGCAGCCTTGGTTTAAAGCTTTGGTTGCCTTTGCGATTGGACGAGGATTGATTTCGTGATTGCTGTGAAAGTAATCAAATATAGAAAAACAAGAAATAGAAAGTGCTTAAACGTGTTTGGTACTTTTGCATTTTTTGTTGAGTATTCCTCTAATTGTTAAATTGTGACTTTTGTTTGGGTTTAATATTGCAATTTAAGCAGCTTGGTTTTATTTTTATTATGTTCATTTAATTTGTGCAGACCCTTGTTTAAAGCTTTGGTTCCCTTGACAATTCAAATATGAAGAGTCGTTCCCAAGAACTTATAGTAAATTTTACGTATATTTTTATGAATTTTAAAAATTATAAATTTTACAAATAATAGAGAAATGACACAAGTCATAATTGCAATGCTGCATCATTACTTGTTTGCCTCGGACTCCTTGTGACATTTCCAACATCTTTTGAGACTCAAAATATAATTTTGACTTAGAAAAAAATTCAAATAATTTCACAAAGGCAAGTTTGCTTCCATACTAACAATAACACTAAGTTGAAGATCACTAGTTTTCTTCACTACAACTCTTCCTCCAATTATTACTTCAAATTTCCCAAAGTCAAATTTTGATTTTCAAGTATCATAGTTGAAGATAATGTCGCAAGGAATTTGTAGAAATTTTCGGTGTATTTTTCTGATTTTTTTTATGATTTTTCGTGAATGTTTTTAAGATAAATACACAAAAATGAAACATGAATGACACATGTAGCTATGAGATACTGACACCAGCTGTTCAAGCTGACGACACACCCATCAGCCACTGCGATGTGTCATTATCATCCATTCATTACTATTTTCCAATATTTTCACTTCCAAAAATCATAATAAATTGATAATGAATCTGAAAAATTCACCAAAAAATACCCCTGACTCCTTGCGACATTTCCAACATCTTTTGAGACTTCAAATATAATTTTGACTAAGAGAAAAATTCAAATAATTTTACAAAGTCAAGTTTGCTTCCATACTAACACTAACACTAAGTTGAAGATCACTAGTCTTCATCACTACAACTCTTCCTCCAATTATTCCTTCAAATTTCTCAAAGTTCAATTTTGATTTTCGAGTATCATAGTCGAAGATAATGTCGCATGGAATTTGTAGAAATTTTCGGTGTATTTTTCTGATTTTTTAATTATTTTTTGTGAATTTTTTAAGATAAACTCACAAAAATGAAACATGAATGACACATGGAGCTATGAGATACTGACACCCGCTGGAAAAACTGACGACGCACCCATCAGCCGCTGCCATGTGTCATTATCTTCCATTTATGACTATTTTCCAATATTTTGACTTCCAAAAATCATAATATATTCATAATAAATCTGAAAAATCCACTAAAAAAATACCTCTGACTCCTTGCAACATTTCTAACATCTTTTGAGACTTAAAATATAATTTTGACTAAGAGAGAAATTCAAATAATTTTACAAAGTCAAGTTTGCTTTCATACTAACAATAACACTAAGTTAAAGATCACTAGTATTCATAACTATAACTCTTCCTCCAATTATTACTTCAAATTTTCCAAAGTCAAATTTTGATTTTCATGCATTAGAGTCGAAGATAATGTTTCAAGGAATTTGTAGAAATTTTCGGTGTATTTTTCTGATTTTTTAAATTATTTTTCTTTATTTTTTAAAGATAAACTCACAAAAATAAACATGAATGACACGTGGAGCTATGAGATACTGACACCCGTTGGAAAAGCTAACGACGCACCCATCAGTCCCTGCCATATGTCCTTATCTTCCATTTATTTCTATTTTCCAATATTTTGACTTCCAAAATTCATAATAAATCTGAAAAATTCACCAAAAAATACCCCGGACTCCTTGCGACATTTCCTACATCTTTTGAGACTTAAAATATAATTTCAACTAAGAGAAAAATTCAAATAATTTCTCAAAGTCAAGTTTGCTTTCGTACTAGCAATAACACTAAGGGCCAGTTTGGCATTGCTGTGCTGTGAAAATAATCGCTGTCAGATTTGTTGTAAGAGAAATCAACTGTGAGAGAAAGCAGTTTGGCGTTTGGTAAACTTTTTGTTAAAAGTGTTGTTGGTATTGATTTCCTCATAATCAGAAAATGATTGTGGCATAATCATTAAACCCAACACCTCTTCAAAACTGATTCCTGCATAATCAGAAAATGAAAGCACCTCATTATCTGCTTTCCCTTATAGCTTTCTCTCACAGCAATTTTTAACAATAAGTGATTTTCTCACAGCTTACCAAATGGGCTGGACTTCCCAAATTTTTTTAAAAATCACTTATCACCCCAAATAAGCAATGCCAAACGGGCACTAAGTTGAAGATCACTAGTCTTCACCACTACAACTTTTCCTCCAGTTATTACTTCAAATTTCCCAAAGTCAAATTTTGATTTTTGAGTATCATAGTCAAAGATAATGTTGCAAGGAATTTGTAGAAATTTTCGGTGTATTTTTCTAATTTTTTTTAATGATTTTTTGTGAATTTTTTAAGATAAACTCAAAAAAATGAAACACTAATGACACGTGGCGCTATGAGATACTGACACCCATTGGAAAAGCTGAGGACCCATCCATTAGATGCTGCCATGTGTCACTCTCTTCCATTTATTACTATTTTACATTGTTTTGACTTCCAAAAATCATAATTAATTAGTAAAAAATCTGAAAAATTCACCGAAAAATGCCACAAACTCCTTGGGACATTTTCTTCATCTTTTCAGTTGTAAAATATAAATTTGACACATAAAAAATTTAAATAATTTCTCAGACTCAAGTTTTTTCATATACTACCTATAACACTAAGTTGAAGATCATTACTCTTCCTCACTATAACTCTTCCTCCAATTATTATTGCAAATTTTTAGATTTTCACATATTATAGTTCAAGATAATGTTGCAAGGAGTTTTTAGAAATTTTTGGCTCATTTTTCTGATTTTTAATTAATTTGTGTGATTTTTGAAAGTCAAATAAACAAAAATGAAACTTTAATGACATATGGCGCTACGGGATAGTGACATCCATTAGAAACTTTGACGACGCAGTCATCGAGTGCTACCACGTGTCATTCTCTTCCATTTTTTACTATTTTTGAATTCTTTAACTTCCAAAAATCACAAAAAACTAATAAAACTTAGAAAAAGACACCGAATATTTCTACAAACTCCTTGCAACATTATGTTCGGCTATAATGCAAGAAAATCCAAATTTGACTTTGGAAAATTTTTATTATTAATTGGGGGAAGAGTTGTAGTAAGAAAGAGTAAGATCTTCAACTTAGTGTTATAGTTATTGTAGCAACAAACTTGAGTTTGAGAAACTATTTGAAATTTTTTATAGGTCAATTATATTTTAAAGCTTAAAAGATGAAGAGAAAATAGTTCAAGGTGTTTTTCTGATTCTTTTTTATTAATTGTTTAACAAAAATTTTAATCTTAAAAAGAGTATCGTGAAAGCATACAATATATGTTTCATACAAGCATCTTGTATGTTTCATTATGGTTGAACAACGTGTCATTCTAGGTAATAGAATAAAATCTTAACATGAAACATTTATTACACATGGCGTTACGGGAGGACACTTGTACAAAAAACTGACATCGCATTCTTCCGTTGCCATGTGTCATTATATTAAGTTTATTTATATATTTTCTATGCTTTAATGTCAAAAATTCATAATAAATGCAATAAATGGGAGAGAATGACAAGTGGAAGCGCCTGGAGGGTGCAACGTCAGTGCTTCTCACGGGTGTCACTCTTCGTGGCATTTACGAAAGATATTTTGGTGGCAAACAAGTAATGATGCAGCATTGCAACTCTGACTCATGTCATTTCTCTATTATTTGTAAAATTTATAATTTTTAAAAATTATAAAAATATGATGTTGAAGCTCTAGTGAATCCTTTGAATTGTTTATGACCCATATTTTTTGTGAATTTTAATATTGTATCCATAGAAATTGCTTGATTACATGACTGTACTCGCCTCTGTGAAACATACTGATATATCGATTCCATCATAACTCCTGCTTGAAAACCACGAAAATCTCTATTCCCATAAATAAGATAAGCTTTGGACAAGATATGTATATGTATGTATAGTTATATAAAATATTTGAAAATTCAAAGTAAAAGAAATAAAGCATTATGCAAAATTTAACTGGTCATATACTATATTGCCAATTTAGAGCGATGAAGGTAGAGATTACTTATCTTGATCTTCATAGCCACCGTTAGAGAAATTAACTTGCTGTAGCAATCAAGTGTTTACCCATTTGCATAACCAACGAAAAATGCTTGTGCCTACAAATTTTATGGCATTACACCAATGTTTTCAATTAAATTGCATAAAGCGGCAAGTAAGAATAGTTTGGAAATTAAATATGTGTAGTGCCCAACAATGTGAAATGAAATCAAAACAATTGAAGCAATCAATATGAAGCTTTAGACAAAATTGAATTGCAGCACTAATTCTTTTGGATTTTAAAAGCAATAATAAAAACTACATTAATTGTCCCATTTAAATACTAGTGGAAAGCTTCTACAGCAGAAATTATAAAACCAATTACTCAAAATTGAAACCGTTACAGTCAAAATATACGAAATGATTTCCGCACAAAATCTGGGTAATTAAATACAACATAAATAAGTAATAAAATTTTGAAAATATATATAGGCATATATGAACAAAATAGAATTGTCAAATTTAATTTCTCCATAAATGTAAAAGGATCTAATTCTCAATAAATTGAGGTTGGTTTCAAAACAGTTGTATCAGCCAACTAGCTAATGCTTTTATAGTTGTTGGTTGCTTCAAAATTAATTTTAAAACAAGAACAATGGCAATAAAATCTCATAAACCTTTATGCCCGTTTTTGCAACATAAATATCTAAAATATTATCAAAATGTTAAGTGACAAAATCAATACGCCCATTAAAGATAAAATTGGTCAAACCAAAATCAAATTGACCCAAAAATTGGTCAGACCCAATAAGTGACAATAAAATGCACCAACAATATCATAATGAGATTTAAAACATTTAAAGCAATTGAAATTGTATAGACATCATGAAAGCTTTAAACTGCATCTACCCAAAACAAATCACAATTTTCAATTTGAAAATCCAATACAAGTGCAAAACTTTCAATCAAAGAGTTAAAAGGTATTAAAGCAATAGTTGTACATGAAGAAAACAACTTTAACATACAAAGGCTTTAGATTGTTATAAAAAATATAATTTTTCTCTTTCCGTAAAGCCAAATACAAAAACCTTTATATTATAAATAACATATAAACAAATTGGAAAGCTATTAAGGTACAATGAAATTGAAGAAAAACAATTTGATAGGTAAGTAAAAGCAAAATAAATTATAAGTAAGAAGGTGAGTTTGGTACGGTGAAGCATGTCAAAGACGTTGTCCTAAAGCCTTTGTAGCCTCCCTACGTGCAGGTACTGACGGTCTACAAGACTCCAAGATACGACCCCTTGTACACAAACTCAAGATCCGCTATGAGCACGTTCATAAACGGATGTAGGTATCCAAGTTACAGAACCATTGCCCAAAATAATAATATAAGTAGAGAAAGTATAAAAAGTAGAAGAGGAGAGAATCAAAATGTGGTATGTGATATTCTGATAGTGTATTGTGGTTGTTCTAACATGCACATTACTTCTCTCAAAGAGACTGTGAACATCTTCATCAATTTGTCCAGAATTCATTACTTGAGTGTTCATGAACATGAGTAGAATTGTTTAGGGTGAATTTAAAAAACCCTAGTGTTTGTCACCATATTAAATTACACGTTGTTAATCACATTTGTTGATCTTGCTAAAATTAGAGTTCAGTTACATTTTAAGCATTAGAATTAGTTCACTTGAATCAAACCCCCGCCCCACTTTTGTTTTGTATATGTGTTGGTTGAAGTCGTGAGTGTTCTTTCCACTGAGTTCTGCTCACTTTTGTATATGTGTTTGACATTTGGCCTATGTTGATTCTGTAGGGGCTTTTTTCTTCCGGCAGCAAGTGGGCTGGGCTGATGAAGTTGTCCCCTTTGTCTGAGTTCGAAAATTAAGCCCCAAAATGCTTCGAAAGGGCAGCAAGGCCTTAGGAAGTATTTTGGTTATCTTCACCAATGAAAATAACAACAAATTACAGATAAATCTTCTAGCTTTGCATGAGACGATTATGGCATGGGAGCAAAATTATCATGGGTTTAGCACTTGAGAGAAAACTGGATATTCTTAGAGGAAAATAGGTATTAAGGTAGGAAATGAAGAATTAGCAGAGAGGTTTGGCTGAGAATGAGGGAAAAGAGAGGAATGGGTGGCTTGAGTATAACTTCCGGCAGCTTGGCAGTGACTCTGGGCAGCCTGCCAGAAGGGGAAAAATGGTGGAAATAAGAGTAATAGACCAAAAAAAGCACGAAAATTACTAAGTTTGCAGGTGAGAGAGAGGAAGCTTGCTCTCTGAAGGTTGTGGGTTGTGTTTGTTGGGTAGGAGAGGCCCCATTTTATAGCTGCGGGAAACTATCCTTTCCCAAGAAACCCTAATGGTTTCTTTCCAATTTGGCCAAGCTTTTCCTTCCTTTCTCCTCTCCTCCCTTGACTTTCCTATCTCGGTGAAATTGGCTCTATCTATTTGCACGAAATTAGGGATTTTGGGAGCTCAAGGCCTCCCTTTCCCGCAGCAGCTTCAGTGGGAGACTCCCACTTTCAGCTATTTTTCTTTTTCTTTCATTCCTCCTTCCATGGCTAGATCTGATGAGGGAAAGGAAGTGGATATACATGCTGGTCCAAAGGGTGCTTCTGGCAGCTTGCAGGCTAATACTCCTTGGTTCCTTGAATGTTTCTTGCTTGGAACTTGCTCCCAGTAGCCACTCACGTGTAGATTTCCAACGTTCCTTTGTGGTTTTGTCTCCAAACTGAGTGCCAGGGCTTGAGCTGGTTTTATCCTAATTATATTGGCTTTTGGGACAACCACATGATCTATCCAATGGATGGGATGGCTTTGTCAAAGGTTGGGCTTTTTGGTTAGTTTGTTCTAATTGGATCAATGGGCTTATTTTGGCTAGTTTATTCTAATTGGGTCAATGGGCTTATTTTGGTTGAGGCAATGGTCCATCTCCTTTCTTGTGCTCACCCATGTTTGGGCCTAAGAAAATGGGCTTGAGTCCCGAGGCCCCCAAGTGACCCGAGACTTCCATTTCTCGACCCATCGATGGGCCCCATGATAACTTGTTACCATCCATACCACAACCCACTTAAGCAAGCCCCGGGCATTTGAGTGGCTTGGGCCCACTTAAGCTTGCAGTGCAATTGGGTGTGAAATAACGATTTCCCACTTGGCATGGCATGTTGCTTGGCATGCTTTTAATTTACGATGCTTGATAAGATAATTAGCATGGATTCGCAGAGCTAAATGCATTTTTATAATTTTAGTCTCATTTTCTAGCATGATGAATTTTCATTTGGCATGGCATGCAAAGTATAACTTGTGCGTGACAGATTTTTGCGTGCTCCAAATCGAGTCTTTTCTCGATAATATATCGCTTTGGGCTATGAACTTATCCGGGCCCAACCATAGATTTTTTGGGCCTCAACAGATTCTTCAAATTTTCGTGCTAAATCCAACCATATGAAGAACATAAAATTTGGATTAACGGTTTGAAAGTTACGGGTCAAAAACGGGACAAATGTTGAAACTAGAAAACAGAGGAAGTTCATAAATTCCTCTCTGACCGCTACAATACCCGGTGATAAAGAAGCAATAAAATGGTGGTAAATCAATGATAAAGTGGTGATACAGGAGTGATACAAAATGCTTATTGTGTTTACCCTTGGTTTCTTGTTTTGTTTCATTTCTTTTACTTTTCTTTACTCATTTCTAGTATCCGATTTGTATTTTACCTTTGTGTTGTGTTAAATAAGTGCTCTTTATGTACTCAAATTAGACCTTTGTATAAGCCTCCAATTCCTCGTGGGAACAATCCCGTATTTACAAATCTATACTCTAATAGATTCGTACACTTGCAGGTATTTTTAATTAGATGATTAGCACATTAATTTGTGCCAATTATTAATACAACACGGTCAAGCTCAAGGTTGATCGGGTCAGGCCAAACCTCTTAATAAATGTGTCTTATTGGAGACGGTCGCAAACCCGGATTTTCTCTTTCTAAAATACAATTGAATTAACAGTCTCAACATTTTTCTTCCCGATCCAACATACTCAAAATTGAAGTCTTGTTCAACAATGGTTTAACCTAAATTTTTAGTAGGCTAACTTTTGTTTAAGTTCATCTTGTTATACCATTGTAATTTAATTTTACGAACACTTTACCTTAACAAAATTCAAAATAAAAACAATGGAAGTAAAAACACATACAACAATACAAATAAAAATGAGTATCACATGACTTAAATTAAAAACAATATTAACTAAACACAAAACGCCAGCCAGACCTTATAATCTTTGGTTATGTTCATGGGAATTATCAACTTTTTTTTATAGAAAAGATGGTATTTCATTAAACCGAAAGGAACATCAATCATCAACCTTAAGTGACCAATCATCCTTAGATGGCCACCAATAATGAGAATTGAAAAGAAGAAGGGGGTTGAACTATATTGGGAGGTTCACACTTGTAAGGTTGAGAAAATGTGTTGCACTTGCTTATAATGGGAGATGTGAGAGTAGCTATTGGTCATCCAATCCCGACGATTGGTCCTCACGTGAACAGTGGTACGCAGTATTGTCATTTTTGGCATGTTTTGACGTGATTTCCTATTATTTTGGGGTTTTATAGCCTAATTGAATAGAGTTTTGGCTTCCTATTTCTTGTTAACTTGTAACCCAAGTCCTATGAGTTATAAATAGAAATTTTAGGGCTATGTTAATTGTAAGATATGAGAAAATTCAAGAATGGAATATATGAGAAAATTCAAGAATGGAATTTTTGAGAGAAACACAAGAGAATTCAAGAGGGTGAATTCTAGGGTTTTACAAGGGCATCAAAGGTTTGCGAAAGGGTGAGAGAAAAGAGAGCTTGGGTTATTGTGAGACCTAAGGGGGTTCTTAATTGTAACCAAAGTTGTTTTTACATACTAGTGAATTTCTCGGGTGGATCACCAAGAGGACGTAGTACGAGGCCAAACCTCTATAAATCTTTGTGTTCTTGTGTGTGTTTGCTTACTCTCTTTGGTGTGTGTGTATACTTTATTCTCAAATGGGTTTGTGTATGTGCCGTCGCATAGTCCATCAACGACAAGGTCTTGGAGTATTTGCGCACAACAAAATCACCATAACATATTGTAATTAAAAACTTATAATTAAATAAATTGAAACATGTGGTTAGGTCATAATTGTACAAAGGGATAAAACTCACATATTATATATATATATATATATATATATATATATATATATATATATATATATATGTTATTAACGTTACTTTTGTTGCTAAAATACAATTGTAAATATTTGAGAGCATATGTATCAGATTTGCATACACGCCCAAAGAAAAAAAACACGCATTCATACTATTAAATATATATAATATGCATTGGTTGGAGAACTTACATGCATATAGATTATGATTAAAAATCATGTCACTCTCGGCAATATAAATCAGGTGAAGTACCCAATTCCAAAAACAAAAAAAAAAAAAAAAAAAAAATCAGCCATCATCAAGTTTCTTGAAAATAAAAAAATACATGTAAGTACATCAGTCATAAAAAAGAAGAATATCATACGAGGAGCTCCTCGTGTTGATGATGTGTTATATAAGTATTAGAAATTAGGCTTATTATCACAAAAGGTCTCTAAGGTTTACGAAACTATCAGATTGCATCCTTAATGTTTTTTTGTGTCACTCGTGGTCCTCAAGGTTAGTATGTATAATCACAAATTGTCCTTGCCGTTAGGTTCCGTCAAAAACTCCGTTAGTTTGCTGACGTGGCATATATACATATCACAAAACATCCCTAAGGTTTACACATCTATCACAAATGGTCCTTGCGAAATTTTTTAATTTTTTAATTTAAAATTCATAAAATTTTGGTTTTCTTTTTTATATTATTTAAAAATATATATTGTATTTTAAATACATATGACACTATATTTTTGAAGATGTGGGCTCCACATATATGCCACACCAACAAACTAATGAAGTTTTTTTAAAATAATTTAAAATTCATAAAATTTAAAAATGAAAAAATCATTTATATAAGGATTTTAACCTTAAGGACCATTTATAATCCCTAAACCCTTGGTTTTTTTCATTTTTAAATTTTATGAATTTTAAATTATTTTTTAAAAACTCCATTAGTTTGTTGATGTGGCATCTATGTGGAGCCCACATCTAAAATAATATAGTGTCATGTGTATTTAAAATACAATAAATATTTTAAAATAATTTAAAATTCATAAAATTTAAAAAATAAAATCAAAATTTTATGAATTTTAAATTTAAAAAATTTGCAGGGACCATTTGTGATAGGTGTGTAAACCTCAGGGATGTTTTGTGATATATATATATATGCCACATCAGCAAACTAACGGAGTTTTTGACGGAATCTAACGGCAGGGACCATTTGTGATCATACATACTAACCTTGAGGATCACTAATGACACAAAAAAATATTAAGGATGAAATCTGATAGTTTCGTAAACCTTAGGGACCTTTTGTGATAATAAGCCTAGAAATTATAGAGAGAAATAAGAGGAAGCGAAAGACAAGATAATTCATTTTATCAACTTCTCTCTTTCATCTTTGATAAGCACCCATTCATAGGCTTACAACAATAGGGTATTTAAACCACAAGTTATAGCTACTAATTACAATAGTAAGAGCATAGATTACAAAAATGTAATATGGTGGATATTATGGGGGGCATTATGGTAGGCATCCTATGGATTTACAACATTTGTTTGTTTTTAGCTAAATTGCAACTAAAAAAATAGAGAGCATGATTATAGATGCTTCTACAAATGTAGTATAAAAATATGGTAAGCCTAGCATTACACTTTTTTAATCATTTTTTTTCCAGTGAATAAGGGGAGCGGATCTACTGTCCCCAAATTGGTGTACCCTCCATGTCCCCTCTCTAATTTGCTGACACGTGTCAACTAACATAACAAGGAGTTAACTCAGTTAACTCTTTTATTTGACAATTTTAAAAATTAAAAAAATTAAAAACTGCCCAAATATCCCAGTAGTCAGCGAGCGTCGTCTTCTCCGTGAGAGTTTTCTCCTCTTCTCCAATTGCAGCATCAATTCATTCCTTGCAAAACCTAGCCATACCCACTCTCCTCCCTCATAATCTTTGCATCTTCTCCACCATCAACTCTCAAACGCTTGCAAAACCCAGTTCTCCTCCCTCCTAATCTCTGTTTGGAAATTTCAGCACCATTAAACCAATCGATTATACCTTTTGTTGAAGCCCCGTGAATGGAGGTGAGCAAAGCCCTATATATTGGAAACTTATATCATATACACTAGATCAAAGTATTATTTGTTCAATTTTCTTTGTTAGGTTTTATCTTCATGATATGTTTGATTTCATATTCATAGTAATCAACCTTTTGAACAATCCAGCCATAGGAATCAATCCCTATCTCGATTAAATTCATTGTTATAGAAATCAATCCCAGCCATAGGAATCAACCTTTTGATGATTTCATAGGAATCAAACCCAGCTAGAGTAATCAATCCCTGTCTCAATTAAATTAATTGTTATTTTATTATTATTGTTTTACATTTAGAAATTTAAATCTTATAAATTATGTGTTGCCAATTTTCTCAAGGACATGAACGGGGAAAATAATTACAGAGACTATGATGGAACTCAAGCAAGTCCGAAGCTAATTTTTGAAACGAGTGCGGACTTCAATGCTTTTGTAGACAGTGAAAGTAATGAAGAAAAATTATCAGAAACTACACAAGGTAACGAAAACATAGAGTTGATTCATTCTAACATGCAGAAAAAACTAATTCCTGTAATAGGCATGGAGTTTGAGACAGAAGAAGAAGCCTTTAAATTTTACAATGCATATGCATATGGTATTGGTTTTAGTATTAGACGTAGTAAATTTCATAAAGAGAAATGTGGGAAGTTGAGAGACAGACTTTTTGTTTGCTTTGCTGAAGGTAAGCGTGAAAAGAATAAGTGTGATGGCAATGTGAAATCTCATCGTGCTGAGACAAGATTTGGATGTCTAGCAAGGATGAAAATTAGTTGTTGGCTAAATGATAAGTATTGTGTTACTGAGTGTGTGTTTGAGCATACGCATGTGTTAAGCTCATAATTTCATACATATACATGCCCAAATTTACTTACTTCTTTTGCTTAGTTTCCTAGATTTCTATGTTATTTGCCTCTCTTTGTGTGTTTTGTAGGCAAAAAGAGCAAGAGAGCATAATTCATGCAATTCAAGCATGTTAAGGCCTAATTTGGATGAATCGATGAAGAGGTTAAAGACAAACTCATTTTGGCTACAGCCCCCTGCCAGTCCAGTTTCGTAGGTCACATTGCAATATTTGTTTCAGCAATCTACACAGCTCGGATGAGGCCGCATTCTTCATGAAAGTTGTTCCAATGGGTGTATACTATAACATATCCAAACTTCAGCCCCATTGGATAAATATGGAGTCTGTTACCTAGCAAACACAGAACCATGCTCAGGATGGATTTTGTCAGCGAGCAAAAGCGAGTTAGCAATTTGTTTTGGCCTTAACTTCTTCATCCGAGTTTGGAATTGGCCAATACTTGTGTGGTTGGATCAGACACATTCTGAAATTCACAATGGACATCTTAAAGTCGTCATTTGCTTAAGTGAAGCCCAATTTGTAAGCCCTTGAAGTTGCTGGTCATGCTGACCTCAGGATGAGCTATTGTTTCTGGTTGGAAGCTTGGTCATGGTGAGCTAGGCATGAGCTATTGAGCTGGTTGGAAGCTTGGTCATGGTGACATGAAGATGAGCTAGGGCTGCTGGTGGGATTTATTGGTGAAGTGCATCAACCAATTCAAATTTTCTAATACAAGTGCATCAACCATTTCAGATTTTATAAAACAAGTGTTGTATGCATTAGCCATATTGAATTCAGATTTTTCACTTCCTTAGGCCTATAAATAGGGAGGTTCTCTAAGCTTGTAAACACACCCCAAGGGGGGGAGCTCTCAAACACTTCTCTAGAGCTCCCTTCCCTTCTCTCCCTCAAATTCTCTTAGTTTCTCTTTCTAGTTTTCAATTGTTATAATGAGATCTTTGTGCTGAAATTCTCCTTAAGTTTTTCCAAGTTCTACTTAATTTTCATTGTTATGTAAATTCTTTTCTTTAGTTTCAAGTTTGATTAGTTTCCAAGTTTCAATTATGATTTTTGTTCTTATTCATTATGCTTATAAGTTAATATGCTAGTTTGAATGATTGATCACCATTAAGGCTTGCATGTTAGCTATCTTGGTTTGAATTAAGAGTATACACCATGCTTTAATTCGAATTGAACTATGAATAGGAAGAGTATGTATGGACATTCGACAACAGGGATTAGATACATGCTTGGTTGTTTAAATTGTTCTTCTATGCTTAATGGGTTCCTAATGCTTAATTTTAGGTTAGACAACAAATGATCAAATTAGGGAATTAGGAACACAAGGTTATGACCACACACCATGGCTTAATCATACATTAGCTAGAATCAATCCGTTAATCTAATTGAACTTGAGAACTTATCTGCTTGAGTTATTTATTTTCTTTCTTCCTTATTTTATTTATTTCCCTTCTTTTTTATTTCTGTTTTGTGTAGGGAAAATGGATTGAATCATTCAATCACCAATCCTCGTGGGATCGACCTCGCACTTACATACGCTATACTACGGAACGGCTCGTGCACTTGCGAGTATCACAAGTTGAGGATGCAACTGAATCCATTTTGGTGCAGCTGTATCTACACAACAAGTTTTTGGTGCCGTTGCCGGGGATCGGTAACATTGTTTGATTCTATTTGGCTTTCCTACTTTTTTTTTTTTTTTTCTTAACTAGACAATTTCAAGTTTTAAAGTTAATGACTTTAATGGACAAGTTGTGTTTGTAGTCCAACAGAAAAGGACAATTGCCCAACAAGCAAGAAAACTGGGTTTAAGTCCCAGCTTACACAACCCATTGGCGCTTGTTGCTTTGAAGCATGGAATTGGATGTGTGTTGATTTTCCTTTTCATTTTAGTTTTTATTTCCTAATCCTTTTAACTCCATTTCAAGTTTGTGTGTTTGTTTTAGCAATTTATGACAGCTTAATAAAAATGGAGAGAGATGGCAACCTCAATCATAAGAATGGGAAGTGTGGAGCAATGGGAGAAGTCGCGACCTCCAAGTGCATCACTCTCGACCTAATCGCTTCAAGGGGGAGCATTTCAATCCTTTCTCTTTACTTGTTATTATTTTAAATTTCTGTTTCTTTTTTTATAAAAATTTATAAAAATAAAAAAATTAAAAATTTAAAAAGATTTTTCATATGAGCTGACTTATGGTAACTCCAGTGAGCACTTCCGTCAATACAGTGTCTAGGAGTTCTTTAGGCGACACCTTCGGTGTCTAAGAAGTTTGGGTTTTAAGCGGGACCATTGTGACCCCTCCAACCTTCCCGGATCCCCTGGCTGTGTTTTCTGAGGCCCTTAACTGGTCATCCATGAGTTGCTTATATATATTTTTTTTTTCTTTCTAAACCTTCTTCTTAACTTTTCCCCTTATCATTTACATGTTCTCAATCATCTTTACTTTACTTTAACATTGAGGACAATGCTTCATTTAAGTTTGGGGGTGCTGGAAAGTTTTTAGCTTTTGTGTTTGTGTCTAAAAACGTAGGCTTCTTCATTGCTACAATTTTTTTTTTCTGCTACTGTTTTGAAAGTTTGGTCCGCGTTGTATTCTTCATTTTTTCATGCTGAATCCAACGACATAAAGAACGTTAAATTTGACCAAGTGGTTTGAAAGTTACATGTCAAAACAGATTATATGTTGAAATTGAGCAGAACAGCAATTTGAAACCTCACGTTTTTCTTTTATGTTTCTTTTCTTTGAGTCATTTTCAGTTTTCCTTCCCACACCAATGATAAATCTTGAGCCTAACTTCTAATATGGCTCTTGGGAATTTGATAAGCATTGTGTTAGGTCTGAATCTTATTCTTTTGCTAGCTAAGTCTCACATAATTATGCTTGAGCTTGCTATGCACTTTACCCATGATTATACAACTCTTGCATGTCTTACCCAATTGTATGCATTTTTGCTTGTGTGATTCACTGGAATGTTAAGTTATAACTAAGATATGATTTAGGCCATCTTTGTTAAGCCTCTTTCTTTTTCCTCCATCAACCCATACAATACATATTCCATTGTAAACCCTTTTGTGCCCAAACACTTAGCCATTTCTTTCTATCACCTTTTCATCCATTAAACATCCTACCATCTAGGGGACATGTAGAGTATGATTGTATTTCAGATTGTATTCAAGGCAATAAATGAGCTAAAGGAAAAAAAAAATCAAAAGAAAAAGAGAAAAGAAGTGTGGCCAATGTAGTCACGACCCTAGGGTGATATAAGGAGAAATAAAGGTGATCTAGGGTAAAGAGCCGCAAAATTGGGCCAAATTTTATACAAATTGTGTAAATGTCAAAATCAAATTTTGAAGTGATTCAATTGCAAAATCTGGTGTTGTGAGCTTTTCAATTTATGTGCCTTACATTTCAAATGTCAATGATCTTGTTTATATGACATGCTCTACTTTGTTCCTTAGACTTTGTATTTCAATATCCATTCCTTTTCTAACCATTACATTACATCCATGAGTAAAGTCCTATTGATTTTGGTTTAGCTTGGCAAACTTGTGTTCATTCTTGCAAGAATTCATATCGTTGTTTGAGAAGCATGAGTTGTATCTTCATGGCTACTTCACACACACACACACACCTTGAGCATGATTTTTGTGAGATTGTGGTAGCACTTGAATAATGTTTAGAACTTCCTTAGTGCTTGTTTGGTTCCTTGTTGAGCCATGTCTATGAAGTTTAACATTTTTGTCCGGTTGGAAGGTTAACGGTTTTTGTATTTTGTTTTGTTTTGTTTTGCTTAAGGGCTAACAAATCTATTAAGTTTTCTAACTACTTTGTTTTGTAGAGTCAGTAAAACGTTTGTGGGTATCGTATCTGTTAAACCCTCAGGAGACACAACTTCTCCGACTAGGGATGCCTAGAGGTTTAAAGGCTTGTTGCATTCGCTCAATGCAATCGAGTTACCTACGAAAGTGGTCTAGTTAACTTCTTGTTTTGTTTTTATCTTTGTTTTTCTTTTGTTTTGCTTGAGGACTAGCAAAATCTAAGTTTGGGGGTGATACTCGCAAGTGCACGAGCCGTTCGGTAGTATAGCGTATGTAAGTGCGAGGTCGATCCCACGAGGATTGGTGATTGAATGATTCAATTCATTTTCCCTACAAAAAACAGAAATGAAAAAGAAAGGAAATAAATACAACAAGAAAAAAAAGAAATAACTCAAGCAAATAAGTTCCCAAGTTCAATTAGATTAATGGATTGATTCTAGCTAAAGTATGATTAAGCCATGGTGTGTGGTCATAACCTTGTGTTCCTAATTCCCTAATTTGATCATTTGTTGTCTAACCTAAAATTAAGCATTAGGAACCCATTAAGCATAGAAGAACATTTTAAACAACCAAGTATGTATCTAATCCCTGTTGTCGAATGTCCATACATACTCTTCCTATTCATAGTTCAATTCGAATTAAAGCATGGTGTATACTCTTAATTCAAACCAAGATAGCTAACATGCAAGCCTAAATGGTGATCAATCATTCAAACTAGCATATTAACTTATAAGCATAATGAATAAGAACAAAAACCATAATTGAAACTTGGAAACTAATTCAACTTGAAAACTTAAGGAAAGAATTTACATTACAAAGAAAAATAAATTACAACTAAGAAGAAAAAGGAAAGCTAGAATTGAGAACTAGAAAGCAAAATTAAGAGAATTTGAGGGAGAGAAGGGAAGGGAGCTCCAAAATTTGTTGTTAATAATATGTTAACTCGCAATTGTACGGGGCAATTAGTAGTATAGCAAGACAAGTACGAGGTCGTACCCACGAAGACTGAGAATTTCAAATTAGTTATGTACTTTAGATTACCGAATTCAAGAAGTTAGGAAGTTAAATCTAAAACAGAATTTAAAGCAAGAGTGAGTTTGAAAACAAATGCAGCAAGATTAAAATGAACTTTGAAGTGAGAATGCTTGTGATTATAGAAAGAAATGAACAAACTGAAATTGCAACGGAAAGCAAGTAAACAAAAGTAACAAAGGGTGGTTTTGAAGGTTAAAACACAGGTTTGGAGACTAGGGCATTCGATTCACCATAAAAATTCAATTCTGGGTTATAAAGATTCAAGTAACAAGTCTAATTCAGATTCAAAGATTGATTCTAGCTAAAGTATGATTAGGCCATGGTGTTTGGTCCTAACCTTGTGTTCCTAATTCCCTAATTTGATCATTTGTTGTCTAACCTAAAATTAAGCATTAGGAACCCATTAAGCATAGAAGAACATTTTAAACAACCAAGTATGTATCTAATCCCTGTTGTCGAATGTCCATACATACTCTTCCTATTCATAGTTCAATTCGAATTAAAGCATGGTGTATACTCTTAATTCAAACCAAGATAGTTAACAAACAAGTTCTAATGGTGATCAATCATTCAAACAAGCATGTTAACTTATAAGCATAATGAATAAGAACATGAATCATGAATCAAACTTGAAACTCCAAACTTATAAACCCAGAATATTCATGTTAGGTTACATCGAAGCCCTAGTTATGGATTTAGCTACTCATAATGGAAAAGAGACTTGAACAGAAATGAGAAAACATAATGAATGCAATAAGAGTAGAAAAACCCTTTTTATGAAGTTCTTGTGGTGTCCAAGGCTTCTCCAAGTGCTTCTCCACTTCTAATGCTTCTCCAAGAGCTTCCCCACTTCTAGAAAGATGTATGAAGGATATGGAGGTGATTTGGGATGAGTTTGAGTGAGTGGTGATGGCTAAGGAAGATGAAATTCGTAGGGAAATGGAAGAGAAGAAAGCTGGAGTTGTTTTGGTGATTGTTGGAGTGTTTGGGATTGTGAGAGTGTTTGAGGATGGTTGGAGTGAATTGTGGGGTTGTGAATCCCAGGATTTTTGTTGTGTCTTGAATGTGGAATGGATGTGGTATTTATAGGGAGAGGGGAGTGATAAATCTGAATTCAATATGGCTAATGCATTCAACACTTGCATTATAAAATCTAAATTGGTTGATGCACTTCACTAATGCATACAACACTTGCATTATAAAATCTGAATTGGTTGATGCACTTCACCAATAAATCCCACCAGTAGCCCTAGCTCATCTTCATGTCACCATGACCAAGCTTCCAACCAGCTACAATAGCTCATGCCTAGCTCACCATGACCAAGCTTCCAACCAGCTCATCCTCATGTCAGCATGACCAGCAACTTCAAGGGCTTACGAATTGGGCTAGGCTGAATCAAATGAAGACTTTAAGATGTCCATTGTGAAGTTCAGAATGTGTATGATCCAACCACACAAGTATTGGCCCAATCCAAGCTCGGAGGAGGAAGTTAAGGCCGAAACAAATTGTTAACTCGTTTTGCTCGCTGACAAAAATCCATCCTGAGCATGGGTCTGTGTTTGCTAGGTGACAGACTCAAGATTTATCCAATGGGGCTGAATTTTGGATATGTTATAGTACACACCCATTGGAACAACTTTCATGAAGAATGCGGCCTCATCCGAGCTGTGTAGGTTGCTGAAACAGATCTTACAATGTGATCCACGAAACTGGACTGGCAAGGGGCTGTAGGAAAAATGAGTTTGTCTTTAAGCTCTTCTTCCATTCATCCAAATTAGGCCTTAACATGCTTGAATTGCATGAATTATGCTCTCTTGCTCTTTTGGCCTACAAAACACACAAAGGGAGGCAAATAACTTATAAATCTAGGAAACTAAGCAAAAGAAGTAAGTAAATAGGGCATGTATATGTATGAAATTATGAGCTTAACACATGTTACTTCTAGTCCTTGTAAGACCGATTTTTTTAGGTCACATAGGAACATGTCTTTGCACAAATAGTTGAAGCAGATATGGCTGATAGTTCGAGGATTGCTCCAAAAGCAACTCTAGAACTTCTGAGTAGACAAGCCAGTGGCCGTTAGAATCTTGGATTCATTCATTCCTGTAGATTATAAAAATTAGTTACGTTCAAAGCGTACAAGAGAAATGAGGGTAGGAGATACAGGGGGCCTGTTAGAATATTTACAACAAATGCAATTGAGTGATCTCAATTTCTTTTATGCTATATGTGGGAACTGAATTTTAGCCAAACCCTAAGTCAAATATTTCCTTCCATTTGGGGATTATTTGATTTGGGGATTCTTGCCTTGAATTAAGGATTTGATTCTTATTAAATCCCTAATTGATTTAAATATCCTAAAATCAGAAAAATAATTCCTTTCCCAACAAGGATTATTTTTCTCCAAACCCTAACCCTACGAGGCTCTATAAATACGAAGCTATGCAAGGCATGAGGTAAGCCATTCTAAGCTCACAAAAATACTACAAAAATCTCTTCATTGCCGCCTCCTCTCTCTCCCTCTTATACAAGGCTCCGACCACCACACACGTCTCCGACCACTCAGTTCACATCATACATACATCTCCGTACCCTTTTTAGCACTACTACAATTATGGAAAACCACGACCCTTATTAGACGACTGTAAAACTAAAAAGTGTCGTATTTTTTAAAACTATGAAAAATCAAGACGGTTCCTTCTAAAACGGTTGAAGTTTAAAACACGCTAGACAAAATTACGTGCTTGTAAAGGTTGAAGTTTAAAATCAAGACGGTTCCTTCTAAAACACCGTCGTGCTTGTAAAGGTGTTGGACAAAAATTTTACTTAAGTTATAATTTTCACAGCAACTCGCTCTCTCTCAAACACTCTCTCTCGCGACTTTTTCAGAAACCCTCCCTCTCTCTCAACTCCCTTTCTCATCTCTGAAACAGCATCTCCATGGCACCCTCTTCGTCACCGAGCTTGCTATCCAGGTCACAGATCTCACCTTCCAGTTCACCGAGGTCGCCATATCCTTGCTTCCATGTCACTGAGGTCGCCAAAAGTATCGTCTCCACGATTTTCACAAGGAGGAGCAAGAAGCCCTTGCCAACCACATGAACAACATCAAGCGCAATCTTCTCCCTCATGTCGTTGAGGTCAACAACCATCTCCTTGCACAGTCGTGGTCAATGAGGGTTTCAGTAAGAGATTTGGGGCTTTTGCTATTTCAAATCCCTAGTATCCTTTTACTGGTTAGATTTGATTTTTAGTAGTGTTTCAAGTATCATACAACTCAGACTCTCTCCACTTCTTTGATTTATTTATTTATTTTATTATTTACATGTTATATTTTTTTTTCATTTGATTCTGAGTTGTTGCTCTGTTTGCGTTTTATGCTTTTGATTAATTTACAAGGCAAATTTGGCTATTTGATTACTTGTAAATTTGACTTACCATTTGGCTCTCATTTGCAGGGGATTTGGGCCAAACCTTTGATTCAAACAAGACACTTGGCTCTCCATGTAACATCCAATCAATTCTAACTTGTTAGTGAAATCTTATATACATTAATTTCCTTGTTAAATTTACTGCTGCAACAGTCTCATTTAACATATCATTTCTTTGTTCTCAAGGTAAATACACTCCTCAGTACCAATGGCTTGAGCAGGAGCTACCAAAATTTAACAAGAGAGAGACACCATGGTTGATTGTCTTACTGTATTCTCCATGGTACAACAGCTACAACAGCTACAACTATCATTACATGGAAGGAGAGACCATGAGAGTCATGTTTGAGCCGTGGTTCGTGCAGCACAAGGTTGACGTAGTGTTTGCTAGTCATGTCCATGCCTACGAATGATCTGTAAGTGCTAAAAAAAAAAACCTTTGAGACAGATCAATCCCTTTTATGTAACATTTTAATGTTCAATAAATTAGTTGTTGCTCTGTTTGCCTTGTATATTAATCATAAGTTACAGTTCCTGATACCATGTTAGTTGTTGATCATATGATTTAGCATGACAGATGCCAATCAGTGTGAAGGTAGCTAGTGCAAGGGAAGGGGCCTAAAGAAATAGTCTCAAGAAGAGTTTATCAACAAGAACTGCATTTGCTGCATCTGAAGGGTGAGTGAAGTTTGCATTTCTCCAATTCTATGGTTGTGTTGTGTTTCTCTTATTGGTAGCTAGCTAGATTTTAGATTTCTAGTTTGTTTTTTTGTTTTTAAGGAATGCAAGTGTCTGTAACCCTTTGATGAGATCATCACAATGGATGCTTCTTGGTTACCTGTCTAGGTGCATTCCTTTTTGCAATTATTTAGTGTTGGATAATATGCTGCTGTTGGACAAAAGACCAAGCACTTGATATTTTACCCGTAGCCCATCTTGTTTCTTATATGTTTTAAGCAACAAATGCAACAGCCAAAATGAAATGCATGCTCTCATATGTCATCATTGTTGGCAAGTATAGAGCCATCTAGTGCATATTCAAGATATGCGAAAGTAAGTACCCTGCTTGGTTGCTTAAATTAATGAATTTGACTTCCTAATGAGATGCATGCTAATTTCTCAACAATCCATGCTCAAATGGAAACATTTGGTCTTTTCTCCATGTTTACAAATATCCTAAAATAGCCTATTTGAGTTGCTGATTGCAGGTAGTCGCTAATGGAAGTGGTTCGAATGAAGCTACTCCTAGCGTGGGGGAAGTAATGTTGGTTCAAGCTGCTGTTAGTGGTAAAAGTGGAAGAAATGCAGAGGAAAATTGGTGATGATGAAGGCATAGCTTTGTATGCATATGGAGAACTTGACTTGAAGGATAATTAGGTATATGAATTTTGGTGTATTATTGTAATTAGGCTTGCAGCTAGCGGCCCTAGACTACTTTCATTTTAAAGATTTTATTTTGTTCTATTGTACTCTTGATATTCTATTTATGAAAGTTACAATTTTTGAGTATATACATGTATGGCGCGGGTAATAGCATATTTGAGTATATATTTATGATACCATTGGAAACAAGAAAAAGAAAGAAAAAAAAAAGCTAAAATGTAAAATTTAGATGTCAGTTTAATAGTTAATAGACGACGGTTTTGTTGAAAAAATCGTCGTTATAGAGTTAATAAAAGACATTATTTAAAGAAACCATCTTCTTTACAATTAATAGACGACGGTTTTTTCAATAAAACCGACATTTTTGGATATAATAAACGACAGTTCTACAGAAAAACCGTCGTCTTTATATCTAATAGATGACGGTTATTTCAGAAAAATCGTCGTCTATTAGATGTAAAGATGACGGTTATTTTAGAAAAACCGTCGTCTTTACAATTAATAGACGACGGTTTTGAGTAAAAGCGTCGTTTTTACAAATAATAGACGACGGTGATTCACCGTCGTAGTTTGACATTCAAAAGATGGCAGTCGATTTAACGACGGTTTTCAAAAGAAAAAGACGACGGTTTTTCCCCGTTGTCTATTTCAATTTTTGTAGTAGTGTAGCTATTATTTCTCTATGAATAAATTGAACTAATTTAGGCATCGGAGGGCCTTTGGCCAACACCCCCCGGGTGTGGTCCTCTTATTCCGATCTATTTTGCAGGGAGAAAGAGACGACAGAGAAGAAAGGGAAATCAATCGATCGAATATTCTCGTGGGACGAAATTTGCTCCCACACTATACAAGTGGATGAAGATGATATGATTACTAATATCTTTTGGGTTGATGCAATGCAAGGATGATGGTGGATTATGATTATTTTGGTGATGTGGTATACTTTGATACGACCTATAGAAAAAATAAAGACGGAAGACCTTTTGCAATGTTTGTTGGTGTCAACAATCATAGGCAAACTATTGTATTCAGTGTTGCATTATTGTATGTTGAAACAGCTGACACATTTATTTGGTTATTTGATACTTTTGTCAAGGCTATGTCTGGAAAAAAACCAATAAGTGTCCTGACAAACCAAGATGCAGTAATGGCTAAAGCATTGCTTTTAGAGTGGCTATAAACATGTCACTGTTTGTGCATTTGGCACATATACCAAAACTCAACCAAGCATCTTAGCAATGCTTTTGAGAAGTTGAAAAATTTTACCAAAGACTTTGGTAGATGCATATTGTTAAGCTCATAATTTCATACATATACATGCCCTATTTACTTACTTCTTTTGCTTAGTTTCTTAGATTTCTAAGTTATTTGCCTCCCTTTGTGTGTTTTGTAGGCAAATAGAGCAAGAGAGCATAATTCATGCAATTCAAGCATGTTAAGGCCTAATTTGGATGAATAGATGAAGAGCTTAAAAGACAAACTCATTTTGGCTACAGCCCCCTGCCAGTCCAGTTCCGTAGGTCATATTGCAAGCTTTGTTTCAGCAACCTACACAGCTCGGATGAGGCAGCATTCTTCATGAAAGTTGTTCCAATGGGTGTGTACTATAACATATCCAAAATTTAGCCCCATTGGATAAATATGGAGTCTGTTACCTAGCAAACACAGAGCCATGCTCAGGATGGATTTTATCAGCGCGCAAAATGAGTTAGCAATTTGTTTTGGCCTTAACTTCCTCCTCCGACCTTGGATTGGCCCAAATGATATATGGCTGGAAAGAAGACATTCTGAACTTCAAGTTTGAGTACTTAAAGTCTTAATATTCTTAAGGGAAGCCCAAGTTGTAAGCCCTTGAAGTTGCTGGTCATGCTGACCTCAGCATGTGCTGGTTGGATGCTTGGTCATGGTGAGCTAGGTATGAGCTATCATTTCTGGTTGGAAGCTTGGTCATGGTGACATGAAGATGAGCTAGGGCTGCTGGTGGGATCTATTGGTGAAGTGCATCAACCAATTCAAGATTTTCTAATACAAGTGCATCACCCAATTTAGATTTTCTAATACAAGTGCATCAACCATTTCAGATTTTATAAAACAAGTGTTGTATGCATTAGCCATATTGAATTCAGATTTTCACTTCCCCTAGGCCTATAAATAGGGAAGTTCTCTAAGCTTGTAAACACACCCCAAGGGGGGGAGCTCTCAAACACTTCTCTAGAGCTCCCTTCCCTTCTCTCCCTCAAATTCTCTTAGTTTCATTTTCTAGTTTTCAATTGTTGTAATGAAATATTTGTTTTGAAATTCTTCTTAAGTTTTCTTAGTTCCACTTTACTTTTCATTATGTAAATTCTTTTCTTTAGTTTTTCAAGTTTGATTAGTTTCCAAGTTTCAATTATGGTTCATGTTCTTATTCATTATGCTTATAAGTTAATATGCTAGTTTGAATGATTGATCACCATTAAGGCTTGCATGTTAGCTATCTTGGTTTGAATTAAGAGTATACACCATGCTTTAATTCGAATTGAACTATGAATAGGAAGAGTATGTATGGACATTCGACAACAGGGATTAGATACATGCTTGGTTGTTTAAATTGTTCTTCTATGCTTAATGGGTTCCTAATGCTTAATTTTAGGTTAGACAACAAATGATCAAATTAGGGAATTAGGAACACAAGGTTATGACCACACACCATGGCTTAATCATACATTAGCTAGAATCAATCCGTTAATCTAATTGAACTTGGGAACTTATCTACTTGAGTTAGTTATTTTCTTTCTTCCTTGTTTTATTTATTTCCTTTCTTTTTCATTTCTGTTTTGTGTAGGAAAAATGAATTGGATCATTCAATCACCAATCCTCGTGGGATCGACCTCGCACTTACATACGCTAAACTACCAACGGTTCGTGCACTTGCGAGTATCACAAGTTGAGGATGCAGCTGAATCCATTTTGGTGCAGCTGAAATCTACACAACACATATATGATTATGAAGATGAAGATGATTTTATAAATGCTTGGAATAACATGCTTGAAAAATATAATCTCAAGGATAATGATTGGTTAAGGCGATTGTTTAATATAAAGGAGCAATGGGCATTAGTTTATGGGCGACAAAATTTTTGTTCTTGAATAATGCTTTAAAGAAGTATGATAGTTACAAATATGATTTGCTACGATTTTTTCAACATTTTCAGAGGTTAGTTGAAGATCGTTATTATCAAGAGTTGAAAGCTGAATTTAGAGCAAGTCAAAGTTCACCTGCATTGTCATTTCCATTGGAAATATTAAAGCACATATCAAATATATATATACACCAGAAGTGTTTAAGTTGTTTCAAGATGAGTTGTGTAAAGATCATGATTGTGTCTTGAAATTCAATGGTGAGATTGGAAGCATCAGCAAATATGAAGCTATCCCTCATAAGAAGTATTGGCACCACATCGTCACATTTGACTCAAGAGATAATACGGTTTTATGTAGTTGTAAGAAGTATGAGTTCGCAGGAATCTTGTGTGCGTGTGCCTTAAAAATCCTCTCTACAAGAAATATTAAAAATATTAAGGCTAAGAGTGCAAAAGCTACTTGCAATGTCTCTAGTGAAAATAGCTCGGAGGTAGAAATTGTCAGGCGTTACAGAGAATTATGTCAGTTGCATACTCAGTTAGCAACACGAGCATCAGAGTCGAAAGATGCATATGAAACTGCTATATTAGGACTTAATAATACGTTGGGAGATGCAGATGCGTGTTTGATGAAGAAAGCAAGTCAAGAACCAACTCAAGTGATCTCAACAACTGCTACTGCATCTAAGCTTAATGAGTATATTTGTATTGATGATGATATCATTAAAGTTAGAGGAATCAAAACTAAAACCAAAGTTGTTTGCAAATCTAAAAGGCCAAAGAATGCTTTGGAAAAGCTCACAAAAAAGAAAAAGCCTCAAAATAAAGAAGAATGTGCTCTATTGGAACAGGTATCTTAATATATTTTTTTATTATTTAAAAGTTATGATTGTTAATATTTGTTTTATTTTAACTCATTTTAAAAGTTATGGTTCTAAAATAATGTTAGGAACCTGATTCTCACAATGAAACTATTTACATGCCAACCCAATCTCAAGCAACGATGGATAATTCACAGGTAATGTTTAAGTTAAATTTATCCTTTTTTTGGTGTCTATCTATGGCATTTCACAAGTAATGTAAAATATGTTACTGACTTAACTTATAAATATATATATATATATATATATATATTTTTCTTCATGTGCACTTTTTTGTATACTAGCAATACTACATAAGAACCCATAATACTTTGAGCAACTATCAACAAGGTCCAACTAGCATGATGAATTTATTACAGGTAATTCCTTGTAATTGGTTACTACCTTCTGTTTTCTCGTAAATGAGTACTAACTTATTTCATTGTATACACATATATGCATGCAGAATTACCACAAGAAGAAGAATTAAGCTTACTAAGCTTTGAAGGACTAGACTTGCTGAGCTCTAAATTAACATGCAGTGCCAAGACACATGATATGGATGTCCAAGATGTTGAATGAGCAGAATGTTGAAGAATTTTTCTTTCTTTTCAACTCAAGGTTTCATTTAAGAATATTTGGTTATGACATTTGGAACAAGCATGTATTTACCTTTTCTATTGTTAAAGACTTCATATGTATGACAATTTTAACAGGCATTTGATGTCATATATTATTGGAACAAAACCAGGGACTATGTGGAATCAATTATAACTTAATATTGCTCGTTGTTAAGTTGTAGGACAAGTATTGAACAATACTATATTTCATTCTTTCCCTCATGAGGGAAAAACAGATTTATCTTGAGTAAGTAAGTCAATAAATTAGCAAAATGCATACATTTAGCTGCAACATTTTGTCAAACACATTCTGCATTCAACTTCTTCAGATCAAAAAACATTGACTGATCCAACTACACCTATTATACAAACATTCCTACAAACTCTTGATGTGTTATTCTAGTAGGACATTCAGATCCTGTTATCCTAACAACCTCCGAAATTCCACAACACCTAAACTATTGTAAAACAAGGTCTACTTCGTCCACACTGGTCGAACTGGCTAAGGTGCTATGACATTGATTGGTGGAAGGGTAGGGGCACTTCCTTGTAGTTGCTGGAGCAGATCTTTTTCTTCTGGAATTTCAGCCGCAGTGTCAAATCCATCAGCTTCTCTTCTCCTTCACAAGGTTTATGTCATAACAGCAATAGATTCGACTCCAATTAACCATTTAATTCACAAATTCTTCAAAGATAGCCAAACACATGAAAACCCCCAAAATTTCAATCATGCCTAATCAAATTAATTTAGCACAACTTACAGGTGATGCCAGGCTTCTCAGACTGGCCAATGAGGAAAATAATTGAGTTGGCCTATGGAGATAGAATGTCAACAAGGGGACAGGACTGCTGACGCGAATGAAGTTGAGGGTTTAAGAAAAATGGTGCTGAAATTTCCAAACAGAGATTAGGAGGGAGGAGAACTAGGTTTTGCAAGTGTTTGAGAGTTGATGGTGGAGAAGATGCAGAGATTATGAGGGAGGAGAGTGGGTATGGTTGGGTTTTGCAAGGAAGGAATTGATGCTGCAATTGGAGAAGAGGAGAAGACTCTCGCGAAGAAGATGATGCTCGCTGGCTGCTGGGATATTTGGGCAGTTTTTAATTTAATTTTTTTTTTAAATTGTCAAATAAAAAAGTTAACAGAGTTAACTCATTGTTATGTTAGTTGACACGTGTCAAAAAATTAGAGAGGGGACATGGAGGGGACACCAATTTGGGGACAACGGATCCACTCCCTTGAATAAGACCCTTTCTCTTTTTTGGGTCGGAAAAGACCCTCTCACTCTCAGTGAGGTTGATATTCTAGTGTCCCGTCGTCCCATTTTCCTTTTATCCTCATCAAGATCTAAAATTTCAAGGGTTTCAGAAATATTGGGGGTCCAAAAACACGAAAATATCGGGAAATTATTGATATTGGTTAAAATGGAATAAAAAACCATGAAAATTGTAAGAAAGACTTGGAAATTTTTATTGAAACTTTAGTGGATGTTTATTTAGTCAACTATCTATTATTTTATAATAAATTTTTGGGAGAAAATGCATTGCATGGTGGGTTTGATTGATTTAAGTTGATTATATAACGAGTTGACAAACATTGTGAGTGTAGAAAATATGTAGTAATTAATGAAAAGATTAAACACACCATAATCGTTTATTTTATAATGATTTACTACAATATTTTACACTTTATACATTGGATGGTAAGATACATGAGTGACTTAGTACCACATAGAGTTCCTATGATGTTCAAAAATTTCACTGTCTTCTTCATCTCAATGTGTAGAGTACGTTTGTTGTGAAGATTAGTCATCAAATGATAAATTCCTAAAATAATTTTGCATCTAATTGTTAACATGTCACCCATATGGATCTGAGATTGGTTGACGTTGCGTCATAAGCAAAATCATTTGAAGATTGGGTCTTAGATTCTTTCCATGAGCCGCTTGATTTCATCCCAAAAGGCATGAGATATAAAGGGTAGGGAAATGGTTGGTTTTGTGTGTAACAAAGTCATCAACAGTGTAGTGGATAAGGCGTTGGAAGAAGAATGGAAGTGGCGCGTGTTCGAATCCCCATGTGTGTGCTCGCATATAAGCCCTTTTCATTATTTTTTTTCTATTCCATGTCCATATCGTGATATATTGACCAAATATTGATGATAATTGAAGAATATTATCATTGTCGAAATTTTTCCAAAATTTCCACGATATTATCGATATTTATACGATAAGTACACATGTTCCAAAATATCCCCTTCCAAATATCATCGATATTTATACGATAAGCACACATGTTCTAAAATATCCCTTATCCGATATTATCGATATTTTAGTTCTTGATCCTCATCACCTACTTGGTTTTTTTATTACTCAATTTCCTCTGGCTAACTAGTGTTTGTTGACAAAAAAAACACTTGTGTTTTACTTTTTGACCCCAAAAAAAAATAAAAAAATAGTGTTTTTCTTTTTCTTCTCAAAGATAAGACATGTGGGCTTTCTATTGTATTTGATTCTTCAAGTTCGTGCTGACCATATTCGTCCGCAATAACAGATGGATCACATCACAGAAGAAGATGTTGTATCTATCTGGCTTGGCTTGTGATCGTTGAATCATTGACTTTTGTCTTAACCGAAAGCAACTACTGTAAGAACCCAACACAAAACGTTCCATTTCTTGCTCTTCAGCTTGAGTTTAGTGTAGTTTAGTTTCTGGGTTTGGATATTTTGGATTCTTATTTGTTTTTCAATCTCAAGTCAGTCAGATGATATATACATAAGAGAGAAAGAGAAGTCTAAGACTAAGATGGATGAAGGAAATCATAGCGCCAGCAACTTGTCATTACGAAGGGAAAGTGGTGTTGACATTGAGAATTTGGATTTATTGGATGGAAAGGAGAGGGAGAACAGGACGACATTCAGCGAACCACTTCTGACTAAGAGGAAAAATACAACCTCCCAGATTGCCATTGTGGGTTCCAATGTCTGCCCCATTGAGAGCCTTGACTACGAGTAAGCTTCTCTTCCTCACCTAAGAATAGTTGTCAAACCGTTGTTCAAAATGGGCATTTACATCTTTTATTTTTTTGGATCCTCCTCCCTCTATGACTGTTTTGAATCTGGGTTTGGTGTGAGTTACTGACTAAATGTTTTGCCATAATAGGAGGATGCACTTGTTTATCCCAAAAAGAAAAAAGGGTCTGTTTCCTAGATTATTTTGGCATGGTTTTCTTATCTTGATAGCTCCTTTTTTGCTTTTTTTTGGTTAATTGTTTTAATGGTTATGGCCTAGGAAGATTCCATCTTTGATTTGTTTTTCTTATCTTGATAAGCTTTAGCTAGCTACTTTTCATATCATTTCAAGGTTGGTCAAGGGGATGATAACTTTCTAGTTCATGGGATCCGTGGCCCATGGCTCATGCTAACTTTATTGTGCAGTTAACACAAATTTCATCCAAGACCAGGGTGGATGCTAGATGTAAATTTCAGTTTTCTGGTTAGAGGCATAATTGCCAACTGAGGGAATCAGGGAACTTGGTTTTGTTCTCCTTTGAGATTATATGTAGATCCTTCTATTTTTATTAGCAATATTCACAATTGTGGCTTGCTATGTAGTTTTACCTCAGTAATCACCTATATTGCTCGCACTTGCATTACATCATTTTCTTTCCTGTTCCTGTGGGAATGCTCCTAAACATCTTTAGTCCATTTCTTCTGTGTTTATGCAATGTCCTGATCTGAGTAACATTTCGGAGTGATATATGATGCCTTGGGTGCTTAAATTCTTTTTGGAATTATCTTACTCTTGTTCTGTAGGTGCTGTTTGCTGAGTGCTAAGATATCGTTTGTTTAAAATGCATTGCAGAATTTTTGAAAATGAACTATTTAGGGAAGACTGGAGGTCAGCTAAGAAGATTCAAGTATTTCAGTATGTTGTGCTAAAGTGGGCTTTTGCACTTCTCATTGGGCTTTTTACTGGACTAGTTGGCTTTTTCAATAATATTGCAGTTGAGAATATAACTGGATTCAAGCTACTTTTGACTAGCAATCTCATGTCTGACGAAAAGTAAGCCTTGTTTCCACAACGTCAATCTATGATATTCTTTTTCTTTGACATTTTGACCTGCTCTTTTTTATTTAAATCTTCAGTATACATTTTTCTGAGGAAACTGTGTAGTCTTTTAATATAAATTAGTTGCTACATTATGTCGTACAAGCATGAAGGTTGGCAATGAAAATGGGCTGTAATAGCATCTTCATCTGTACTGATAGCTGACACATACTGTACATACAGGAAATAATCCTGCTTAGCAGGAGCTGCAGAACCAAAAAAAAAAAAAACCCATATTTCCTTGCACTTTCACTATGCTGATCATTATGATAGGTGATTGTAAATAGGAAAATGATGCACCACTAACCTCAGAACATGGAGGAATGGTTGTAGCCTTATATTAATTCTTGTAGTCTGCTTCAAAAGAAGTTTTTTATTTGTAATAAGACAATGTATTGAATTCATCCTTAATGATATGGAAAGGTAAGGTACCTAGCAAGGTTCTCCTATATTAAAAAAAAAAAAAGGGGTTCTGAATAAGCTCAAAGAACTACTGCTCGTAGGAAGGTCAAGAGTGTTCAGCAAAAGAGGACTTGCATGTTTCTAACCGTTTTGAGGAGCGAAGATAGGTGATCATAGCTAGCCTCCCGTGTCTCTTTATTCCTTGAGAAGCATTGCACTTTTTTTTGTGGAAGGGGGGGAGGGGGGCTTAGGGAGAGGAAGTTCTAGTTATTAAAATTATAATAAAAAAAGATATATGAATGAATTCTTCTATTTCTGACTTATAGCCTCTCTTTTGGTTTTTTTTTAATCTCAAAATTTCAGAATGCAGAATTTTTTTTTTTTGAGCTTTTCTGTGTGGCTAATTTGCTACCGACAACGATTTGTAGGCCATGCTTTTTTGTTTTGTTTTTTTGTTTGGAATAAAGAGAAATATAATATAGGGCATGGGGGAGAACACAAAGAGGGGCTGGAATTTTGTTAACTGGTTCTTGAATTGGTTAAGTGTGGGCAAATATAAGTGTCTAGGTTATTTAACATATGTCATTAGATAAACAGTTATGCATAACAAATCTGCCTTTATATTATTTGCAGCAGAGAAAATCCAAAGCGATAAATTGGAAGAAGTTTCTGATAGAATGGACGTGTACCATGTTTTGGATTGAGTGATCCAGGATCATGGTTTGTTAGGATATTATTGTACTGTGGTAACTTTGCTTTTTGGTCATTATCACTAACATAAATGCTTGTGCAACGCTTATTTGAGTTTGCTGGATGTGTTTATAGAATAAATAAATGTAACAGTAAAATGGTTCCAGTGCAGATATTACAAGGCTTTTGCAGCATATGCTGCCAGCAATGTAGGTTTAGCCGCAGTAGCAGCAGCTCTTTGTGCATTTATTGCTCCTGCTGCGGCAGGTTCTGGTATTCCTGAGGTGAAAGCTTATTTGAACGGTGTGGATGCGCATTCAATACTTGCTCCGAGCACTCTCTTTGTCAAGGTACGGAGGGATTACCCTTCCCCCTCCTCTTCCACTGCATGTGTGCACATGTGCATGTGCATACATTTGTATATAGGACAAATATATTTGAGTTATTATGAAAGTGCAAATAGTTCAAGTTTCATGTTCTTTCCTCGTTTGCATGTGAAAAGGAAAACAAAAAAGGGTATGGAAATGGAAGGGGAAAAAAAGAAAGAAGTTTAGGTTTGTCGGAGGAAGGGGAGAGAAAATGCGGGAAGTGAGAAGATGGGAGAGGGCAAGATTAAGGCTAAAATTTGAAGAACTTGTTTTTAAGGAAGAGATAGTGTGGGGGCAAAAGGAAAAAGTGGATTGGGAAAGAGATGTAATGCCAAACTGTTTCATGAAGTGGTAAATGGGAGAAAGAGGGAAATTTGATAGGAAGGTTGGAACTGAGTGATGGATCTTTCACTGACAATGAGAGGAGGATTGAGGAAGAAATATTTAACTTTTTCAAGAGACTTTACTCAAAGGAATGAGGGGAAAGGCGGAGTGTGGAAGGGTTGGATTGGCACCCTATTGAGGTGGAAAGGGCTAGATGGTTAGAGACGCTGTGCTTCCATCTATTGTATTATTGTGCACCAAATACAATACCTTATTACAATATATGTCTCTCTTCTATGTGTTATTTTCTCTTTTGACATATTTTGCTCAAAAGGTATTTTGCTTTTGTTTATGTTGCGCATCCTCAAAATTCTGGATTGTCAGAGATTACCTGATTAATTTTTTCTTTAATAAACCTAAATCTAAATCTTTGAATTTCTATCTGATGCATACATTCTGGGTTTAACAGATTTTTGGTTCCATTCTTGGTGTTTCTGCCGGATTTGTGGTTGGTAAAGAAGGGCCTATGGTACATACAGGTGCCTGCATAGCCTCTTTTCTTGGGCAGGGAGGCTCTCGCAAGTATCATCTAACTTGGTCATGGCTAAGATACTTTAAAAACGATCGCGACCGACGAGACTTGATCACATGTGGTGCTGCTGCTGGCGTGGCTGCTGCATTTCGTGCCCCAGTTGGTGGTGTTCTGTTTGCTCTTGAAGAGGCAGCTTCGTGGTACCCCTCTCTCTCTCTCTCTCTCTCTCTCTCTCTCTGAACACGGAGAGGAAATTAGGTAAAGTTTTTTAATTTGAATCAATAGGCAAAGCTGAAATTCCCTTGCAAGAGACATCTATTTGTATAGACAGTTAACTAATAAATTCCCACTATGATAAGACTATCTTTCAACCTTAGGAATTGACCAAGAAGTATTTCTGTATATTTCTCAACATAATCGTACAATGGCTCCCCAATTGGTAATAAAGCCATCAACGAGGTTACAACAGTAATTTTTAACAAATTCCCAACTAAAACTTGACATGTGGCTAACTGACTAACCAAAACTGTAACAGTTTTGCCCCAATTCCTATCACACTATGATAAGGAAACAATAGTAATCATAAATCTACTAAAATATTAATAATAAAAACCAAGTAAACAAGTCTAGTTTCCATATTTTTGCCCATGTCAAATTACTTTAGTTTGTTCCCATCACATTTTCTCTCTTTTCTATTATTTTGTAGTGTTTTACTGTCCATGCTTCAGCAAGCTTGCTGGAATTTGATATGTAACCAGGAATTTAGACTGCTAAGTTAGTTGCTCATATATGTTTCCTATATAAGTGGTTGAAGTGATATCCATTCTGAACACACGATGCATTAAAGAATGTTAAGGGCTTAAAAAATGAACTCGCAAATTCCTAACTCTGTCCCTGTGAAAACAGAGATGATGGTTTCATTATCATGGGCAATGTTGTGGATTTTATCTGCATAACTGGTATGTTACGCAAATTATGTAGAAACTGTTAATGTTTTTATTCTTTCCACAATTGTATTATAAATTTAGGGTTACAGTGTTTTAAGATGTAGAAATTTGAATGAAATGGTAAGCGCCCTGGTTATGTAGGGATTACCGTCCTGAGAGGCAACCCTTGTCTGGTGAAATGGTAAACTAAGTAGAAGCAGACAGGTTTAATTTTCCTGCACAGGCAATTATTACAAAAAAGTTGAAGGGTAGGATTGTATTTAGATCTCACTTTGATCGTATTTCCAATTTTGTATGATAGAAAGAAAGATATCTTAGAATAATACTAAATTCTTTACCCACCAGAAATATAAATGAAACTCTTAGAATCCTTGCTTGCAAGGTATTCCCTTGAGATTGCAAAATGGTTTCAGTACCATGATTATTGGTGCTTGGAATGTGTAACACGTAGGTTCTGAGAATACGTGTTGTCTTTACTGGAAAACTTCAGGTGGCGGAGTGCTCTTCTTTGGAGGACATTTTTCACAACAGCAGTTGTCGCCATAGTATTGAGAGTCTTTATACAATATTGTACTACCGGAAACTGTGGGCTATTTGGGCAAGGAGGTCTTATCATGTATGATGTCAGTGCAGCCAGTGCAACATACAGTGGTCCTGATATACTAGCAGTATTATTCCTAGGAATTCTTGGAGGAATTTTTGGAAGCATGTATAACTATCTCGTGGATAAGGTCATTCGAACTTATAGCATCATTCATGAGTATGTTCTCCTACTCAATTGTGACTTCTGGGATTTTTCACTTGTAAAATAATCTCCTCTAAATTTGTTGGTCATGTGCTAAAAATACTGATCCCATTCTTTCTGTCATGACTGAGAACATGACCTTATTTAGATGCAGTGATAAGGCATCTGAGATTTTGATCATAATCATTTTCTCAGTTGCGCTGGTTTTGTTGCTTTTAACCAAGTTCTCATGTTTTCCTCCAAAATTTATCTGGCTTTTCTTTTGCTGCAGAAAGGGTGCTGCGGCCAAAATCTTACTTGTTATCACCATTGCTCTCTTGACATCATGTCTTTCTTATGGCTTACCATGGTTTGCGGAGTGCCAAGCATGCCCTACTGATGAGAGTGTGAGTTGTCCTACTGTTGGTCAATCTGGTAACTATAAAAGCTTCAATTGCCCATCAGGCTATTACAATGACCTTGCCTCCCTATTTCTAAACACTAATGATGATGCCATTCGTAATCTATTCAGCACCAGTACAACAAAAGAATTTCACATTTCCTCTCTTTTTATCTTCTTTGCTGCTGTTTACTTCCTTGGAATTATCACTTACGGCATTGCTATTCCCTCTGGGCTCTTCATCCCTGTCATATTAGCTGGAGCTTGCTATGGACGTCTTGTTGGGAGGTTGTTTGAATCAATCTCTACTCTTGACACAGGTCTCTTTGCCCTACTTGGAGCTGCCTCCTTCCTGGGTGGCACTATGAGAATGACAGTCTCCCTATGTATTATACTGCTTGAACTCACCAATGACTTACTTTTGCTTCCCCTCGTCATGTTGGTTCTCCTTATTTCGAAAACTGTGGCTGATAACTTCAACAAGGGTATTTATGACCAAATAGTTAAAATAAAGGGATTGCCTTATTTGGAGGCTCATGCAGAACCATACATGAGGCATTTGGTCACAAGTGATGTTGTTTCTGGTCCATTGGTTACTTTTTCTGGTATTGAGAAGGTTGGACGCATATTGGATGCTTTGAGGACTACAGGGCATAACGGATTCCCAGTGATTGATGAACCACCTTTTTCAGACGCTCCAGAATTGTGTGGTCTGGTTTTAAGGTCTCATTTGCTTATTTTGCTTAAGGGTAAGAATTTTTCGACGGACAGGGTTGTTTGTGGAGCAGAGATCTTACACAGATTTGCTGCATTTGATTTCGCTAAGGCAGGATCAGGAAAGGGAATCAAATTGGAGGATCTTGATATCGAAGAGGAGGAGATGGATATGTATATTGATCTCCATCCTATTACAAATGCATCGCCGTACACAGTCGTTGAGACAATGTCACTAGCCAAGGCTGCTATTCTCTTTCGGCAACTTGGTCTAAGACACCTGTGTTTGGTACCAAAGAGCCAAGGGGTAAGTTGTTCTCCCCTTCCTTTTCTCCTGCTCTCTTTCTTTCTGTGTATGGTTAGTTCTAGCATGTGAATAAGGCTGCCAATCTTGGTGGAAATTTAAGTACTATACCTTATCCTGGAGAAGAAATCTCAACATTTCCTTTCCTCTGTTTTTTGTTTTGTTCTAGTTCAAGTTAAATAGGCCACTGTTTGCATCTGCTTTGGTATATTTCTCTTTATTTACTCTTGGAAACTTTGGATGATTTTGTCTCCAATCTTCCTTACCTTTTAAAGTTCAATAACAGTTCCAAATAAATTTCCGAAACTAATTTCTAAGCAACTTTCTGATGTTTTTCTGTACACGTTGCAGAGACCTCCAATCGTCGGAATTCTAACACGGCATGACTTCATGCCGGAGCACATTTTGGGACTCTACCCACATATCAAGGCTCACTAGTAGACCTTAGAGCATCTTTTTGTGCCGTCATGTGAAGTCGTCGATGTTTGGACTTCTGGAAGTGAGATTTTCTATGAACACTTTAGAGCATGTTGAATGATCAGGTTTTGTATCAGCAATTATAAACATCTGTATCCAATTAATATTATAAACTGGAGGATAATGTTGAAAAGTAGATGTCCTAAAACCCAACTGTATGTGATATATATATATATAATCACTGTACATTATTTACAGTAAATAAAGGGTAAGTCCTTAGTTGAATCATTACTGTATGAGCGGTTCGGTTCAATTTATGCTAAAAAGTTTATTTTTCTACCAACCTGTAATCAGTTCAGTTAGGTCCAGTTCTTCTATCTTTAAGAGCAAGTCCACCCCAAAAGGCCCAAAAGGCTAGGGCAAGGGCAAGAAAAAAAAAAGATTATGCAACAAAATATAAACAATTTAGAGGATTTGGTGTAGAAAGTGAATAAAATTGTTATGTATTTATAGGAAACTATCCATAATTTTTTGGTATTTAAAAAACAAATTTGAATATTTTTTGAATATTTTTTGCTCACTGATGTTAATGTGACATCAGCGCCTTCAAGCTTGAGCCCTAGCAGTATTTGCCCGTGGGCTTGCCCAGGCTGGTGGGTCCCATGCCTTGCCCGGTCTATCTTTTGTGCGCTGGAGGTCCAAACCTTGCTGGGGGCGCATGTTGCCATGGCAACTGCCTAGCGCTGGACTTGCTCTTTGCATAGAGGTTTTTCAATTATTCTTCGATTTACAGTTAATATACGTAAGAGTATAAATAAGTTCTCTGGAAAAAGAGTATAAATAAGTTGTTGATTAATTAAAAAAGAAAAGCCAACGTGGTTTAAGTTTAAACTCCACATATAATTTGGGGTGTTGTTAAATAAACTCTAAAATCAATGAGTACATTCTATGATCTAAGTACATCCTAATATTTAAATCAAAATATAAAATTAATTAACTATATCTTATTTAACTATAAAAAATATTCTTGGTATACTCTAATACACTATCACACAAAACCAAACCCATTCGAGAGCTGTCTGTGACGAGTTTGAATTCTAAGCAGCCACAGTTCATTACAAGCACTGGAAACCGAAGCTTCTCAAATGCCCGGCTGATTGAGAACACACATACAGATCAAATTGTTGTTCCTGATGCGAGTTTGATGTGCTAGTTGTCATATTTTATGCATTTTGTTTCAAACTTAGTATATTATCATTCTTTATGCCATTTACTGTGAACTATGGCCGCAAGTACAGAGTGGAAAGTGAAAGCAATTCCAACTCATAACCAGACTAGGCTAGGGGGGACATTGGCATATAGGCAACCGCAAATTGTTAGCATTGGATGAAATGAAACATTTACTTCTTTGTATAGCTTTATAAGAAATTCCATGATCTGTCCTGAGATTTTTTTTTGTGTGTACTAGTTTGTACCACATTTGAAAAATAGACCAAATTTGATTTATTTTTCAAATGGAGTCACATGAGGCCCAGGCCCAGTTCCTTTCTTTCGAAATTAACGAAAAAAGGGCTTTTCCGTATTTGGGCAAGCCTCAGCTTTAACCCACACTTAAGTTAGGAAAATAAGTAACCGTTACCAGTTGACCCATGTGACTTTCTGAAGATGAGTTTTTCGCCATTAAGAATGACTTGACCGCCGTCTCTCTCAGCAATAAAGCAGGCTGGCTAATTGACACCAAAACTAAGACGAACCGTCTTCCGACTGGTTTTCCAGGTGCGAAAGGACGACAAATCAAAGGGGTATTCCTTGAAACTGGTGTTTCCATATGAGATATCATTTCTCCTACCCATGGACCGACTCACAAGGACAAATCGACAACTGACTTTGGATAACACTTAAGTGTTATCTTCCAGCCTTCATTGCCATTGTTGAAGATTTTCTACCTCTAAATATAAAGGCTCAACATCAACACTATGGGACTCTCTCCAAAATCAGACGCAACGTCTTGTAAACACTTGAACAAAACTTCAAGATCTTCAAATAGCGAACTTGTTGCCCAGATCACCAGTTGACAACTCCTGCGTTTATCTTTTATTGCTTTGCCATCTCCATGGTATGATTCTTGTTTAAATAGTCAATCTAGTTTCCTTCTGAAACATGTACATATTGGATAAGAGAAATCTCCAATCTCTTCAATATTGTAACTTGTTCTTTAAAAACAGCTAAATGGAGAAATTTTTAACTTTCGTTTTAACTTGTTATCATGTTGGAGTTGGATAGAGAAATCTCCAGCTTCTGGAATTTTATTCTCTCTGCAATCTACCTTAATCGTACTTTATATTCCTACCATTTATCTTTTTGTATCTTACTTTGCAATAGTTTACTTTCCTGCATTTTTATATTTGAATCTTTTGATATAACTGTTCATTACTAGATAGACCCAAAACAAGGGTTCTAGGTTCGAATAGGGCTTCATTAGCCCAAAAACAAGGGTTGGTCCAGGCCCGAATCATACCATTGGGCCCAAATTAACTAAATCCTAACCCAATCCAGGGTTATCTCGAGCCCGAATTAGGTTCCTGAGCCCAATCAAGGGAGCTTTGACCTCAACATTGGTTTTTCTATTTGGCTAGGTATTGTTCGTATTTACCAAGCCATAGATGCACAATTGAAAGAATATTGATGTCCTCTTAGTTGAGGCATAGAAAAGAACTCATCTGAGCCAGTACCCCCCTTAGAGCACAATGGCTTGATTAATGGTCCAGAACAAGCACAAATCCATCAAACAAAACATTCTACATCACATACACTAGGTCTATTGGGCTGGTCTCATCCCCAATAGTGGCATGCCTACGCAACTTACGATCGGGCCAGAAGAAGCAAAACCATCAGGGGCCAGCCTGTGCTCACCTGCTTTTCTCAACCTGATCCAACTTTCAATTTTGTTTGAAATTGAACTAGTCCTTTCACGAACCAGAGATCCAATCAGGGCATTGGTGTTGACCCAACCTCTTCCTCTCTCTTGCTCCGTTCCCAAAAAGAGTCGACCTGGAGGAACAAGGAAAAAAGGGACCAACAGTACTCTTGGTAATGTGATTAGCACAAACAAAAACAGGATGTTTCACGTTGTGTATAGGAATGAAGTAAGAATGACAAACATAGGTGGTTTTCATCGATGCATCACTTTGTAAGTGCAGAGGGCTGCAAGGGATGTTGGGGTTGCTTCTCCCTAAATTAATAATACCATGAGATTGAGTGACGTTGAATTAGGGTTGAATATGGTGAGTAAAGTTACATTTATTTTACAATTCAATATATCCTTTTTGGTCATTTTATATTAGGATAAATTAATAATTTAATAAGTAATTTTATAATAGGGTATAATTGGTTAATTTTAGGATTCGTTTAACACTACCCTTTGTAATCTACTGAAATGAAGATAAAATCATATAAAGGTAGAGGTAGAGCAATTAACGGTAGAGATTATTATTTTGAGATTTTATTCTTTTCTATAGCATAGGGATCCAGGGTGACACTTCTAAACGTTTTTATCCCTCTTTGCATCATGAAGTAGGCGAATATATGAACTATTTTTGGGAGGTGAGGTCTCATGAGTATACTGGATCCAAATAACACTTATCGACCCTACTGTGAAGAGGCTAGTGTAGATAAAAGAGGCCCTCAGCAAATGACCGAGTTTGGGTATTCTATAAAACTCAATTCCAAATCCTGCCCGGCACAGCTTCCCCGACGTCACTGAACCGATCTATCGATGACATTGTTGATATAATGCCACTAGCTCAAAGATATAGAGCCTATGCCAATAAGCTGTTCAACAATCATAGTTTATGTTTCTTCCCATCAATTCCATTCGCAAAAGAGGCTACACATAAAAAAATCCTAAAATTATTATATCAAGGTAGTCCAGCATAACCCAAAAGATAAATATATTTGCAAATTGTCACAACACAAATATTAAGAAACATGCTATAAGAAACGTGCTATAAGAACTGAAAACAATTTGTACTAATAAAATTAACAAGAACAAAATAAAATGCAAACTCTCAGACAAATCTTTATCATGAAAGGTTATCCTGTGAGGCATTTGCCGTGATAGAGATTGAAAAATGGTCTACAACAATGCCACAAAACCGAATTCGTCTAGGGTTTCCTAGCGGCAAAAGTAATTTAGAAAAATGCAGAATGTGCTGCTGGACATGCAAAAACGCTATAATCATCAGCTATAAAGGCAAACAATGCCTACATGCTGCCAAGTTGCTTCATAATGGTATCTATGGTCACAATCTTAACAAAAAGAATCTCTCTAAACAATGCCTACATGCCACCAAGTTGCTTCACAATGGTCTCTATGGTCACAATCTCAACAAAATGAATCTCTCTTGTGGCTTACATACCTTCACCAGGCGAGGAAGTCATAGCCATGAAAACAGGCAGTGGAAAAAGAAAAGCCATGGATGATAATTTAGTAAGTGTCCTAAACTCATTTTCTTTTCAACTTCTTCTTAACAGAGGTTTCTTTAGCAGCATACATTTTAAGCTTCTGAAGGATCCTCCTCTCACTGATACGAAGCATCAACGAATGGTACAACTTTTTGTCACTTATGCAACAACACCTGCCCAATGCTTCTATATCATCTTCTATTGAATTTGTACCATAAAGGCTATCCCGCATATCTGCAAGGGACAAAAGAGCATTACAAAGACATTTTGTCAGCAACAGGTCCTCACTCAATAGTCCAGTTTTGTGGCACGATTTTTTGCTTTTATTGGAAAAAATGATGTCCATGGGTTCACTGGAACTTCCTGCAGTTGCTAGAGCAAGATCCATCTTATAATATGCATCATGTGGTAACAACATTATGTACAATAAAACCAACATCTCAATTTCAGGTTCTCCATTAAATGAAACCTCAAAATATTCAGAGTTGTGGGTGACACATCCAGAGTAATCCAATCTTTTCCAGAGGGATAGCCTTGCTCTACGATGCTGGCCAGAAAACAAGGATGAACTCCACTGGAGTATCAGTTCCAAGTCGATATTGACAATGTCATACGGATTATCTGGCTCTGTAAATCCATATCTGTGAAGCAGTGCAGCATTACCCAATGACCCGTATGTATTAAAGACCTGAGAAGAGAAGAAAAGGAAAAGAATAAAAGAAACAAAAAAGTTTACCCATGGATTTCATACTTGTACTGAAAGAAGATGAACAAGAAAAGCGCCCATGGCTTATATATAGTACTGAAACAAGAAGAGGAAAGGCATAGTTCCAGTAATGGCATCTTCTCATAGCTCTAGCCTATGAGAAATTGATATTTAAATTTTGCAGCAGAGGCTGAGACAGGAAATTCAATAGTTATAGCATGCATAAGAAAATAAAAACCAAGACAGTTATTGGATTGCTGCCTTTAGTTTTAGTTATAATTTTTATAAATAAATAAAATGAAATATGAAAAAAGGAAGTCCAAACCTCAGCTCCCAGTTTGACATCTTTCACCATAGTCATTTCCAAATCATCATCATCACTGTCATCACCATCACCGTCACCGTAATCATCATTGTCATCATCATCACCACCCTCACTATCGTCACCATCACCATTGCCACCCTCACTGTTGTCACCCTCACATCCACTATCGTCACCCTCACCCTCGTCAACATTAATAGAAGCAGACCTATCGTCATCATGAATGGCACTAATACTAGTACTAGTAGTATCAGATTCATTGTTTTCTTGGGTGGTGTTGGATTCACTTTTGTGAGGAGAGGTCATTAAGTGCACATCCTCAGCTCCCGTTTTATGATTAAACCTATATTGAATTGAATTGAACTTATGATTATTGATTTAGACAAAGTACAAAGGAACATTAAAACAATAATAAATAATAAAATCTGTCATCCATCCATTTCAGTGATTGATAGTGGTATAAACAAAGCATCACAACAAGAAGTAAAGAGCAGCAGCAGGGTTTGTATAAGACTTACAGGTCAGCCAAAGGAACCATTCCCACTCCGTGGTATTCATCAATCTGAAAAGAGCGAGAAGATATCAGCGTCCTTGCCGCCAAGTAGTCTCCGAATCCGAAGAAGCTCGGGTCGAATTCAACGGCGGCAGCATCCAAAGGATGCATTTGCAGTAATATCGTGGGCTCAATGCTCTCCTTCCACTCCTTCCACATAACACCTTTGTCTTCCTTGACCGTTCCCTCCAGTTCTGTCCCTGCCAGCAGCCGCTCAACCTCGTCGGCTCTCCAAACCAAAGGCAACGACTCTTCTTCTTTGCTCAACAGCTCAAGGTATGGGGCCCACCGTGAACGCTCTCCCAAGCTCCTCTCGTACATCAGCGCCACCGCCAGCCCTGCTAACCCTCCTAAACAAGACTCCTCCTCGCCCTCACCGGCGGTGGCGGCGGCGGCGATAATGTCACGTGCGGCGGTGGTTCTGGTGGTGAGGCACGTGAGCTTTGGTATTCTGGCCACCACGTCCCCTTCCTTGAGGAGGGCTAGGGCTCTCACGCTGATTCCGATTTCGACTCCTTCGTCCCTCAAGTCCAGGGCGTCGCTGCATTCGATCCCTTCCCGCTTCATCCACCGCTTGAACGCCCTCACCCGCCTGCTACTGCCCTTTCCCATTCCCACTTCCACTTCCCACACAAGAAATTAACAACTCACAAAACCACAACAGCATCGCCGCTTCTTCCCTTTTCTCTTTTTAATTTATTAATTTTCGATTATTATTAGAGTTATTTATACTAACACTTTGTAAGAATGAGTAAGTTGTTGGATGTAAGAATGAGTAAGTCGTTGAATTTACATCCAACAGATAGTGACCGCAAATCTCTTGGACCCTTGTAGTCCAAGAGATCAAGACTATATATATATATATATATATATATATATATATATATATATATATATATATCACCATTTGGTTGTTTATTCAGTCTTTGAAGATGATGGCTAATTATATTCAACTATGTTCCTTGTATAAAACAGAATTAACTTAAAGTCTTTTAATTCTTGTGTTTTTTTATTGTGATATATATTTGATGCATTAAGTATGATTTTTAGTTCAATGTAAGCCTTTGCCTATGTTTAGTGTAGAGGTGTCAAACGGGCCGTGTCGGGCCGGCCCGTCCCATTTAAACTCGTGCTTTTAACATTTTCGTGCCGTGCCGACCCATTTAATAAAATCATTTATCCCGGCCCGGCCCAAAATCCATGTCCACATTGAAACGGGCCGGGCCGGGCTTGTGCCGTGCCCGTGCTCGTGCTCGTGCCATACTCGGGCCTAATAACAAACCCATTTAATTTGATTTTTTTTCTCTTGATTTTTTTTTTCCACTAGATAATTCAAATTATAAACATTAAAAATATAATTAGAGGCAAAAAATAATGAACTATTTGAAAACATTAATCAATCAAATATCCAAACAATATGAAGGGGCGGAGGGCAAAAAGTGTCCAACTCCACTTCAACTTTTCATCTTTAAACAACTTATTATTTATATGTGAAGAAATGTCTTGCTTTGATTATAAGAGAAGCGTATATGTCATATGTATTGATTAAATATCAAGTCCAATGTTGTTTAATTAATTTGTAGTTGATATGTTTAATTAATTAAGGACCCAAATAATTTCCCTATAATGAAAGACATCAAATATATATTTATGATTTTTTTTTTAAAAAACATATAAACAATGACATTAGATGTCAAATTATTGTATTTTGACTTTTTGAGAAGAAAAAAAAAAATGCTAAATGGGCTAGGCTTGGGCCGTGCTTGGGCTCGTGCCGTGCTTGAAGCGGTCTTGTGTCCTTGATTTTGATAATTGATGCATTAAGTATGATTTTTAGTTCAATTTGCTGCATTTCTTTGTATTAATAAATAATATCTCTAATTATGGTCTTTCTATTCTTGTGCAATGTGCTGCATAGGCTAACTGAGAAGGGGTTGACAGTAACACACATTGCTTGTTGTGTCTACATGAAAAGGCTACGTCAAAAGGTGTTTAAGGCTCGCCAAGGTGTGTAAGCCTCATCAAGGTGGAAATTGTTGAAATTTGGCACGTCTTTGATGCGGAAATAGGAAGGAGAAGCAGCATGTGACCCGTCGTTGGTTCCGAAACCCACAGGTCACATAAACCCGAAAGCAACAGTTGCGAAGTGCTAGAGTGAATTGGAGTCTCTGTGCAAAGAGACTGCTTGTTAAGTGCTTTTCTTGCTCAGTGTGTTTTGGTATTTTACACTGGTTTTGGGGGTTTTTTCCAGCTTATTTGGGTTAGGTTAAGTCTTCTATTCCTATTAGGTTTGTACTTAAGTCCTATGAACTATAAATGGACACTTTAGCGCTAGGTTTTCATAACGTGAGAAAACAAAGGGCATCAAATTGGGTTTAAGCCAAGGGTGAGAGAAAAGAGAGTTAGGGTTTGAGAGAGAACAAATGGGGTTCTTCATTGTAACCAAAGGGGTTGTTTCTTACTAGTGAATTTCTCGGGGATCACCTTAGAGGACGTAGGCACAATGCCGAACCGCTATAAATTCTTGTGTTCTTTATGTGTTGTGTGTTTACTTTTCGATTGGTGTGTGTACTTTATATTTGCGTGTCTTGTGTGTAGGAGTTGTGTATTCCATTAATGACAAGGTCTTGGAGTGTTTTTGCACAACACCGTGATATTGGGTTGAGCAATCTTGTAACCATTTCTTAACAAATATATATCATATTCAAAAGGAAAGAATTTTTTTACAAGAAGTCTCTTCATCCAACGCCAAGAACTGATAGGATTTTTACCTTGTTGCTTCCTAGATTTCCGCATCAAATCCCACCAATAAGCGACATCATCTTCTAAACGTGACGCAACAATTTTCACGATCTTGTCTTCTAGGATCGCTATTGAATCAAATATTTTATCTACATCTACAACCCATTGGGGAAAGCCTTCAATGGAGTCACTCCCCATGAAGTATGGAACAACTGCAACATCAAATTCTCTAAGAGTGATTGGTTCCCCGTCTTCACGGATCCTATCTTCCTCGTTTGGATGACCCATTGGTGACATATCGAGTCAGGCAAAACCTACTCTGATACCAACTGACGCAATGAGATATAGGGGAATAGGGAGATCGAACGATAACCCTAAAGTAACAATGTCGAAACCCACTATAGTAAAAATCAAAGGTATTTGATTGATAATAAATGGAATTAACTAACAATACAATGCCATGAGTTGGCTTAAATAGAAAACAAAGAAACCCTAAAACCATTGGAAACCCTAAGTTCCAGAATATTCCTAAAACATAGCTAACAAGAAAATAATAAAAATCCTAATTAAAATCATATTAGGAAAATAATATCTTGATTGATAATTTATTCTAAAAATATAAATAAAACATTAAAGTAAATATAAATCTTGATAAAATCCATTTGCTTCAATTTATTCAATTGATCCAAAAATCCCAACAATACGCTTTCCTTCTTTTCCTAGTGCCATAATTGACATTTAATCGGAACTTTCCTCTCTTGCACGATTTCCTTCCAATTTTGAGCCACTTTATTTTAATTAATTTTCACACCATAATTAACCCATAATTCGTCCTATATCAACAAACTTTGGACTCTGTGAACCAATTATATATTTGTACTACCTTAACACCAGTAGGAAGAATATTTGGAAAACCTGAAATTGTAACATATGACGAGTGGAGGAAAACTCTTACTTGGAATTAACAAAACCATGGGTTTATATAAAACCCAAACTAATTTTTCGTAACAGTAGTGACCATAGAGACACAACGTTACAAACAGGAACAAATTGCATTTGATAAAATGCAGGGTAATGCTAGGCTTACCACATTTTTCATACCACATTTGTACCACATCTCTAATAGAGGTGGAGCCCACCAATACAATGGGGTCCACCTCTATTAGAGAGATGGTATAAATGTGGTATGAAAAATGTGGTAAGCCTAGCATTTTCCTAAAATGCAATTTCACTAGTTGCAAAAATATTTTTGGTCACTATGATTGAAAATAATTTTGGTCACCATAATTTTAATTCCGATTTTGGTCACCATATTTGCAATAGTCAGCAAATCAGGTCAAATGCCACAATTCAATTAGTTTCATTAATTAAAAAATAGGGAAATTTGCATAACTACTCTAAACTTTCAGGCATGTGCGTCGTTACAACCGGAACTTTTATTTTTTATTTTTAGCCACATGAACTCTGTAAAGTGTTCCAATCCACCACCTCATTTAACTCCGTTAAAGTTTCAGTTAAATTTAAGGGTATTTTCGTCAATTAACTATAACTAAGAATAATTATATAAAAAACAGAATTAAAAATACAAAAAAATAAAGCTAACCTCTATATCTCTCTCTCTTCTCTCTCCTCCATCGTATTTATTCCACCAAATATCATATCAAATTGCAATGGTCCATTGATTTTGTTGCCTTCCTGTATTTCCTTTTTTTTTTTTTTGGCCAAAGCCTTCCTGCATTTATTTCCTGCCTTGCACTATTTGTTCAGAGGCTTGTCCTTCATTTCAATGGAAGTTTGCATATCGAAAAAAAACTACAATTACATCAAAGCTAGAATTTAAATTGTCTAACTTCATCATGGGTTTTGGGAAGAAATCAATTGCATTCCTAGTAGACAGAAGGGAAGGAGAAAAGAAGGGATGAAAGGAGAGGGAAGGAGGCAACCAACCCCAAAAGGAGGCGGCGGCTAAGACTTTTTTCCTTAGGGTTTTCACTGAAAATGATATTTTTATTTTTATTTTTAACTTGTTTTATATATATATATATATATATATATATATATATATATATATATATATATATATCCCAGTATGTACTAACCTATTAAAGTTTAAAAAAATCTAAGTTTTTATTAATTTAGTTGCAGGGCTTTAATAAACATACACATTAAACTACATACACTTTCAATTATGTTGTTGAACATATTTTCATTTTGATAATATGTGTTTTTTGGTTGAATTTAATATGTATTTGTTCTGTGTTAAAGCTTATTGGAAATTAGTATTTTGCCCTACACTCAAGATCTTAAGTTTGATTCCCCCATCATCCAATATAACTTCTATAAGAAGAAAAAAAGATTATTGGAAAGTAGTCAATGAAACTATGAACTAGCGTGCTATATATATATATATATATATATATATACTACCAGTGGCGGACCTATGCAGGCGCAAGGAGGTGCACCTGCACCTCCGGTCGCCGGAAAAGTTCATTAGAGCAGCTGGAGTTGCACCTCTGCTTCACAGATGAGATGCACGCAACGTGTTCGACGAAATGCCCAAACCACCTGGGCTGGGCGTTGCATCTGCTGTGAGCTGCGCACAACGCGCGTGCGCTTGTTTTTTTTTAACACAGCCTATCCAAAACGACGTCGTTTTGGACCACGGTTTTTTAAAAAAAAATGTAAAAAAATAAGGAAACTGCTGCTGCTACTGGGCTTTCTAATTTGTATTATTCCTTACTTAATTGGGTTTCCAATTTTCATAATTCCTTACTTAATTGGGTTTTAAGTGGGAGTTATCTTTATTCAATTGGGTTTTTGGAATTCCTTATTTAATTGGGATTGAAATTCTCTTTATAAAGGACTAATTTAACATTACTCAATGTTTGTACCGTATCTGACCCTCCACTCATACTTCGACACGTGGATTAGTAAAACCCCCAAATTGCCCAAGGCAGCGAACAATCGGTATAGGCTACCGATGACGCCTAGCGGAGTCTACAATCGGTATTGCCTACCGATTCTGCGGAGCAAACCTCAGAGGCCACGCCCAAAATATCCAAAGACTCGTGTCAACCTCGTAGGGCCATCCCACGAGTCCCACATCGAAATTAAGTACTAAGAGCATACCAAATGCCCTCTATAAATAGGCCCCTTCACTACAATACAAGGGGTAAGACTTTTCAGCTTGACTTTTATGCTAAATACATTGTCAGTAGCAAAAGCTCTTAGAAACAAACTTACTTCGGCATCGGAGGGTCTTAGGCTGGTCCCACACTGGTTCCATAGACCTCATGAGCCTCGGCTTCCTTTTATTCAGGATCAGCATCCAAGGACAGGAAGAATCTGTGTCAAGCACTCAATCGATCTCTAGATCGTCCACTTTACTTGTAAGTTGCACTCATCTCTATCTGTTCAATTTTAGTGCCAACACTCAATTTCATCAAAGTGTGTGTGCATCACAAGAATCCTACGTTTTTTTTTCTTCTCAAGTATGCCAATCCAAAGTAAGTCAAATGCATTTTTTTTTTCTTGAGCAAATGCCAATTTTGTTCATTCTTTTTTTAATAATTTGTTTTTTCTTATTTAGCTCTCTCTGTATTAGTAGGATCAGTAGCAAACTCGAGGAGGAATAGGCTACTTGACATGCTATTCGAGGTATAATTAAATTTTATTTGTTTATTTAATTGATAATTTGATATTGATTTGTTTATTTAATTGATAAATTGTAGGTTAATTGTAATGTTATTTTTTTAATTAATTATGAATAACATTAGTATTGTTTAAATGATAAGGATGTTTAGTTGTCTTTTTTTTTCTTTTCTTTTTTTCTTTTTTTTTGAGCTCTTAGCTTTTAAACATTGCACCTCCCTTGAAAAATTCCTGGGTCCGCCGTTGTATACTATGTTAGAAATGTGCCCTAAGAGCCAATACATTTGATGTAATCTCCTTAGAATACATTTCGTATATGATATATAAATGGCAAACTTATTTGTTATCTTTTACATCGTGTAAAGAAACAAATGTCCCGGGTATGCTAAATAAGAGATAAAGTAATCTAAAGAAGATTAGATTCGGGAGACCTTTAATCTCTAACTGTAGCATCCCAAAATGTTCCTAATCATAGGTTATCAAATGGGCATTGATAAACCGTCAAGATTAGCACATATTATGTATGCTCAATTGGGAGGATGGTTAGTCTCAAACCATTTGTGTAGTTGACACTAATACAAATATGTGGGTGCTCATTAGTGAATGAGTACACTGAACGCGATCAACCGTAGTTCTCATATGGAGTATTTAACTATATGTCAAATGAGAACTCATAGTTGCAATAATGCAAATTAGTCCTTAGACCTGAGGCATCATGGTTGTCCTGTGATGCGTTATTGATCTTTGATAGCTCTTAAAGGCAAGCCGTAAAAGATTTGTCTTAAGTGTTGTTGGGATCTCTTAATTCATCATAGGGGCATGTGAATGTACAATAAGGAATCTCTACTTTCGATAAAGAAGGAGAATGTTTCAAGATGTGATTCAGTAAATCTTTGGCCAAAGTATTTTGAGCTTGATTTAGAAAGTTGTTCTTAATCATGTTCTTTTGAATCACATGAGGTTATAAATCATATTAGGGGTTTGACATAAAAAATCCGTACCCTAATAATATGAGTTGAAACATTGTATAAGAGAAGGATCGTATTGCATTGCAATTCCAACTGAATAGGTTCTTCATCTATTCTGGTTAGCTTGGGTAGCCTTGATAAATTGCTAGATGTCACTCTTGGCTTGTGGAAGTCCTAGGATTGATTGTGATCGATCCAAGTAAAGGAAGAATTAAAAAGGGGTTTTAATTCCAGTTGGTTAGAAAGAGTTCTAATATTTTCCCACTGCCTTGCTAATTAGAACCTAATGGATCGCACACCTTAAATGGTTAACTTTGAGTAATACAAATGAGAATGAGGAAATCAATTTGATTGATTTGATGTGGATGATTTACTACGTGTAAAAACGTATTTGGGCCTCGATAATAGTTAGAGGGAAGCCCAAATGGTTGGGTATCAAGCCCAAGGGCTTAAGACACCTAAATATTATGGTTTAAGTGTCATAAGGCCCAATTTTGGAAGCCCAATGGGATTTGGCTGAAAATGGTTAAGTGAATGTGTATGGGAATTGTTTCCATAAGCTCATTAACACACAAACACAATCCAACATCAACCAAATAGGTTTGGGAGATCAAAGAGAGAAAAATGATAGTTTTCAAGAGTGAAACACTTTCATCTTTCAAAGTGGTTTAGATTGAAACCAATCTTGAGAATCTTGCACTAGCATCCAAGTATTCTCAAGATACTTATTCTCATCAAGGTTCCATTGGTGTGGAGACTTAGAGGCCATATACTTTTGTGGCTCACATGGAGGAGAAAGATCAAGGAGCAAAGATCAAAGATCAAAGAGGAGATCAACAAAGAGGAAATCATCAAGAGAAGACCAAACACAAATTGGTTCATATAATTGCTTCAAGGGTAATTAGATCTTATCATTTCTCTTGAATTTTCATTTATGAAAAACATATCAATGTTCATGGCTTAAGATACTTGGAAGAAGTTTTGTTTTTGAATTTAAACAACCACCATAGACTTCCGCTGCGATTAATTTGATTAAATGCATGTTTAATATTCAAATGAACTTTGGAAAAATGTTTTGAAATCCTACATACTTACCTCTCCGCATGCGCTTCCGTGCCTACGAGAGTCTTTTTTTAAACAAATTTAAAAAAGATAAGGGTAGTTGTGTTTCATAAAAATATGATCTATTATCTGATTTTTCTTTTAATTTTAATTTTTTCAAATACGAAAAAGTGTGAATTTACCATATTATCCTCACTTAATTAATAATTTCTATTCTTAATGTTTGCATTAACAAAGGACATTTTCTAGTATGTTGAATGTTTTACCATTCTCTGCCTTATGCTTTATATATATTAGCCTCTCCGCACGCGCTTCCGCACTTGCGAGAGACTTTTTTTAAAAAAATTTAAATTTATTTTATAATTAAAAAAGATAATGGGTAGTTGTGTTCCATAAAAATAGGATTTATTATCTGATTTTTTTATTAATTTTAATTTTTTTTAATATGAAAAAGTGTAAATTTACCATATTATCCTCATTTAATTAATCATTTGAATTCTTAATGTTTGCATTAACCAAGGGTATTTTTTGGTATTTTGAATGTTTCACCATTCTCTGTTTTTTGCTATATATATACACACACAAGCAGTAATCTAAATTATAAGGAGGAGGAGGGTTTCTCACACACACACACACTAACAAGGTGTCATGGTGGCTTAATCCACTCTCCATTCTTCATATTTTCTCTACACAACTTCGGCCGCCCGGTTCACACCATACATACATCTTCGTACCCTTTCGCTAGCTATTGTTTCCCTACAAACACTCGAACTAACTTAGGCATCGGAGGGCCTTTGGTTTATTTACTTTGATCTTTTTTTACATGAATAGAGGAAGAAAGATAAGGAAGATCAAAGGTTGAAGAATCACAAAGCGAATATTCTCCTGCGAGGATTTTTGCATAAACATTTGGTGCTTTCATTGAGAGCACGAGTTATACTCAACGCGTGCTCAAGGAATCCGTTCCTCCTATTTTCCAATCCACCGAAGCCTTCCAAACAACCATGGTTGGAAGCAAGCGCACGAGGAGCAAGACCTCCATGATGGCTTAATCCGTGATAGCCCAAAGCCACTCCTCCCATGATCCCGCAATCGACATGGTGGCACCACCACCTCTCGCCGCCGTGAACCCACAGCAAACCCTCACTGTCGCACCACAATAGCCACACCGTGTGGCTGGAACCACCGTGCCACCTGCCGAACCCGCAGCTGGGACCACCGCACCGGCCTCTGCCGTCATCGTACCATCTCAAGGCCCCATGGCTGGATTCAGCCACCTTCATAGCACCGCCACCGAGCATGGTGGAACCTCCCATTAGGGTGGGCTCACGACCACCGCCGACTTAGGCCCGATCTTGGAGAAACTTCCCGCGTACACCTCCAATGAAACCCTAGCCCGTGTGAAATTGGGCTCCACACAATTCTCTCCTCCCGGTCCACAAAGTTAAGTAGACCTCAATCTGAGAGTTGACCAACTAACTCAGAGAATGGACGACCAAAACAATTTGATGAGGCAGCTCCTCAACCAAATAAACTTGGCTCAAAACTTTGGCCTTGAACAACAGGGCGAAGAGAGAAGAATAGAAGAACGTGCCGATGGGCAGTTCGATGTGTACCAGGCAGGTCGAGCAGGAGTAAGCAGACAAGGAGAGGGACAACAACGCGGTCAACTTGCCGACATATCACAAGCATCTGCGAGCCACACTCAGAGCGGACGAGGTCTCTGATCTAGATTGAGCTCAAGGACCAATGTGCGCGAACGGCTAGGCCCACGACTTGGCATCCACACCCACCTGGGTCCGTAGGGAAATGTTCATGAAAGGCTAGGCCCTCAATGAGGTCAACCTGACGACCTTCACAATGAGGCCCGTGAAGAAAGGCACTCTGTTGCTCGCTCCCGAAGAACCAACTCTCGTCAACAAGCTACAGTAAATCCCTTGCAAGCGCAGTCCACCAGCACGCCGCCTAGGCATCACAATCAAGAAGGACGACCCTTGCTAACCAACGAGGAAGTCAATCAGCATCGCCCAAATTGCGAAGGTCGCCAACGTGACCAACCATCCATGTGTGCGGAAGACATTGAGAAGCTTGCAAATAACCGACTTTGAGACCTAAGGATTGGTGGAAATTTCAAAGATGCACTACGCAAGGCAGTAGACCAAGCAAACACCTCACCATTCACCGCCGAAATCGAGCAGGCTGCTCCTCCGAAACGATTTTCAACGCCCTCTTTCACACACTTCAAAAGGGATTTCGATCCCGAAAGCCATCTGAAGCACTTCAAGAGTGTTATGATCTTCTACAAGTCCGAAGACGAGCTAATGTGCAAGGTATTTGCAATGACTTTGTGATGAGCAGCTCAGGACTGGTTCCACACCTTGCCATCCGGGTCGATCAGCAACTTCAAATAGCTGGCTTTCGTCTTCACCAAAGAATACACTTCTTACCGGACGATCAAGAAGAACCCTAACCTCCTGTACAACCTGCGCAAAAAGCCCGATGAGTCCCTTTGAGATTACATCAAGAAATTCAAAGATTCAAATCATAAAAGGCCAATATTGTAGGGTGCGATGATCGAATCGCGTCCTTTGATTTTAAGAAAGGTCTTCTAGCTAAACACGACTTATACTGTGAGCTGACTATCACTCCCAGCCAGACTCTGGCAGAGGTCTTCGCTACCGCGGAACGCTACGCGCTCTGGGATGACGATCGTATCGCCGCGAAAAAGTCTACCAAGCAGGAAGATGAGCCAACCAAGCAGGCAAACAAAGGAAGCGACAAGCTTAATAGAAATAAAAATCAACAAATCCGTATCGAAAGTCAAAAGCTAAAAAGAAATAAAAATCCTAAACAGAAAACAAATTACAGCAAACTCTAAAGAGTTTTTGAAAATTATTAGTCTAAAACAAAACTAAGAAACAAGACCACCGCTCCACATTTTCTAGGCAACCCGAAGAAAATCATAGCCACACCAACTAAACCCATAGTCCCACACTGGCTAAACCTAAATCCAATGCAACCAGACATCTTCCCCTCTTTAGAGCTCCAAACTAGGTCGAAGGGAGCCAACTCCTTGTGTTCGTGGGCCAAAATAGTGACTATATCATGGCGACGACATCGTTTCACGGCAACTACTTCCACATTATAAAATAAACTAACAATCTTGAGGTAAAAGGGAGGGAAGGAGAAAAAAAGGGATGAAAGGAGAGGGAAGGAGGCCGCCAACCCCCAAAGGAGGTGGCGGCTAAGACTTTTTTCCTTAGGGTTTTCTCTGAAAACTAATTTTTTAAATTTTATTTTTAACTTGTTTTATATATATGTACTAACCTATTAGGGCTCGTTTGGTACGCGGGATTGTCATGGACTAGACTAAATATTGGGACTGTCTTGGACTGGATTGGCTTGGCATAAGCTGGATAAGACTTGTACTGTGTTTGGTGCACGATTGGACTAGGACTAAATTTTTTAACTTTTCTATTTTTAATTTAAAAAAAAAGGCAAGTGGATTTATTTGTTTTGTTTTTTTAACTTCTCTTCTTTCTTTCTCTGTTGTTTTATCTTCTTCCAACCTGCGACTTCTTCAACTTCTTCTTCTCCCTCCTCTCTCCTTCTGCTCTTCTTCTCAATCTATCTCTCTGCTTCTTAATTCAAAATTTTATACTCTCTCAATTTCCTATTTCACTATTTCTCTCTTCACCCTCCTCTCTCTTCAATAGCCACATGCCCAAACCCCACAATCTAAATTTGGGAATTTGATTCTTTGAGGAAGCTTCTGCCTGGGTGGGTTTTTTGATGATGAATTGCTTGATGGTTAGCTATTGTTTTGTGAGGTTCTTCTCCTAATTTCATAAAAAGAAAAAGCAATTTGAATTAATTTATTTATTTCCTCCATTTGGGTTTTGTAGCAGAGAAAGAGAGAGAGAGAGAGAGAGAGAGAGAGAGAGAGAGCGCAGCTGACATGGATGAGGGTTGGAGGCCATGGCTGTGACGAAGTGTGTGCTTAGGTGGGAGGTGATGGCTGTGACAAGGTGTGTGGTGGGGTGAGAACTGATGGAAGAGATGAAGCATGAAGGCGTGGAGAAGGGAGGAAGTCGCGAGCGATGAGGAGGGGGTTAGTTTGTCCCCACTTCACACACGGGTCTCACTAAGCCCAGTTAAGGAGGTATTTTTGGTGGGCCCCAGATTATTAGTCCCATTTAAAACTAGAACCATATGACAACAAACATGGGATAATTTTTTATCCAAGCCAGTCCAAGTTAGGGAGGCATACCAAACGAGCCCTTAAAGTCTAAAAAAATCTAAGTTTTTATTAATTTAGTTGCTGGGCTTTAATAAACATACACATTAAACTACGTACACTTTCAATTATGTTGTTGAACATATTTTCATTTTGATAATTATGTTGTTGAACATATTTTCATTTTGATAATATGTGTTTTTTGGTTGCATTTAATATGTATTTGTTTTGTGTTAAAGCTTATTGGAAATTAACATTTTGCCCTACACTCAAGATCTTAAGTTCGATCCCCCATCATCCAATATAACTTCTATAAGAAGAAAAAAAAATTATTGGAAATTAGTCAATCAAACTATGAACTAGCGTGTTATATATATATATATACAAGCAGTAATCTAAATTACTGGGGGGTGGGGTGTTGGGTTTCTCTCACACACACACACTCACGCCCTACCAAGGTGTCGTGGGGATTCAAACCTGAGACCACTGATATGCAAGTCAAGACCCTTTTTCACTGGGCTAGACCTTGTTGGTGAACTAGCTTGTTTATATGATTGAATGTATGCTTTTATTTCTAGAAAGATTATAAAAATTGGAAATACAAACAAAAAATTATTAAAGTTTAAACTAATAACTTTATCTAGCCCACCCGTTGAAATTTTTTTTGTTCTGCCCTTACTGGAGACCACTTTGGATCGGGGGCAGGTAACTCCTAACCCTAGCCCTACAGTGGCTCAACCCTACCTATGTGGAATGTACTATAAGATTCACAGTAATTTAAATTTACCAATCACCCAAGGAAAAGTAAGATAGTGTTTCTCAAAATATGAAATATTGGTGCAATTTTCATTGAATGTTTGATATACATCCAAGGATTATACAAGTTTTTTTTAAGATAAAGAAAGAGTTCAACCTTAAAAAAAGGGTGATAAAGAAAGAAGCTCAAGAGTTGTACGGAAGTTGTAGATCCAGCACTTAATTTATGAGAAAAATACTTTAGATCAAACATTAAATTTAGGGATTTTTGTAGAAAAGTTTTCAATTTATCACCTTAAAGAAAAATTTAAGAGAAATATCATCTTAATTTTTCAAAATCCATGATTTGTCATCTGACACCATCCATTTAAAGGGTATTTAAGTCTTTTCATTTTCAAGAAAAAAAAAAGAGAAAAAAGAGACCTCTCTAGATAGAAAAGGAGGAAGGGGTTATGAAGAGGGAAGGGGGAATGGATTTCAAGGCTGGCGGGGTTGGTTGGAGCCGCCAGTGGGTCACAAGGGATGGGGGAAGGTGAGAATTTATTTATTTATTTCAATTTTAATTGTGTAAAAGATATAAAAAAAAAGTTATAATAATGATTTTTCCTTTTTTTTTTTTTTTTTTTTTGGTGAATAGGGGAGGGGTAAGAAACCCCAACAACCAAAGAAACTAAACAACACAAATCATACGAGGTTTAGACAACCCCAGCAAGTCATCCACCAACACAGAGACAAGCCAATCAGGAGCCTCATCAAGCAGATACAGAACCCATATCCAGGTTATGACTCCAACTAGCCAATCTGTCTGCAACAGTGTTCTTCTCCCTATAAATATGATAAATCTCATAGCTCTCAAACTTATTTAGGATCCCCAAGCAATTGGACACCAAAGCAGCAAGAGGATGAAGGAGGAGAAGATTGTGTTGATGGATTAGTTGAACCGCAATAGCAGAATCCATCTCAATGATGAGTTTAGACATTCTACTATTAGCAGCAAGCTTCAAACCAAAGAGAAGACCCCAAAGTTTAGCCTCCAGCACCTAGCCTATCCCTAAATTAATAGCAAAACCACCATTCCACTCTCCAAGTATGGTGTTAAAGTCAGATGATAAATCATGGATTTTGAAAAATTAAGGTGACATTTCTCTTAAATTTTTCTTTAAGGTGACAAATTAAAACTGAGGTATAAGTTCATGTGAGATTTCTACAAAAATCCCTTAAAGTTATCACTTCACTGAAGAAAAGAGTTTTTTATTTTATTTTTTTTAACAAACTAAAAGAGTTCAAACTCTACCTATATATGTAAGATGAGAGTTGGTCAATCTAATATCAAGTAAATGGCAGTTCCAACTATGAAGTGTTAAAGAAAAAGTGCACGATGAAGGAAAAAATCAATAGTTGAGATATCAAAGGTGACACTCATTTCCCCAAAATCCTTTCAGATCGAAAAGTGACTAAAGTGACCCTACCCCAAAGGGCAAAATTGTAAATTCACAAATACAAATAAATTGAATAAAATGATTAAATTGGGTCGGGGGTGTTACAATGAAGGAAAAAATCAATGGTTGAGATATCAAAGGTGCATGAAGAAGCAAATGATCTTTCGTCCAAAAAAAAAAAAGCAAATGATCAATAGTTGAGAGTTGGAACACTCACGCTCCTCTTGTGGTTTTGTTTATGGTGGTTATGTTTTTGTTTTTTTTGTATATGAGTGTGGTTGCTTGTAATTTTGAGTTGTGAGGGACGAAACTACAATTCAAAATTTACAAAATTTGGTCATCATACAAACAGTACACCTTGTTAGAACACAATTAGCATGACATATATCAAGAGGCCACCTCAAGTCATTTTCATGATTTTAGAATTCAAAATGTATCTCATTTTTCTAATTTTTGTAATTGTTTGACACCTGTTGTTCAAACCTATCATTGGTAACTAAATTAATTTTGGAATGAAAATTCTTTTTCAATATCATTTATAAAAATTAGAATTTGATCATCCATTTCAATTCGGAAAACTTGGAATTTTTGGAATTTTTTTAAATTTTTTGAAATTTATTCAAAAAATAGTCGAAAATTTTAAACATGTCCAACGATTTGAAAGGTTAAAATGGCTCAATTAAACAATCCTACAACAAAACTCGAAAAATTATTATATGCTATTACATAGAGGTTGTTATCCGTTATGAAATAACTCTTTTATGTTTATTTGCTCATTAAGTTATATTCAATTTAACATGAAATTAGTCATTATGTGTAGACTAAGATTGAAACCCAATATATTTCAAAAACTAAAAATTTTCTGAATCTTGAGATACATTGCATTAAAATTCCTTGAGAAGGAAAAGCAAACTTTGCTGAAAAATAAGATGGCCAACAAACACCATTTGTAGCCCAAACTTTTGGTTTTATTGGATGGATAGTTTCAAAATATTATATGGAAAGATTGTCTTTTTTGGGCAAAGGTTGCCACCAAGAAGTTCTATTTAATTCGTTATTTAGTCAATAATTTTTCAGACTATGATGCTTTTTTGTTTTTTTGCGACATAAATTGATAGAGTATGGAACACGTTGGCCCTACGTTCATGTACTATTTGGGTTTCTCCTTCTCTTTTCACACTCCACATTGCCATCCAAATTCCAAAAAGGTGGCCTTTCAGCCAATTGTTATGACCAGTATACCTAATTACATTATTTAATCAACTTTCCTGCTGCCTGCAAAATTGAGTTCATTAATTCAACTTCTGTCCGAAATGAAAGCAATATGAAATCAAAAGGAGAACTACCCGATCCTTTTGTTTCGTTTATAAAAAAAAAAAAAAAAAAACTACTGTATGATTGGGTAATTGTAATAATTCTACATTGATTCTTTTTCAAGATATAAAAAATATAGCCACTCGAGAACCCCTCGAGCGAGTCCTCCCCTCGAACAAGGCTCAAATCCCCTTCGAGACATCTCAAACAGTGCTCTTATCCCACTCAAGTGATTAAAGTTGTTAATGTAGAAAAAATTGGACTAAAAGTTTGTAACATATCCAAAACATGTTTAGTTTTCATAAGTTTTCCATATCATTACTATTGAATGGTTTAATATGTAGCCTATACTATAGTTTGAGGCTGAGGGAAGGTCCCATTAAGACCCACACCATCTCTTGGAATTTGAGACTATTTGATGTGAAGAGAGAATGTGGTCCTCCAATATTGTTCCTACTACTTGGACTCTATGCAATCAAATTTAATAACAAGTTGAATGGACAGCAGCTCCAGCTAGATATAGCAACAAACAAGTCTTCTTCCTCCTCCTCCTCCTCAAAAATGATGTACTTGAGACTTGACTTGATCCGTCTTTTTACCTTCTTAGAGCATCCATAGTGGGGGGTGTAAATTCGGGGGTGTAAAGTAAAGCCACTTTTACATCCCCTTTACACCTCCGGGGGTTGTAAATACGTTTTTTGCTCCAATGGGAAAAGATGTAAATCTAAGATGTATAATTGTTTTGTTTATCTTAATTCTTTTTTGTGTTTACTTTATAAAATTAATTTTTTTGTATTACGTTAATTTTATTTTTTCAAACAAATAGACCTAAAAATATTTAAATTCGGAGAAGATATGATTTCATCCAAAAAGAATCGTTGGATCATAAAAAATAAAAAAAAAGCTGATGTTCTTCATAAAAAAAAAAAGCTACTGCCTGATTCTTCATAAAATAAAAAAACTGCTAGCTGTTGCAAATTCAATTGGCTGTTGCAAACTAGCCGTTGGGGGGGGGGAACATGACAACCAAAAAATTGCCCCGCATGTGAATTTTTTTTCCAGCAATTACTATAGTCGCGAGTCCCAACCTTTTATGCTGACTTTTCTTCATTTTTCTTCTCTTTTCTCGGGTGGGTCCCGCTTTCAAAAGATGTAAAAATAGATGTAAATGTACATTTTATTTTACATTTTCATGGTGGTGATGTATATTTACAACCCTTTACATCTCCCCATTGAAAAAGATTTCGGTGACAAGGGGTGTATATTTAACATATACCCCCATATACACCCTCCCATTGTGAATGCTCTTAGAATCTTTGATTTGGTTCTATCACTACAAACAATGGGTTTTTGCCACGTGTTGGGCTACAGTGAAAGCCTATAGCTATAGGTGTATGGGATCAATTTTTCTAGATGCAGATGCATCTTCTCCTTGGCCTAAGAAAATTAAGTTCCTTGCCCACTTCAAACAAATTTAGATATTTAATTTTTCAATTGTTAATTAATTTAGAAATAAGTATATTTTTTTGTCCATGTGGACGTCCATTACATCAAAAAATGCCACATCAGACAAGACACATCAGCACTTAACGTCTCTTCTAACGGTCTGGCTAACAAAAAGTTTGATTTGTATGTTTTCCGTGAATTTAGGTATCTACATGTGAAATTTAAAAGATTAGGTACTAATTTGAAACGCCCCCAAAGTTCAGGTACTTTTATTTAGGTAACCCTAATTTTAAGTAATTAAAATTAATTTTTAAAACCAACAATTTGAAACGACCCCCAAAGTTCAGGTCCTTGACACCGCAAGTCGCAACGAGAACAACACAAGATTGACAAGGGGAGAATGTCAAGGACCGCCTACTTGAGGCTTTAGCCCGCGTGTAGGAGGGCCCATTCCCACCAAGCCCGCTCTAGATGGCCGGATCCGTTGTATGTTTGCAAGGTACCAAAACTAGCAATTTTTTTTACCAAAATATAAAAAGAAGGGAAAATCACAATTTTAAGTTTGATTTCACTGTTTGACTTTTCTCTACTGATTCTAAAGGCTTCCAGTTTCTTGAGAGAACTCAGATATAGCTTTGTTGAAACTATCAATGGCATCAGCATCTTATTTCTCAGTCTTAATGCAGCTTTGGCTCAGCACAACCTTTAGCTTAGTGTACTTTTGGCACAGCACAATAGGAATTTCATACTCGTTCGTGATGCGCCTTCAGCTTTTTTTCGCATCTGGTCTGGTTAAATTACCTTTTGCTTGACATTTGGGGCATGGTAGGATATAACTTAAGACGAGAACCGCCATTCCATTTCTATCCTACGAAACAATGTCAACTCTACCAAGAGAAAAGAAACCATAATGGGGCATAAGATTATCTTAATTGCCGGTGCCCGGCACCAGTCACGAGTCTCACGACCATGTTTAGGATTTTCTAAACTTTGTGCTTATCTAGCATTCTTTATGTTATTCAGAGTATGCTATTCAGATTTCTAAAGCAGCATGTAAACCGAACAAAACACAGAATTTGTACAGCTAACCCCAACGCAACCCCCACCCCACAAAAGATCGAATGAATGGTTTCAGCAATTGAACGAGAATTTCATGCCAATCAATCATTGAATAAAGACAATATTCATCAACGATAATTTTCTGGCATTACCAAATGAAGCTAAGTAACCTCATATATCCAGAGTACCACCATTTTGATAGATAGTTTCTTTGCCTGTTCCTTTCAGTATAATTCTTTGAATCTATCATTAACCAGACAACCAAAAACATAAACTGCCCTAAACTTTTTTAGTGACTCAAAGCTTCTCTTTCCACCTAAGATCTCTCGCCTCTTCAGGAACGATGTGGGGAATACTTCTCCATGAGCTGGGTTAATTTGGCATCAAAATCCTTCTCCAGTTCTACCTCTTCCTCGTAATGCCTCCGCTTCATTGCAGCTTTATTGTCTTCATGAGCTTTTATTAGCATATCCCTCTCTTCCACAAATTCTTCCATCTCTTTTTCTTGAGACTTGATGAAGTTATCAATTTCCACCGACCTACAGCCAGGAGTATGAGAGAAATAAAAATCAAACAAAACCAGAAGCACCGCTTTAGGACAAGCATAGGGGTCCTAACTTTCTCTAGTCGATACATATTCTTTAACACACTTCTTACTTGTATTTCTTTTCCTCAGCATTTGAAGGATTGACATACGACTGCTTCACCTTGTCACGTTCTTCCTGCTGCAGCCTCTCAAAGCTTTCTTCCCTTGCATCCCTTGATTCATGAATTATTTTGATTTGGTCTTTGAAAAATTGTTCTTGCAGATACATCTTTTCACACCAAAATAAATAAATAAATAAGCAAACAAAATGAAATAAAAGAGCAAGTACATCTGCCGAAATAAACAAGAAATACAGATTACAATAAAGCATTTAGAAGCCATATAGAAAAACCAAAAACATTGTAAACCACACAACACAGTTAAAATAACAACTGCACATCAAGCCAAACCTGGATGCAAGTGTAAAGCACAGTTAACAAAAGGAACATGCAAAACATAGAAATGTGAAACAGATACTGAAAAGAAAAAGAAAAAAAATGCTACAATGGTCTTTGTCAAAGTGCAGTCCAAATTTTACGTGCATTTCAAACAAACAGATTTTTTTTTATAACCATTCCAAACACAGTTAAGAAAAAGGAACATGCAAAAGATAGAAATAAAAAATAGAAATGTGAAACAGAAACTGAAAAATAAAGGCTACAATGCAGTCCAAATTTTATGTGCATTTCAAACAAACAGATTTTTTTAATTACCATTTCAATAAATAGAATCAGTATAACCACTTAAACAAATTGATTGGTTATAACAATTTCATAACCTACCCCACCTTCAGAAAAAAATCATAATCCTCCTAACCGCAGGCTCTTGATTCAGACTTGTACGACAGTTTTAACTTAAAGAAAGAATACCAGCATGGACATCCATAAATGTCCCCACCAGAATATAAAAGCAGAGTCTACCAACTGCAGCTTACCCCACAACATGAGTTTCAATCATAATTTTGGGGAGTAATTATATATCTTCACAGGGAATAATACCTCTTCCTTGTTCTCTTCGTGCTGCATTTTGGTCCTTTGTCTTACAATACGATTTTCCTCCGTTGTTTTCCTGAGCTTCTCACTAACTATACCAAGAGATTCTTCAAGCGCTTTGGCATGCCTCTGTTCCTTAGCAACCTTGTTCTTAAACCAATTAAGCTGTTGGTTGTCCTCACTCATTTGCCTGATTTGGTTCACAACCATCTCCTGGTACGATCTCATCTCAAATTTCAGCTTCGATTTACCTAATTAGTGATAGAAACATGTAAGACGTCCATATATAACATTAGCACAGATCTTAACAGCAGAGAGAAATCCAATGTATCAAAGCTAGCATGTGAACTAAGGATTTAAGTGAAAGCCCATCGTTTTGTATGCAAGACACCACCCAAAACAGACACAAACATAGAGCGTGGCATGGGTGGAGAGAGAGGAGAGAGAGAGAGAGAGAGAGAGAGAGAGAGAGAGAGAGAGAGAGACCTTGGGAATGATGGTTAAATATGTCCAGGTCTTCTTTCACCGCCATGTACCCATAAAGCTGTCGATTCCCACCTGAATGAAATAAGACACGACGACGATCCCAAGCATCTCTGTCTGTTACTTGCTCTGTAAAATGCTTGTGCAGACGCTCAGCCTCTAAATAACCCCTTGCAGACGCTTCAAAGATCAAAATACTCATCCCACGGTGTCCCTGTGGACCATATGAGTGCCGAGCCCTCACAGCAGCATAAGAGCTGAAGTAGTCAAGGAGCTCCTGATTTCCCATACCAATCCACTGAAATTCAAACGCAACAGAAAATAAGGACTGGAATGATACCAAGACAAGGAACCTTTAGCAATAATCATGACAATGTGCACCTATAATTGAGATAGTAATTTGATTACATAAAATACTTTCAGGCAAGAAAAACATCATTCATACCTTTTCATTTTCATCCTGCTCAAGTCTAGTGTTCATGATGACAACCATTGGAGGCCACACAATTTCATGATCCTTTTCCTCATCTTTTAAACCTTTCCACTTACCGAATGCTTCACCAGCAGGTATAACTGTAGTTCCCTTCCTCCGCAACTCCTCATCCAAAAGCTCCGCAAGCTCTCTATGGAGCATCACCCTCTTTGATCCTTTTGTTTTGGCATGTGTCATTAGGGGTTGCAGGCCTCGGTACCAGTCAATGGCACCAGGACCACCTTGGCAAGCAGGACAGTGCCACTGCCTGGCAGGTTCATTAATCTCATCAACAGTTAAACTATCCAAAATCTCAAAGAATTTCTTGAACCATCTGCTACTCTTTCGAGTTTCATGACTCTTTTCACTTGAATCCGAATCAAACTCATCACTAAATAGCTCATCGTCACTATCACCCACAGCATCAGAGTTGTCATCATCATCATTAGCCTTAGCAGCAGCCACATCGCCGTCCTTGTCATAGTTTCCCTGGCCATCTTCTGAACCCTTGGGTTGAGTGAAACCCGCCCTGGATTGCCAGTTCCATCCGTGGTCCAGCGGAGGGGGAACTACTTGTTGCGGAGCCACATAGTTGTTTTCGGAAACCCTAGAAGAAGACTGCTGCCTTACATTTCCTCTTCCGGCTGGTTTTCTAGAATCAGCAGTTTGAGATGGCCAGAAGTTCCCAGAAGCCCGACCTGATCCACCACTATTCCTCATACTTGGCTTCTGAACATCAAACTCTGCCCAAGCTTTAGAATTAGAATTCTGAGGACCCCATTGTTTTGCAGTACTGCTTCCAGCTCTGTTCTTTGATTTCCTGGAAATTACCTCCCACTCTCCGTCATCTTGGGCTGAGTCCAGGCTAACGCCTGCTACACCATGAGTTAACTGCTCAACATTGGGGCTATTGACTTCCGAGACATCTTTTCCTTTGGGATTTCCTCCATTTCTTCTCGCACTCATCCTAAAGAATAATACCTTCTTTGGATCAGTTTTTAAACAAAAAATCACAATAAAAACATTAAAAAGTTTGAGCATAAATTATCTTACAGGATCAAGGGCATTGCAATTTTCGCTTTTGTAGACAATAACAAAATGATGTACGTGCACTTTCATTAAAATATCAATATTAAGTGTCGAATAATAAGATGATGGTATACATTTATATGGTAAATGATACAACAAACAACAAAATGATGTACGTGCACTTTCATTAAAATATCAATATTAAGTGTCTAATCATAAGATGATGGTATACATTTATATGGTAAATGATACAACAAACAACAAAATGATGTACATGTACTTTCATTACAACGTCAATATTAAGTGTCGAATCATAAGATGATGGTATACATTTATATGGTAAATGATACAGCTAGAAGATCACAAATATTTGAAAGAAAAGCACATCATTCAATTTATTGAGCCAGTCTTGAACTTAATGCACCTTCTAAATTTTTTTGTAAGAATCCGTTACAAATGAAAATTCTAATGCCCCAAAACCATATAACATATCTGTTGCTAGAAGTAGAAAAACTGGTTTTTTGCTTCCATTTTTTGTACTTTATAATGAAGTAGACTAATAGGCAACATAGGAAAACACATGCATAGAAAGTGAGTAAATGAGTGTGTGTGTGTGTGTGTGTGTGTGTGTGTGTGAGAGAGAGAGAGAGAGAGAGAGAGAGAGAGAAGAGAGAGAAAGAAGAGAGAGAAAGTGGGATATAGAGAGTTCATTTAAACATGGAAATCGCAATTTTCCAAAATACACTTGAAATCCTTTCCATTGACCAAAAAGCAGGAATCAACATAAACTGCCAGACTAATCGTACAAAACCAAAAATCTTACATTTGATCAGTTTCTTTTCCACTTCACACATCAAGATTAAAAAATAATGTCAAGATATGCACGAAACATATTCCCAGAAATAAAATTGTTTATTTGTACAACCTTTCAGAGCTAATTTACCAACTTCAAATCACAATACCCATTAACAAAATAAATCATTCAATTCATCAATTACATAGAGTGAGTTATAGAACACCCATCATTCATTCTCCAACATGAAATTTTTCTACTTTGATGCCCTATACAAGGCAACATGCATGATAAGCAGCCAAGTAATTTTCCACGAAATAAAATATTTTCATAAACTGTTGGACGATCATACAAATTCCACATTTTGTTTTCCAGTTACAGATTTTCTTCCTTTGACATAGAATCTTTTCATACACTCTTTAACTCGGCACCCTCTTTTCTTTAGAAATATTTGCCACCAAAATACCTCCTCAACCAAATATCAGGAAACACAGGTCCATTTTATTTTTCTTTACCTTATATTCTTAGAAACAAAACAGAGCGCAGAAAGAAGGCTGTTAGACAAACATAAAAAAACCCTAAAATTTTCACAAAAGTTTCATGCACAGAAATGTGACGGATCCAATATTCTAGAGAGAGGAGGTTCAAAAAGGGTTTTAGAGAGAGAGAGAGAGTGAAATTAAAAGCACAAGACGCACTGAAACAGATTGTTGTGCACATTATACTCCGATCTACATTGCTACGGCAAAAAAATATATAATTTAAGCACAAAATCTCAAACTTACACAGATACTTAAACAAAGCTCGCAAGTACATACGCATATCTTGCTAGAGAGAGAGAGAGAGAGAGAGAGAAAACCCCAATACAAGAATGGAAGATAGATACGGCGATATCTATTCAGAGAAGTAAAGCTTCAAGAGAGATTACCTGGGGGACAGAGACGATCGTTGTCGGAAAATGACGACTGTACGCCGGAAACGTAGGGTTTCGTCGCAATGGATGGCGCAGGCGACTGAGAATCACGCGCTCGCCAACAGAGTGAGAGTGAGAGTGTGAGTGTGAGAGTGAGAACGAGAAGAAATGGCGTGGAAAACAAGTCTATAGAAAGACCATGCCTTTTATTCCCGAGTCGAGCCCGCACACTTCTGTTTGGTCCGGAATCCAAATTATTATGTAATCTCGTTAATTAAGGACTTCTGTAGTAAAATCCTTTTGATAGTTTTTTTCAGACAAACTACAAAAGAACTCCCAAATTACTCTTAAATTATAGGGTCATTTTCAAGTTAATACATAAACTTATAAATTACCCACACTGTTACACAAACTGTTAATAAGTTTGTTAAATGCTAATGTGTCAAACATAGCCCCATTTTTTAATGACATGAACTTCCACGTGGACAAAATAATTAATAAACAATTCTTTATTTTTTTCAAATATAAAAAATAGTTAATAATTAAATAATTAAATTAAAACTAAAACAAAAAACAAAAAATTCTCTCTCCTCTCTCCTCTCTCCTCCAACATCAATCCTTCCCCTATTGTAACACCCCATCTTGACTGGATCACGAGTCTACGTATATTAGCATCGGTGCATTTACATGCATTTAAAAGAATACAAACCATTAAATTAATGGGAGTTTCACTAAAATACCCAAAATGGGGGCTGAAATTATAAAAATACCCAACACCCAAAACACTTTATAAACATACCCAAAACTCATCATTACACACACTCAAAACCCATTTATAAACATACCCAAAACCCATCATTACACACATACCCAAAACTCATTTTTGGTATGTTTCTATGTTTAAATAGTGCTTGGGTATTTTTATAAATACATGTCTAGGATTGGGTATTTTTATAAATATCTATAAATGAATCTAATAATTTTAATAAGTCCACATTAGCAAACTTGTATTAAACTAAAAACTAATTAATTGCACCACATTATTTCTCCAACAACGCAACCCTTCCCTCTTCCTTACTCTCTCCCTTCTCTCTCTCTCTCTCTCTCTCTCTCTCTCTCTCTCTCTCTCTCTCTCTCTCTCTCTCTCTCTCTCTCTCGATTTGCAAAACAGAGAGAAGGAATTATGTACATGGTATTGTACAATCATGGAGAGAAGAAGACATGGTTTTTCGTTTATGATTTTGTAGGTGTAATTTTGATGTTGGGACAATAGTATTAAAGATAATAATTTGATTTAATCAGTTCCTAGGCTTTGTTGAGAGCCACTTATCTCAAATAGGGAGGGGAGAGGGAGGGAAGGGGGGGAGTGAGAGAAGTAGGGAGACAAAGGTGTCAGCCATGGTTGGCAGCGTGGTGCAAGGTGTGGTTGCGGTTTGCTGGGGAAATAATAAGGTGCAACTAATTAGTTTTTAGTTTAATACAAGTTTGTTGATGTGGACTTATTAAAATCATTAGATTAATCTAATGGGTTGCATTCTTTTAAATGCGTGTAAATGCACCAATGTTAAATGCGCTCAGGATCTATCTTGACTAATTATTTGATTTTTGCGAAGTTACATTTTTACCCTTGAAGTAAGGTATTTTGACCACTTTCTATTTGGGAACAAATTTGGGATTTAGAGTTGCACCATTTCATACAGCTCGCTTTCATGAGTTCGTAGATACGTAATGGGCTCAAATTAGAGTTTTAACAAGAAAGTTGTGATCTACGGAAATGTAGTGGCACAATCGTAATTTTAGAGAAGTCAAGCTTTTAAAATAAACAAGCCCTAAAGTTAGACCTTCCCACACCTGCCTCTCATTTTTCCCATGTTGGTCAATTCATTTGCTAACTCCCACACAATTATTCCTTCCATTTATCAAAGAAAACTCTCTTAGATTCCTCACAGCGTTCCAAACCCGTCAGTTATGTTGCATTCTTTGAAACCCATTGCTCTTGAGCTTGAATCAAAAAAAATTCTTCTTCAGGCTTGTTCATCTAGATGTCTAGTAGAACATATCCGAAAATTAGCCCAATCAAAGAAATATAATCACCTCAAAACCCGGTTTGAAGATGAACAAGTCATCTCTACCTGCTACTTCGTGTTATGTATGAATTTGGCTTTGCATGCGAGTTTCTATTGCTCTTTTCCTTTACAAGCGTTGTGGCTGAGGTCAAGAGCTACAACATATCCAAAATACAGGATCATTGGGGTTCTATAACCATCTGAAATAGTGTTCAAGGTGAGACTGGTCATCTATTTCTTTTTGTCTGCTAGTTTCACCCTAGCATCAATGTAGTCACTCTGGCATGTAGCTTTCCTGTGATCTAATGACATCTTTCCCCTCATGAAAGTTGTTTATCTATGCCTTGGCTATAAAATATCAAAAGTTGAGCTTCTTCTAAAAGGTACAGCCAATCCAACATTCTGTAGGAGTGTAACTTGTTCATCCTTATATGTTGTGTGGATGTAGGCTCGAATTCTATCTTGCATGTTGATTTCCGATGCTTAGATGAGAAAGGTTCCTTGACGAAAGTTGTTGAGTCTTCTATTCTCTACAACATAGCCACAATTCGTAGTCATCCAGCACATTTAGCCTTCTTAAGTGGTACAAACATAAACACGTTTCTTGTTTTAAAGTGTTGTTTTGGTGGTTGTTCTCATTGGGAGGTGAATTGACGACTTCATACCAATTCAGAGAATTGAGGTAAATATTTAAGATGTTTGATTTCTGGAAATCTGTTTTAGAGGTTATATTCTTGAGCTTTTAACATCTGATCCCCAACTCCAATACGGTTGGCTCATCTTTGATGCACTTGGTCGTAAGTGGCACAATATAACAGGTTGTGAAAAATATAGAGTTAACAGGTCATATACAATACTAAACAACTTTACTCATGAAACCAACATATTATTGAAATAAATTATTAAGTAAATACCTGTTTACTTTGAAATATATAAGTGTTCAACTTTCTAAACTCAAAACACCTTATCTATGGATTCCCACTTGCAAATTCGAGGGACTAATGCAGGTTCCTCAATCCGCTTACAATATCTAAGGGGGATTCCCAATTCAGGTATGTTAATTTTTTTACGCTTCTCATCCTCCATGTTTTTCTTCCCTTTTTTCATTGAACTCCACACCGCATGTTTTCCCTTTCTCGTCCTTTCCCCTTCCCATCATTGTTTTCATCACTCTCTTTCTTCCCAGGAGCAAACAACAGAAAATCTTGCAGGTGCTCAAACGATATAGAGCCGCACATATATTTGTTGAATTCATCCATTTTATGAACCAAATGTAAGTGTACTCCTAGTTTATCTTTACATTTTGGGGTTTCCCCATTATCACAAACTCTACAAAATAAAGCAGTCCCAACTTGAACGAGTCCTCGCTTCCTCTTTCGGACTTTAGGAATGCATTTTCTAAGTCATGGCAAGTAACTTGACTCCTATTGGTAGCATTCATAAACCGATTATAAGCATCCCCCGTGGACGTTATGAAAGGCACTGTTCCACATTTCAGACCACTGATCAAACAAAAGTCTTTTACAGTGAATTGAGCCACGTTTGACCCTATTGCATAACTAAGGCCCACATGTCCTTCACACCAAGTCCTCTGATTCGTTGGAGTGCCAGAGCATGCACAATTTGACCACTAAATGTAATTTATGCAGTCCCATTAAATGCCCAAAACAGCTCTCTCTAAATCTTTTTATAAGCGAGTCATTGAAATGCACCCCAAAATTACACAGGATTGTACTCACCACTCACAAATTATTCACCTGCGCAGAATAGACCTCTAACTCCAGGAAACATAAATCAAATTCAGATACCATTTTATACGTGCAACAGACACTTTTTAATAAGAAAGAGAAGTGATACTTGCTCACAATATTATGAACACATTAAGATACATAATTGATATCTAGTCACAATATTATCAACACATTTTTAACACATTAAGTGTAAGATCCCACATCGACCAACGGAGAGGGGGTTGATGTGCCTTATATGTACATGCCCGCATCCATCTAGCACGAGGCCTTTTGGGAGCTCACTGGCTTCGGAGTCATGGGAACTCCGAAGTTAAGCGAGTTGAGGGCCAGAGCAATCCCAGGATGGGTGACCCACTGGGAAGTTGGTTGTGAGCTCTCAGAAACAAAACCGTGAAGGCCCAAGAGGGGGGGCCCAAAGCGGACAATATCGTGCTACGGCGGAGCCGGTCCTGGGATGTGACATTAAGATACAAAGTTGATACCTACAAACACTATTTTCAACACATTAAGATACAGAATTGATACCTACTAACACTATTTTCAACACATTAAGATACAGAATTGACACTTATTAACACTATTTTCAACACATTAAGATACATAATTGATACCTACAAACACTATTTTCAACACATTAAGATACATAACTGATACTTACTAACAGTATTTTCAACACATTAAGATACGGAATTGATACCTACTAGCACTATTTTCAACACATTAAGATATAGAATTGATACCTACCAAGACTATTTTCAACACATTAAGATATAGAATTGATACATACTAACATTATTTTCAACACATTAAGATACATAACTAATACCTATCAACTGATGTGGGATCCAATATATATATTTACATAGCATCATCCAAATAGAAACAAGGTATGCAAATGTAGCATAGAAACAGGCTATGGAAATGTTTTCTTGATAAGATGCATTGATCCTTATGCATCCCAAATAATCTCAAATTCACAGTTTAGATCTTCAATTTTCTCTTCTGCATTATACTTCTAATGGTACTTATTAGTTGTTTTCTACAACAACCTAACCTAAAATAAATATTAATTAAAAATTTATTCAGGGAATTACATTTTTACCCTTAAGGGTAAGGGTAAATTGGTAACTTCTAATTTGGAAAGGATTTTGGGGAGTTGAGTTGCGACTTTGCTTAGAGCTCGTCGATACGAGTTCGTGGACAAGCGACACGCTCAATTTCGAGTTATGACGGTTGAATAAGGATCTAAAAACAAAAAGGGCAATTTGGTCTTAAAAAAAAACATTGTTTTAAAACCCAGGAACCCGATTTTGCCCCCCAAAACTCTCACGCGCTTTCTCCCTCTCTCTCCTCCCTCGCGACAAAACCTTAACCCGTCACTGTGCAACTAGCGATCGTTGCCGTCCGGCCAATTCAGGCCCCGAGACTGGTCCCAATTGACTTGCCTCCACCTCCTCCTCTCATCCCACCCTCTATCGTGGCCGCAAAACACGTGGAACGCTGTCGGTATCGAAGGAGAAATCACCCAAAATTGGTCCTCTTCGCTGGCGACAACTCCAGTGACTTTAGGCTGTGCCACCACCTAGAAAATGTAGCTCTCCTCTCCCTTGATCTTTCCCCTAAGGTTTGCGACATCGATTGTCACCGTAGCTGCCGTATCGAGGTTGAGAAATTCCGGCCAAAACCCTTATGGGTTTGTCTTTGATTGACCTTGTTTTGACCACTTTTTGGCCGTGGTCCAAGACTAAAATTTGTCCCCGTAGGTGTGTATGTTCTGTAGGTATGGGTATTGGCTAGTGATTTGGGGTTTTTCAGATCGCCGAACATTACTCAATCCACCCACCACTGCCGGTAGGGGTAGCGGCATGTGGGCCACTTGGTGGAGGCTCAGTCAGTTCCAAAACACTTCCCATGTTGTCCTGAGCACGACAGTATGCTCGAATTAGAATTTGGATATTGGTTGACTATCGAACGAATACTTCGCCTATTAGGCGATATTGGGGTTCGATAGGATCGAACTGTCTGATCGGTCTCATTTCTAAATATGTTGTTCCTTGTATTTGTAGCTTTGTGTAGGAATTGGTTGATCAGGAACCGGAGGCCCGGATACTTCGATTCAAGGAGTTTAGGGTTGGGTAATCGATAACCATCCGATCGAGGGTAATCCGATCGCTCGATTGAGACCAGACCTTTGAGACTTGTTATTTGAATTGAGTTGGACCTTAGGAACTCTCGGATTGGAAATCAGAGGTTGTGGGGGCCGGGTTGACCAAAAAGGGAAAGTTGACCAAACCGTTGACCTTGGACCTATCGAGACTGTCTTAACAGAAGATACACATTAAATCCCGGGAATTAGGGTTTTCTTTCTAATTTAAAGTTCGTGTTCGAAATACATTTTTTGATATATCTTGATATTTCTTCAATAGGTGCTCATGCTCTGGCTAGCCAGCAGGCAGGACCCCCACAAGGCCATACCAACTTGGACTTTCTATGAGTGAACTTTGTTTTAAATAAACATTGTTTTTAAAGTATGAATTTGCATGCATAAAAAGGTATATTCAAATTTATAATTGTTTTTACTTGGATATGGGAAATATTGGAAATTTATGCATGTTTGCATGCGAGAATTATAAAGTTTTTATTGCATTGAATGGAAGTAATAAGGGATTGAAATATGATATGTGCATACGGTATATTGATGGTGGAATTGATTTGTGTATATGTTTACCATAGTATGGACATCCCCAATTACTGTTACTCTGGGTATTTTAGACACACGGTAACTCTTCGAAGGTGTGTCGGGAACCGAGCACCCCTGACAGGGTGTACCGAAGGCCTTGACGGGCTGTCTGCACACGTATGACTCATTTTAGCCCACGTGTATTGATGATTCTACTGTGCGTGTCTGGGGAGCAATAGTCCCCTGGTTGGACTGCTCATTCCCTAGTCACATGAGTATTGAGGATTCTGCAATGTGGTCTAGTAAACAATCCACGTGTTGGATTGTTTTCCCCTGGTACATAGCAATGGATGTACGTGCGTTTATATAAGTATAAAAAGGGATTTATGGGATTAAACAGGTTTTGAAAGGTTTTTTATAAATGGCTTTTGGGCAAATGTTTTCAAAAAGGCGGGGTTAGTACATTTGTTATAATTATGTTTTAAACTTTCTTTTCGTCCACTTACATTTTTGGTTTTGCGCCCCCCAAGGCCGTGACTTGAAGAGCTTAGCAATCAAGACTAGAAACTCCCTCTCTGCCCGACCGTCGCCATCGTAGGGCTTTCTTTTTGTGACATTTCTTCTATTTTTGACTTGTAAACTAATGAGATCCTTATAATGCTCTGAATATGCCCATGTAGGGTTGGATTTGTGGCCAGAGGCCATTTGTAAATTGTGTGTGTTGGCGCTTGGGTATTATAACTGTGTTTCTTATAGGTGTAAATTTTGGAATTATCCGTTTTTCGGGAGAGACTCTGCCAAAATTTCGGTAGAAGTCTTGACCCTTTTATGCTTTTAAGGTGGGAAAAGGGGTTTAAATTAGTAAATGGGCTTGGCATCCTATGGATGTTGAAAGGGAAGCAGGATTTGACACGAATTCCAAGGGAAATTCGGGTCAGGTCCTATCATTTTCCAAGCCCCATTAAATTACTAAAATGATGCCTACACTTACACTACTAGATGGGCAAAGCAGGATGACAATGAGGGTCAAAGCAAACAGATAAAAGTTCCTGGAATTTTAAGAAAAGACAAGCAAGAAGTAGAATAAGAAAAGTAGCAGCTACAAATCTTGAGGGATCTATGATGCAGATTAACTAGGAAGAAGAAACAACTGTGAATCTACACTTCAACAAATTACCATAAACAATAGAGAGGAAAAAAACCAAATTTTGGAAAAAGGAAAAAATATTTAAAGAGGTGCAAACCTTTATATAGAGTTACTGTGTTTCAACAAATTACTAGAAACTAGAAAACACAACACACAAAGCAACTAAAGCCAATTTATATTTTTGCAAACACAACTAGTATCGAGAAAGAGTAGTCTTACTCAGAGAATCAAAGCCCTAAAATTCTAGACAAAAATTAAACATTAAGTGAATGCAATAGAGAATGCAAACCTTAATATCAAAGAGAGGAATTTGAGAGAAACATACTGATTTTGACCAAATAAAATAGGAGATTATATTGAAAGAGGAGAATCTTTTTGAGATGAACAGCAGGGAGTTTGAAAAAAATGATTGTGCGGGATTGGAAAAGGCGCGGCATGACATGTGGGCTAAGGAGAAAGTATAGCATGGGCTAAGGAGAAAGTATAGCATACTCGTTTGTATTTTAAGTTTGCTTTTTTCTCTTCAGCTGTTCAAATGACTTTGGATGGCTGAGATTGATTCTCATTTTAGCGTTCTCACCTGATCCGAGCTATAATATATATGAGCTAATTGAACACAAGCCTCATGTCGGGCTAGCCCATCAGACCCGAGCTTTATTTCCAGGCCTATAGTCATCCACTAACTCGTGAATTTACAACCATTTGAACATTTTTTCAGTGGAGCGGGGAACTAATTTCCCAAAAATCATTCTCGTCTAGTTCTATCAGGCCATTCCAAAAATATCCCAAAAACTTGTGTTTATTTTTCTTCTCCTACCGGGCATCTCTCTTTCTCTCTCTCTCTTGCTCGTTCCAAATTTCTCAGTCCTTTGTGAACTCCACAGAAGAGAAAGAAGGCAAAATAAACCATGATATTTGATCTCATCTGCCTCTTTGTATTTAATAAATGAATGAATTCATAGCTAGAACCACTAGTTGATACTAAATCAGGCAGCAGTTGCAGTGAAGAGCGAAATCAAATGAAATGAAGTGAAAGGGAGCAAAAAGCCCTATACAGACACAGAGGCAGAGCGAGAAATGATGGAGAATGGTTATGATGGGAAATTTGCGGAGAAATTCTCAGGGTTGGCGATTTCGAACGCAGCTGATACTATTCGTTCCTCAAACGCCAACCACAACCACCAAAACGACAGCAGCTTGTTTCAGGTCATGAAAGCCGTGGAAGCTGCGGAAGCCACCATCAAGCAACAAGTCGAAGAGAATCTCCGACTGAGGACTGAACTTCAGCACAAGATTCTTGAGCTCGACAGATATGTAAGTCCCGCTCCACTCATTTTCCATTCATTTCTGCAACAATTTCATTCAATAATCATAATATATGACAATATTCAGAATTGTTGATACACTTTGTTAGGTTGTGAGGTTTGCTTCTCTACTCTCTTATCTTATGAACCGCATTCAACTTTATTTATTTATTTTTTTGTTGGGGGGTTAGTGGGGGTTGTGTTGTAACTCATTTCTTGTATTGGATTACAACCCTAACTTGTTAAAGTGTTGATTGATGCCTCTTCTTCTTCGAAATGGACCGGACTAGTCTTGTATGCCCTCTTCATGTAATTGTTTGTTCTTACTTATTATGGGCAGAAACTAGATGAATCAATGGCCCAAAGGTCGCCTTCAGTTGATCCTTGGTCCGAGGGTCTCCAAACATCTTTTCAAGCGCATCAACCAGTTCCCCATGTGGATGGTCAAGACAATAAAATTAAGAGTGTAGGAAACACTTCTGTAGTTCTCCACCAAGAGAGTCAAAACCCAACTACTGATGCCCCAATACAAAGTCATGCTGAAACTCAATCCAACAATGGCACAATCAATGGAACCATGAAGCTGCCTACAGATAATGCTGGCTCCTCTCACTTGTCTTCGCCATCTACCACATCATTTTCTCCAGGAAGGTATTTCACCTCAAATGCAGACAATGAGGTTCCTTTACTAATCTCATTCTTAAAAGCAGTGTTAGTAAAGTATCTGAACAAATTCAGATGAAATTTTTTTGTTCGTCTTAGGTTTAACACGGTAGGAGAATATGATCCACGGTTCAATTTTTCTGGGCAAGGGCTGATGCCAATGGCTGAATTAAATACTCCTAGCAGCCTCTGGAAACAGGTATTGCATATACATATCCTAGATGTTAGTTTTCTCTTTTTTATTATTTTAAGGTATTTCTCATGGACCAAAATTTGCATTTATTAGGATCTGAGTGTTAAGATTCATGAACATGAAGAAGAGATTATGCAATTACGGAAACATCTTGCTAATTATTCAATAAAGGTAAAATGCTTAAATCATTCACATTGCACTTCCAATCTTCACAATGGCCGCTTATATGCCAATTGTATTCCTTGTTGATTGAAGTGACTAATGACTAGTATCATGATAGGAAGCACAAATACGCAATGAAAAATATGTTCTGGAGAAGCGTATTGCTTATATGCGTCTGGTAGGCAGAATTTCTCTTATATTCCTTATTAAACTTCTACACCCAACCCTTGTCTCTCCATCTCTCCCCTCCGAGTAATCTCTGTATTATTCTGTTTTCTTCATGCTACTAGGCCTTTGATCAGCAGCAACAAGATCTTGTCGATGCTGCATCAAAAGCTCTATCTTATAGACAAGACATTATCGAGGAAAACATACGCCTCACATATGCATTACAGGTGCTTTGCCTTTTCTCCCCCGTTTCTCTTTTACACCGATAATAATGTTATGAAAAAATGGTATAAGTTGTCAGTTGTCTTGTTTCATAACTGAGTTGAAAGAATAATTTTTCGTTTGCTTCTGTCAGGATGCACAGCAAGAGAGATCAACATTTGTTTCATCTTTGCTGCCTCTTCTTGCAGAGTACTCTTTACAGCCACCAGTTCCTGATGCCCAATCAATTGTTAGCAATATCAAGGTCAGCTCAAATGACCTTTAGTTGTGTTATGTCTAGAATAGATATGTGTATGTTTAGAGCCGGTCAGCTTTATTACTCTATCACTTGCTTGAGATTTTGTGAAATATTACTCTCTTCCTGATTTAACTAGGTCTTTATTCCTATAGCTTGTGGAGAATTTTATTTTAAGCCTTGTTTAGAAAACCAAGGTTAAAAATGTTGGTATTGGTGGATTATATAGGAAGAATTTTGGTATTGAGTATGGAAACAACATAAATTTCCTTTAAAGAAGGAAAATTGTCGATGACACTTCTAGAAACCCTAAAGCAGTTGTAATGGATCATTTAAACGTGTACGCTTGATCTAATAGTATATCCATGAAGAAGTTTGACATGTAAGATGAAAGCAATGTGCACCGCTGACACATGACCTTGAATGTTAAAATATAATGTGCAAAAGTATCTTTTTCCATTTTTTTTAAAAATTGCATACCTTGATGGTATGTGGTAAAATTTATATACAAAAAAGAGTACGTTAAACAGGGGAGGACGTTATGAGTATTATCCTCAAGGAAAACTAATTCAACGAGGAAGAAATAAAAACAATTTGCATTAATGGAATACAAGATATATGCCTATGTATGGGCTGGAATCGGGTAAGGCGGTCGAAATATGAATATGAAGAAATAGGTGTGCCTAGATACTTTATTCTATGGACAAAGGATCCAATTGGCTTATTGACTGGGAGGTGGCTTAGAATAGCCAAGAAGTGTGGGAATTAGAAACTTCACAAATGGCTGTGGAGGTTCCCACTTGAAAATGAATCCATATGGCTGTGATTCAAAACAACTATGGGCTTAAGGTAAAAGGGTGGAATTCTAAGACAGTTGTGAGAGGTTCAAGTTGCAGTCTGTGGAAAGATGTTTCCCACAGGCATTCTCCATTATTGAGTTGCTGTCAGTTTGTTGTGAGAAATGGGATATAATTAAGTTTTGGGAACATGTTTGAGTGGGCGAATTTTTTCTAAACATTCTGTTTCCCAGGCTTTACAAACTTTCCAGTATCCGTAATAGAGTTATTCCTAGCATTGCTGACTAACTTTTGTGGAACTGGATTTTGGTTTTAGGAGGAACTTGAGTGAGGCTGAGATGGCATAACTATCTTCTTTGTTGTCTTTACTTCAAAAATGTTCGTGTCCACTCCTCAAGGGTTGATTCAAGAAAGTGGTGCCTAGAAATCACAGGGAGTTACAGCAAGTCTGGTTACCTGTTAACTAAGTAATTTAGGTATGGAGTCGTTGTTCCATCCCTAGGGTATGAATTGGAAAGCTACAGGTCCCACCAAGGTGAAGACGCTGTCATGGTTAGTGGCTCACCATAAGATGAATATTTGTGATATGGTTCAAAGGAGGAGACTAATTACTTGCTTACCATTCTCTTCGGGTGGTTTGGCTGGAGAGATAGGGTCTTCTAAGATTATGTGGTGTGGGGATTGAGGAGTCATGGTAACAAGTTCAGGTTTTGTCAGCGCTTTGGTCATCTGTCACCAGAGTTTAAGGGTTTATTCTCAAATATTTGGCTAGATTGGCAAGCTGCTGTTGTTAGTTGCTGTCTTTGGGAGGGTCCTTTTGTTTTAGTTGAGCTTGTTATTTTCTTTTAGTCTGGCTTTTCTCAAGTGGTCCTCTTCTCCGCTACTCTTGTACTTTGTAATTATATTGTTTGCTGGCAATAAATTGTCTCTTTTATATAAGAAATGTTATGTATTTACGGGTCAGGTTCACCAGTCCTATTTTCTGACACAAATTTTAAACCATTAGACTAAAACTCTTCCGAAGTTAAGATTCTTTGTTACATGGATTATTTCTTTCAAAAATTAATAGTTAATTTTTGTAATCTCTTTCCAAACCCAAAAAAAAAGTAACTCTTCGTTTCACTACTCAACCCTTCTCTCTCTCTCTCTCTCTCTCTCTCTCTCTCTCTCAAAACAACAATTAAAATGTCAAAATTGGCAGAGTATAACTCTGAGATCGTCTTTGGTCCCTTTTGGCAATGGTGGTGCCCACTTGGGTGGAACCATGTAATGCCTTTGGGTGGGGATTACAGCATAGTGGGTAATGAACCATACATGTAGTTCCTAATGTACAGGAAGCATAGCTTAGCTTGCCAGACAAAAGCCTTTCTATTGTCCATGTTGTGTAGTACCATTACAAATTTCAGAAAGAAAAAAAAACAATTGTTGTTTCTTTCCTGTTAGAATCTTTGCATGTACCTTTTTTCTTCTTTTCAAATTTTCCTTCCATACCAAAAACTAAGTCCATTTTGTGCTTCTGACAGAAGTTGCTTACTTATCAGTTCATTTTTGGTCTTCCGCCACTCCCTCCCACCAAATCCTGTGGGCATAGCTCAATTACTTGTAAACCACATAAATCATTGTGCCTTTTGTGTGCGAATTTTCTTGTGGGTTTTGTATTCTTTTCCTATCGTGTCTTACTTGTGTATGACGAATAGGCTTATATTCCTAACATTTCCTAAATTGACTCAATACAATGCCAACTTAGATGAGTCACTCCGATCTTAGGTAAAGTTGGCTTGGATTTAAATGACGGTTATGTTTATTTGGGATTTCCCTAAGCATTTGGAAGGTGGAGTGGTTCTTTGCTTGATTTGGCATTGCTTACCCCTTGATCCTAGCCTTATTACAAATCCAAGGATTCTCTTGTATTGTTTAGGGTCAGTAATAATACTCAAAGATACACGATAACCCATGGATTTGTAAGAAAAGGCTCAAATTAAAAGTCAAGCAATACCAAGACTAGCAGAGGAGCTAAATCCCTGAAAGGTATACCATGCTCAGTTTTTTATTTCTATTTAAAAATCTTTTCATGGTGACAATTGCTGTTTCCCCTGATTTGCTCATCTTAATTTCTGTAAATTCCTATGAAGGTTCTTGTTCTCTTGGTATTCCCCTTTAGCAACCATTCTGTTTAAAACTTTTTAAGTGTTTGTAATTCTTTTCTCTTTTCCATCACTAGCAGCAGCATAGTGTACAGTTCTACTAGAAGTTGTCCAACCTAGGAGATTGAATTATGTTTAGAGAAGATATCTGTCAATGTTTTGTGTGCTAGACTAAGACTTCTCATGAAATGAAGTTGCTTTATAGTCCCTGCATCTTCTGCTTTCTTGCAGGTTCTATTTAAACATTTGCAAGAAAAGCTCCTTCTTACTGAGGTATGTAATGCAAACTTCAGATTGCTAAAAACCTCACCTGATCTGGCAAATTTTTTTAAGTTAACCTCCACTTATATTGCTTTGAGATGTCTTTGAGCAGCGCATAATTTTTTCACCAGAATTGAATTATTTGATTACATCCTTTCCTTGATAACAGACAAAATTAAAGGAGTCACAGTACCAATTAGGACCTTGGCGCTCAGATTCAATTCACTCTAACATTGCCCCACAGTCACCGTCTCACTCCATTGGTGCAGCGTTGGCTACTTCAGTATGTTTATTTCTCTAGTTCTTCCTCTTAATATCCTGTAAAAGATTTTCATGTCTGTTGTGCTTTTTATCAGAACAAAAATGGGCTAGAACTGGTTCCTCAGCCAATATATTCCCATGAAACAGTACCAGTTTCTACTTCTGATGCTCAGACAACCACAGAGTGGGATCTATTGGGTCGCCATCAGAGTGGTTTGGGTGGTGTTGTCACAAATAACCTGAAAGCCAATGGCCTGGGGAGGTATTCACCTATAGAAAGCAGGTGAGCCTGGTCAAATGGAGACTGCTTCTTACAACCATCTGAATTTGTTGGTGGGTTCTGATTTCTTTGGATTTGAATGTTGAATGGTCATCCATGGATATAATTGACCAAAATGCTACTGAGTTAGAGTGAATCACAAAGCATCTTTTTTTGAAATCATAATTTACCCTTGTTCACCAATGCTCATAGGACTTTAGTTTGTCTATTGGTTTGGTCCTTATTGGTGCCAGTTGTTACAATATCCATTTTTTCACTTTGAAACTGTTGTGCCTAAGTGCCTATATAGATATATATATATTTATTTATTTCTATTGAAACTAGTGTGCTCTTGTTATAACAGTTCTTTCTAAACTATAAACAATTTGGAATTTATGAATCATGACCACAAGTGATCTGAAGAATGAAGAAGCTTATAACAAACTTTCTAGTTGGTGAAAGAGATGTGAGGAGGGCGAAGTTAGTGAAGCTCATTTACTGTTTTTGGCTTGTTAGAGAACCACTAACTTCATGAGTGCTAGAGGTTTTGAACTCAGGACCTCATGGAATCAGAGCTTTGATATCATATTAGATAATCACATACCAGTAGTCCCTGAATGCTTTAGATGTTAGGGACAATATACGTCAAGCTAACAGATATATATTGCTACATTTATACCCAGTTCATGTCCAGCAATAAATGATTGATAAGTCATGCCGTCAATCAACAGACAATGGATTTTAATTTTTAATTTTTCCATAAGCCATTGGATATTTAAAGTGTAAATGAGTAACAAGGCCATTTAACGCTTCAACTTCAACTTCAACAGCCCATTTATGAAGTTACAGGGCCAACCAGCAGCATAAATTTCATATCTGTTCCGAATAGCGTATTTTTCAAAAGACAAAAAACATGCCATAAATCTCAAATTTAATATGATTGGATGCTTTAGGATTTTCTTACATAATTTGTCTTCACAGATTCAGACCAAATTTATTTCCATTACATGAGTTTAAAGTTTTGTACTCATTATTTACAGATTGTTAGTGGTAATCAGGAAGCCAGGGAATATATATGTATTTATATGAATTTGTATGCAGTCTCTTGCTCAAGTGTTTCAGTTGTTTACTAGGACTTCTGCAGCCCAAGATCTACCTACTCAACTTGCTGTTACTCAGGGTGATGCACAAGTAACTCGTTACAGTGAAGAAACCACCAATAAACAGGTCACATTTCGTGATCCTGTCAGGAACTCAGAGAGTGATTATCAAGATCCAGAAGGAAACCACAATGAGAGAGAAACGTCGGCCAATTGGAATTCAGGAAACGCTCCTTACACAACAGCGCTTGATGATCCCAGCTCCTCGTATGCCCATTATCTACCACCAGTGCTTGAAGAACCTTCTTCTTCATTTTCAGAGGGTCATTATCTATTTTGCACTTTGTTTATTGGTCTTATTATTGAGTCTTGTCACTTTAAAAATCTGGTATATTGCAATATGCAGCTGCAGATGATGACCCATTACCAGCTATAGATGGCCTACAAATTTCAGGCGAAGCTTTTCCTGGACGGGAACTTCAAGCATGTGGATACTCTATTAATGGAACAACCAGTTGCAATTTTGAGGTGTGATTTTGAATATAACTTTTCTGCAGCCCCCTCCAACACCCACTAACACATGTAAAACCTAATCATTTTGAGACTTTTTGTTAGAGACACATACAAATTTGTAATCTTATATTTTTTTTACTGCACTTCCAGTGGGTACGCCATCGGGAAGATGGATCTGTTAATTACATTGATGGTACTGATCTTTTCCTTTTATGTTCGATATTGGATTTTTTTTATTTTTTATTTTTGCATCCTTTTATCATGTCAATTCTGAGTCTTGCCGAGTTTCTGAAAATAGGAGCAAAGCAACCAAACTATCTTGTTACTGCTGATGATGTTGAGACATACCTTGCTATTGAAGTCCAACCTCTGGATAACAGGAAGCGAAAGGTACTTTCTCAATTGTAGTTACATGTGTGGCTGACTTATTTTGTCTCAATATTGATTTCTCTCTCTCTCTCTCTCTCTCTCTCTCTCTCTCTCTCTCTCTTCTCTCTCTCTCTTTTCGGGGGATGGGGGCAAGGTTTTCCGAATGTTCAGTACAAGTGAGGCTTGAACGCAATGAAATGCATGAGTTGTCTAATTAGTTTGATGTTCAAACTTTGTGCATATACAGTAATTGGCTATAACTTATAAGGTATCTTTCCAGAATGATATTTTTTAATAGGCACCTTAGATGTGCCAAACATTTCGGAAAGCTCAGAGAGTAATTTCTACACATGGTTGGTCAGTAATTCTTCCTTGGTCTTCTGCATTTCAGATGTCAAATATTTAGGAAAACAGTGTTAGTATGTGGGAGGCCCAACTCTAATACAGGAATTCATGCTAGCATTGTGTGGTAGCTACCATTATCTGTAGCTAAAATAATATACAAATGCTAATTCATTGTTGTTGCTACTAACCATGGCTCTACTTGTTATAAGATCCGATATATCTATAAGAAAATGAATAGTAAGTTCTAAGTTGAGTTTCTTGTAGTGCAAAACCAGTCGCTTTTAAATGAGATGAGTGCAATCCCTAGATGGATTTTCTGTTTTCTTTTTTTAAAGATCTTTTTTAATTACCTAAGGTCCTAAGACAATCCTTTAATTATAGGAGATGGAATTTTCGGGATACATTTTAACCCTCTCATAGAATTTGTACTGGCATTCACATGTGCCAGCTTGCCGCAAAAAAATTTGCACACAGCATAGGGGTGGGGTGTGGGGAGTTTCGAGGCCCCTTCTTTTAATTGAAGGAGGTAACCCACCATTTGGGCTGCACCGCATTTTGTATATGAAGTTATCTCCACATAGGATAGGAGATATGAACCCAACCCACCCCTGCAGTGCAGTTGATTGTATACCATGTTAAACCCATGGGTAGAACTCATCCCTGAAAGCAAAACTTACAAGGAAAGGGTGCCCGTGTGTTTATATACTGCACCTCCTCCCAAGTGAAGGGCGTTCCGGGTCACCAATTCTCTTTAAGAGAAATCTTCGTGATAGAGAGTTTGATATGTTTTTCTGAATTATTTTCTTGTATTAGTAACCTCACTGTGCATCCTTCCTGTGCTTACGAGAGAGTTGTTCCAGGTCGTTTCTTGTAAATCCTGTTCTATGTCTTTCTTGATAACCAAAACCATCCTACACTTGGTCCCTAGTTCATTTTCAAAGTCCAGTTACTTGTTTGGGTGATGGCCCATGGCAAATTCCATACCTGTGAGATTCAACAGAGGCAGCCTACACTTCATTGTCTCCTCTTTGGTGTGTTCTGGGAAAAAAATGCTGGCAAATCTTCTTTCACGTCTCAAATTTTGAATAGTTTAATCTTGGTTTTTTGTTTGGATTGGGTGGTTCTGAGCGCTCCCATCTTTTTCAGTTGTGTCTGGGTGTTAATCTTGTTTGTACGTTAATTTCTTCTTCTTCTTGTTTTTTTTTTTCTTGTTTCCTTTTGGATAGAAAACTTAATGCTTATATTGATTAAGAAGGGAAGTACAATCACAAAATCTAATCCTTGTTTGTTCATTAACTTGGTTTTTTTTGTTTTTTTTGTAGGGAGAGCTTGTGAAGGTTTTTGCCAATGAGCACAAAAAGATAACTTGCGGTAAGTAAGATGACTGAGGTATTTTGTAAATATCAAGCCATTCAAATTCCATGGATGTCACTATTCTTTTCTCTTTATTCACAGATCCTGAAATGCAAAGTCACATAGAGAAGATTGTTGGTAGTGGTCATGCTTCATTTAAAATTTATCTGTCGGTATGTTTGTACATGAAAAATCCCCACATTTGTACTTAGTGTACTTAATATTTATTTTGCAAGTGTTTAAAGATATATTATTGTTTCTTCTATTGAAAGTACCTTTTCATTTTACAGACTGGATATCTTGATATATGGGAACCGGCTACGTTGGCTATTAAGAGGGAAGCTTATAGTATTAAGTGTAGTGAAACTAGTGGTGTTGTACTTACAGAAAAGTTTTCGCCAACAACACTTGTACGATTTCTTACTTATTAACCTTTTTGTTATTCTGCACGGATTGGTGAGGCTTGGCCAGCTTAAATTGCAGTAGTTTTGGAAATGAATAGATGTTATAAACGTTGTAGGAATGTGAGTAAACAGTGCTGAATTGATTGATAGACTTGCTTTTCATTTTTTACTTATTTATTTATTCCATGATTAAGTAAGCTTAAGTGTAGTTCTAGCTTTGCTCAATTGAATGTAGCATATAAAGGTTTTTCCAGATTTGTGCTTTGTTAGAAGCCCAATTAAAACCTGGATGAAGTCAACATGACTTGTGTCCCTAATTGTAAATGTGAAACTGCGGTACTACTCGCTTTATTACTATTGTCTGGCAAGAAGTGAATATACCTACATTGTTATATATGATTCTAGTTCTTTGAGAAAATCTGAAATGCTTCCTTTAAAGTGCATGAGTGGTTTAGATTTCACACTTCAGGTTATTATTCTTATTCAGTGTTTATAGGCTTCTTGCTTAGCATTGGTCCATTGGATCATAGATTGAATAAGGTATTGGAATATGTTGAAACTCTTCTGATGCTTTTATAAGGGGGAGTCAAATTTTGTATTTGTTTTAGAGCTAATAATGTTTCTGACCCAGTAAGTACTAGTATTTTTAGATCTATGTTTCTTCATGATTATGTTGTATGTAGTTCCTGTCTTATTTGACTTCTTTTCTTATTTTTCAGGTAACAATTCCATATGGAAGTCCTACAGAACTCATAATATCTAATCCTGGTGGGGGTGAGCATATTTTAAAAGCAGATGATAGCTCGACCGATATTAGCTGGTAAGCAAAAAATGTTTCCATATAAACAGAAAAGAAACAGGAAAAGAAAAAAGTCCGAAATTTTTGTTTTGTGTGAACATAAACATTTGAAACATTTTAATGCACTCCTTTGAAACAACCAGCTCAGGATATACCAATCATGGACTCTTATTTAGTGTTTGGTAGTTATGCGTACAAATTATATGTTGGATATATATATTTTTTTCTTATCGTGTTTGACTGGCTCCTCAGTACTGGGAGTTATTTGCATATAAAACCCACTCTCTACAACCAACTGGAAAATGAATAGCTAGTTTATTTTAATCAAGTAGACAATTGCAACTACCAAAATGATTTTATCTTCTTTTTTTCCTAGTACGTCTACATGCATTGTTAGCTTATTATTCTCCACAAGAAAACTTATGCTTCAAGTGGTTTAATCTAATTGTATAAGTAATTTGAAGAGCTGAATTATGGAATATTGAAAGGGAAAAAAGAATGTGAAAGAGTTAATCATGCATCAAGTAATTAAGATGCAATTTTCTTTTTATAAGAATGTGAATCTTTATAAATAAAAAATAAATAAAACAGTATAACAGATCTTACCAAGGAGCCCACTTCAAAAAGAAAACTAAACGTGCAAACTGCATTACCACTTCAATCCTAGGGAAAACACCAAAACAAAAAGATAATTCCAAAGAGCTACAAAGCAGATGATTTCCAATCTTACAAATGATAGAAAAAGATAACTCCCTAGAAGTTAGAACCATACTTGTGATTACAGCATAGCAAAGGGAATTTTTCTTTGGGTTGTTGAGACATGACTTCCCAACATGGTTGGACAGTGATCCAAAGTCAATCTAGTAAGTAAGTGCAGCTTGCCTTGCATGAGTAGAGAGCTCCTTCCAATCCAAAGTAAATAGACCAAGTAAAACCTGCATTATGAAGTTCATTATCCCTCAAATTTGTTTGTTTATAAAATCATTAAATGCCCTCATGCTTCTTGTCACCCTACCACCATTTGACATTTTGGAAGCAAACCTAGCAATATTAAAATCTCCGCCTATACTATGCACCATCTTGATCCACAGCCCAGATAAAGGCGCCAACTCCTCCCAAGAAAATCTCCTCCATCTAGATTTGTTTGACTCGTAAACCTGTCAGCCACCAATCTCTTCCACAATTTTAATCGAACAAGAAAACTCTCCCACAACAGATTCCTGACCGCGACCACCTTAGTGTTCCACTAATCAATATACCCCTGACCTGCTTCCACAAGATGCCACAAACACCCAATCCTTATGCCTTCCCCCCAAATACTACTCACTATCTTATCAATTACCACCCTTTAGTCTTTTGCAAAATTACTAAATCTGCACCACAGTTGAGAAGTACTCCTTTTATTACTCTTCACTTGGTCGCATACCCCAAACCCCTAACGTTCCAGTTAACAATCTTCATTGGACTTTCTCACTTTCCCCCACCTTCTAACAATCTTCATTGGACTTTCTCACTTTCCCCCACCTTCTTACCTACCCTTTTCTCATAAGTAATTTCAAATTTCGGATTCTTCAACTCCCTTTATCCTTTAATATTTTTTGAAACTTTATCTTGCTCGCTCTATTTCTCCTTCTCTTTTAGTGGAGTGGAACCACCGCCTGATTCAAACTAGTCAGAACATCCCCCAAATTCTCCACCATCACCTCTGACTCCTTTTCCTATTTCCGAAATCCCATCTGAACCCCTCTTCTATTCCAAGAACTCCACTGGAGACTTTAAATTCCCTCCAACGGAGTAATCTTTGGTAGATTGATGTTGCTCTATAGGAAGTGGCTGTGATCCCAAAATCTAAGAATCTGCATTTCTTTGCACCTTGGACAGACTCTTTCCTGGGCTTAGATTAAAAGATTTCAACAAGGATGCTGAACTAGACAAATCCCCTCCCTCAGCACGAGGTAAATACCCACTTTCTTTCTTTCCACAAGAGCCCTCCAGTGCAACCACAAAACCTTGGTGGTTGGTTAGACAAGAGTCATAGTGAGAAACTACCTGTTCTGACTCTTTAGGCGCACCCTCTTCTAGACTGAAGGAATCCCCTAGGCTGAGCTTGAATCCTTCGTCTTCCAGTGGCTCTTAATATTATTCATGTTCTTTGTCCAAATCCTCTTCCAGCATATCTGAGCCCTCAAAAGGTCCCCTAGTAGTGACCCATCTTCATCAAAACCACCATCTAATCCTTGTTTATCTAACTCTTGTGAAAACAGTTCCAAGAGTTTCTGTTTCTCACTTGCCTGCAAATCCTCTAAATCTTTTCCTTCCAGGGTTCTCTCCTCCCCTACGCCAATCCCTTTTGAATCTGAAGCCCCTCTGAAGCAGCAATACCGTTCTTTTTTAGATACGATACTGCAATTCTCTATTCCTCTTCGGTTAGAGCCCAAATCAAAATAACCCAAACCCATGCCCACGCTGCTGCCATCGTCTTCCACGTCAACTTCTGTATCACGAAGAACTGGAGTGTCTTTGAGTTGCAAGGGCTTTTGATTTCTTTACTAAATCTTATCTGCATGTCTCTTGATTAGACTACTTATTTGTTCATGCATATATCATTATGGAAAAGCCTTTTCATATAATTCAAATTTTTATGCAAGAATTTTTTTGTTTTTTTTGTTTTTTTTGTTTCTTATTTTTTTTTTTTTGAATAGAAACACTTTTTATTCAAAATTGAATGGAAAAAATGATGACATTTAGGACACAGACCAAACAGACACACTTGCCAAAAAACAGACTCAAAGCCACTCAACACAGAAAACCAGCCAGACATGAGACACTCCTTAAGATACTACAGCTAAAAGATTTCGCATAATTGTAGGATAGGATATATCCTTAAAAGCGTGTTTTGTTTCTTATTTATTGAACATCAATATCACTAGTTATAGGTTCTGTCCCAGATTTCAGTTAATCCAATGTATCAAAGAATGTAACTGATCCCGAGTAGTACATATGATTTAGTTCTACTGTCATTGTACTAGTTCTGCTGGTAAGATAGTTATATTTGCCATGCACTGCCAATTCTTAGTTGTAGATGCCATGGTTCTAACTTTTATATCTTTATTTCTTATAAGGCTACTTTGTATGTCTTTGTTTAGCAAAATATTGGTTCCAAACGATTTGATGTGATTATATTTGGAAGGTTTTATTCATTCTATGTTGTTTAAGTGTTTTGTTTCTTTCCTCTCCTGATATATCTCTTTTTATTTTTTCTTCTCCTTTTTGCAGTTCTAGAGATACAATTGTGCTCACGTTGAGACTATTTATCCTAAGGGTATAACACTTTAATCTCTGGCCATAATCTCTCTTAGTTTGTATAACATGGAACTATGATCTTTGAAGGTTTTGTTTGGGCATCTAATTTTGTCATACGTACTTATAGGGACCAGACATAGAGCAAGTATTTACATATATGTTTACAGGAGAAAATCTAGTGTGAGACTAGAAAAGTGTAATATGTGGAGGACATGACATTGAACAGTAGCTTGTTAGATACCAATGGCCCTAAAAGCTTGAGCTGTTAAGTAGTGGACCAACAATGTATATCAAGCATAGGAGGCACATTATCAAGAAAGATTGAGATACCAGAAAGGCTAAAGAAGAGGTGAATTAAAACTTAGTAGCGAAAACATGTAGCTGCACACAAGTAGTGATATTCCTGAAACTTTACTACGTTATCTTTCCTGACTCTCTTATCTCTTAGTATACTTTTATATTTAATCAAATGAGTCCAGCTCATTTTCAAAATTTTGAGTCAATAGCACAAAATGCCGGTGAGCTTGAGGTGGATGTGGAGAAGTGCAACTCGAGTTTTGTTTGATAGAATAGAAGGATAACTTTAAAGTTAAATGGCTAAAATTGTATATGACTGTTATAGGCACCTCACCCAAACCTCCCACGGCCTCTTTTTTTGTCATCCCACCCATGTACTCTATCCATCTTCGGCCCCCACCTCACATCCTCCCAACCTCTGAGTAGCCCCTTTTCTTCTTCTCTTCTTCTATGTTCCCTTTCCTCCCAACAGTAGCCCCACACCTCCTACTCTGTTCTCTGATGTAATTGTGATCTCCCAGCCTCTATACTTATTCTCTTCTCTGTTGTTATGCGCTTTCCATTATGTGGAATGCTAATGCATTTCAGTTTTGAGCTGTCCAGCTAATTTTGAACCTCCATAATGTCTCAATGATTGCGCAAATGCTAATATAATATAATATAATATTTTTATTTGTAATAATTCGAGTCCCGAAAGTCTTATGTGGCTCACCTTGGTAGACAAAATAAAACACTTGGTGCCTACTCCTCGCCTTTGAAAACACTGGAAGCGAGTAAATTTAGAGGGAAAGCTTCTGTAAACACATCTAAGAATGTAGGAAGAGTGGTGTTTGACCCTACAAGTCTTATGTAGATATAGATGAAAAGCTAATGTAGATAAGGGCATTATGTAGCAGAAGGAAAATTGCAGTGAGGCCAAATGTGGACGGACTAGGATTTAGCATAATTGGAGTATATAGTGGTAGAAACAAGCTTTTCAGAGACAATTTCAAATTCTTTGAGTCTTGATTAACTTATCAGTTGTGTGCCAGAAGAAGCCGATTTTTTATTTTTAAAAATTGTATATGTATTACTTAAGGCTATAATGTACTACAAATATATGGTGATATCCCTTCTTCTTTGTCTTTGAACCAAAGTGAGAATTGCACATCCCTATTCATCTCATTTTTTCCTCACACTGTTTTTTCAAGAATATAATTTGAATTGCTTCTGCCTTTTATTTTTCTTTCTGTTTGGTACACAAGATCACATAGACCTTGGAGACTCGAATCGAAGCATTTAGTGAGGGAGACGAGCACAATCATAATGCACTTAGCAGGTGGTGCTTCCTCTCCCTCCTTAATAGCTCACTAGACTTCCTGTTGTCTTGTTCACAATATTGTTTAGGCACTTTGATGTCTTTTCTTTCCTCGGACTTGTCTTCTGGTCAGTCAACCAAGTTTGAAACACACCTTCATTTTGCATGGTTGTAATCCTTCTTCGATCTTTTGTATCCTACAAGTTTTATTTTTCATGTCTTTGGGGATCCAAATCTCTCCATGTTTAGTGAACTTCTATTAACTGAAACAGAAAGAACCATGTGAAATGAAAGAAGAGGATTAACCTACTTGATACTAGCCTGATTCAAACTACAGAAGTAAACCCACATCCTTGTGGGGGAAAATAAATAGTTTTAACATACTTTTTATTCCCCCAAAAAAAATGATAATAATTTAATCTTTGAATAAGTAAAATTGTAATCATATGGCCTTAGAAGGGTTTGAGATATTTGGTATTTAGTTTTGATTACAACACTTTCGGATTTCATTTTTAGCTAGAGAAAATAAGTGAAAATTAGTCTCTTTTGTATTGAGTTATCTATAGAAATTGAAGGAAAATAAAAGGGAAAACAAGGTTAGTTTAGTGACTTGGTTCTTTTAATTTCGATTTAGCGTCACACATTAAGCTTTTCTTAACTTTTATATGAATCTGATGCAGGGCAGCGGCTATAAGCTGCTGTCCAGCGACCCAAACATACCCAAAATACAGAAAATAGAAGGATAAAGCAGTCGAATTGAAGTTGGAACGAAGATAATTGAGTTCTAGGGCAAAATCCCAAGATAATTGGAATTATATTCGTCAACAAAAACTCAAAACAAGAGTCTCTAAATAGCCTATTTATACTAGAATACACCAGCCAAGCATTCTTATTCCTAGTTTAAAAAGAAACCCTAATTGATAAAGGAAATTAAAACAAAAACAGGAAATTGAACTAAATCCTAGTAAGAATAGGAAAACAAATAATAAAATAACCTATTAATTTAATATAACTAAAACTTAGCCTTATTGGCTGATGAGCCTACTTAGTTTAGGAAGTCTAATAGATGCTCCTGCATCAGAATCATATACGTGCCAATGTTTGGAATTCATTTAATTCATTGTACGTATTTTTGTTGAGCACATTAAATCTTCCTTGGCATCAGATTTCACCCATCTCTTGGTTCCTGCAGGCTGGTGAGAGAAGGAAAGGTAAAAAAAGGTTGTTTTTTTGAGTAGGGCAATTATCTCCTGCTGTTGGGATCCACAAGAGCTTGTGTTCTTAAGGGTAAGGTTGTCAATTACATATTTGGGTGTTGGTTGTGCTCTTGAACTTCCTGCTATTCAATATTTGTTAGAGCAGCAATGAATTTTGTGTTGTAATTTATTGTATGAAACGATCAATGTTGTTCTTTTTAGATTTATACTGCTTTTATTTTTTCTTTCTGTTTAACTCCACCATCTCTATCTTATACGCACTGTCCAAAAACGTATAATCGTTTAGGGGTTAGGATCTGGGGACAGCTTTTTACAAATAATTTTACACTCCTTTTTAGTTTCTAGATCCATTTACATCTAAAGGGTCCAAAGGAAAAGTTAAGATTTCTTTTCACTTGTTTTACTTGTTATTTTCTACACAACTAATAGGATGTCCATGAAGATGTGGCAAAATCATGTGACGTAAGTGGTTGCGTTGAGTCTTTAGATGTCAGGTCAGGTTCATACGGGTTGACACGACACGACACAACACAACAATAACATAAATATTGAGGGTGGAACTTTGGGAAATATGCTTAGGTTTTTTTTCTTTATTATGTACAGAGTTTGATGCAGAATGCATAATGCATTTGATTAGTTTTCCCAATGCTATTCGGATTAGTTATTATTACTTTTCCTGTCATAAATTAAAGAATATCGTCCTAAGATGTTTGAGATGTTCCTTACAAAAGTGGTTGTATATAAGTATGTCATCAAAATAAACCACCAGAAATTTACCAATGTAAGGTCGTAACCCTTGAGTCATCACCCTCATAAATGTGCTAGGTGCATTGGACATTCCAAAAGGCGTAACAAGCCATTCATATAAACCATTAGGGGTTTTAAATGCGGTTTTCCATTTATCTCCTTCACGAATGCGGATTTGATGGTAGCCACTGAGAAGATCTATCTTAGAAAACCATTGGGAACTAGCCAAATCATCCAACATATCCTTAAGTCACGGTATGGGAAAATGATACTTAACTGTAATTTTATTTACGATGCGACTATCAACACATATTTGTCAGGAGCCATCTTTTTGGGGGTAAGGAGAATCTGAATAGCACGAGGACTTGTACTAAGACAAATAAAGTCCTTTATCCAGAAGCCCTTGAATTTGTCGATTAAACTCTACTCACTTAGGCATATTCATACGATAATGGGGAAGATTAGGAATTTGCGAACCAGGGACAAGGTCAATAGCATGCTGAATCTCTCTCGTAGGAGGTAGTTCATCCGGTAAGTAATCAAGTATGGCATCAGAGAATTCAGTGAGGAGCTATTGTATGGGTTCGGCAGGTGGAGTGGGGGTGTCATCAGATGCCGGCTTAAGCAGGTTTTCCTAATTCTATTTGGATTAGTTATTAATTCAGTTAAGGATTCCTTGTTGTTGAAGGATCTCTTATTAGTTACTATGCTTTCCTATTTCTCAAAGTCTACTTTTCCTTTTCCTCAGAGTAAAAAGGGTTGTACCTCTATAAATAGAGCAGTTTGTAATCTTTTAAGGCAGACTTGATTAATGATAAATTTCCATGCTTTAAACTCTCTAATTCCTTCCCTTTCCCTTTGTCTCTTTGATCTTTAATTCTTCTCTTCGACCTCTTATATTCTTCTCTGTTCTATTGTTTAAGTGCTAAATCTAATACCCACGGGTTGTACTACATCAGAGTTTGGTAAATTTTTTGGGCATTTGTTATGTAATGTGTTTGACATAAGTTTTTATGGAATTATAAGATGTTTTCTTCATGGGCGAAGCATGATAAATTAACGGGTAAGATTTGGGTTTAAGATAATGTTACACAACATGACCTGAACACGTGGAAATACAATATATTAAAAAGTCTAAATGCATGGATGAATACTATTAACCATTTGAGCTACGAGTTCCTTTCCCTCTCTTTAAATTACTACATGATGCGGCAAATAAATTAAATAGAACAAAATTGCAATCAATTGAAATTCTTTAAGATAAGAAAAGAACTCTTCCATCGGAAGAAATAAGGTTAATGGCCATTATACCCCCTCAATTTTAATGGTATTCGAACTCAACACACTCGTTTATCTTTTTTAGTTAGTTTAGCAATTATATTAAAATGGTCAATGTAACACCTATGGTTAGGGGTTTTTTTTTTTTTTTTTTCCTCCAAATTTCATTAAATTTTCCATTCAAAATGTCACGTGAAAAAAACATGTAACCGTTGAAGGAAGTTGAGGTTTCACCTCAAAATCAATTGGCAATGGGGGAAGTTACCCAACTTTTTATAAACCTAGGTTAGATCCCTTAACTTTTTTCGACTCAATTTAGTTTAGTTCACCAATTCAAATGCCACCCCTAATCTCGGCGCTTGTCAATTGCTTCACTGGAATGGTTGACATGGTAGGTGTGGATTTGTTAGTGTGACGATCGTCATCATGTTGAGACAAGTTTTGTGCCATACATCATGTTGAGACAAGTTTTGTGCCTCATATGGGTGGGCATTTGAGCCTGTGAATTGGTGGTGAACCTAGTCCAAAAAAAGGGGGGGAAACTGTGTTGAACCAAAAAATCAACCTCTGCTCAAAAATCGAACTAGGTCGATTTGGATTGATTCCCATTTTGGTTTTTGTCTTGAAAATACTGGGCACTCTTGACCAAAATGCCCTCCTAAGTTTCCAAATTTCTTTTTTTTTCAAGTTTGACTTCTGTCGAAAATTCGGCAAAGCCTCCCCTATAATTCGCTCGATTCCCAAAATCCTTTACCTGTATAAAACATGATTTTTATAATCCCAAACGTTTAGCATGCACAATAATAGACTTCATGCAAACAAATATCACATCAAACTAGCCTCAGGCCTCTTTAAATCAAATAAATCGTTCTACCAACTAAAATTGATCTCAACTTTTAGAACATCAAGAGTATGTTAACAAATTTCAAAATAGCTTAGCAGAGTAACCTTTCAAACACTTGAACTTGCGGCTGCACCTAGTTACTCTAGGTTGCCTACGTACCCTTATGAGAGATTAAGCTACACGTAGTTTTTTCTCTTTTTATTTTGCACTTGTGTTTCTTGCCAATCATTATTTTTCATTGTGATTGCAAATCAATCCAAGTTCTCATGTTAGTGACATGCTTAATAACATTCACAAATTATAAAGTAAAACTTTCCAACTTTCCCAATTCTCAAAACAGTTCATACTCAGAACATAACTATTAAAATAGCCTTAACCACGAAAACCTTACCAACGATTAAAGTAACATATACTCCCCTCTTTCACATGTAAAACAAATTCATTCCTTAAGAGAATAGATATGATTTATAGAAAATCCTTATAACTTGGAAACCTTAAATTCTTGTCTCGTATAATCAGAAAATAGATGTTAAAACTTCTCCTAAAAAATATCAAGATGAAATCACCAGTTTAGTTTAAACCTCTTAAAACCAAAACACTATCCACCTAGGCATATCCCCATTTGTGATCCATCAATTCCAATAATGTACTGTCGGTTCCATGATTTTCTACTCATTTCCCACATTATACTGTCAATTCCGATAATATTCCATCAATTCCAAGTATCCTATCTGTTACATCCTCGCAGGCCTCAGAAACACAAAGTCAATCCGAGCCGCATTCCTCGCAAGCCTCAGGAACACAAAGTTAACCCGAGCCGCATTCCTCGCAAGACTCAGGGGACCATTAGTCAACCTGAGCCGCATTCCTCGCAGAACTCGGGGGACATGTAGTCAGCCTGAGAACGCACATCCTCGCACTATATGGTTCAAGCATCCTTGAAACTCCTGGGGCAATGTCATAAATGACCAATCTGTTTCAAAGGCAACTAGGGGGGTAGGGCGTAACTCCTGAGGTGGGTTTGAAAACTATATTCTGAAACTTATCTTGAAATTCCTCTTATTTCACAAGCCATACTTAAATTCTTTTCTCAACTTTCCAGAAATCAGTTCTCAACTTCCTTGAAATTTATACTACATACTATTGAGAACTAGTGTCCATAATTCCGCATTTTCCCATATATATATACAGCGGCGGACCCAGGAATTTTTTAGTGGAGGTGCAAATTTTAAAAGCTAAGAAATCCCAAAAAAAAAAAAAAAAAAAAAGAAGACTACTAAAAATCTTTATAATTTAAACAATACTAATGTTATTCATAATTAATTGAAAACAAAATAACATTACAATTAACCTACAATTGTTCCTCGAGTTTGCTATTGATCTTACTAATACATGGAGAGCTAAATAAGCAAAAAAAAATTATTAAAAAAAGAATAAACAAAATCGGCGTTTGCTCAAGAAAATATATATATGCATCTGACTTACTTTGGATTGGCGTACTCAAGAAGGAAAAGAAAAACGTAGGATTCTTGTGATGCATACACACTTTGATGAAATTGGGTGATGTTAAATTGATCCTTTATAAAGAGAATTCTCAATCCCACTTAAATAATGAATTCCCAAAACCCAATTAAATAAAGAAAACTTAATTGGGTTTTAATTGGAATACAAAAACTCAATTAAGTGAGGAATTACAAAAACCCAATCAAAACCCAATTTTTCTGCTAGATCAGTAAATACACACTTTGATGAAATTGGGTGATGTTAAATTGGTCTTTTATAGAGAGAATTGCTAATCCTACTTAATTAAGGAATTCTCAAAACCTAATTGAATAAAGAAAATACCCAATTAAAACCCAAAGAAGCCCTTTGAAAGGCCCTTTGAAAAGCCCAAAAAAAAGCCCGAAAGCCCACAGCCCAAAATCGTCCTTGCTTCTTCACATGCTGAAAGGCGTTTTTTCAAATCCACCTACTTTAGTAAATTCGAATGTTTACAGCGTATAGCCGCTTGGCTAAACTCTTGCTTTTGGTAAAAAAAAAAGGAGCGTGCGCGAGCTGTACGCGCTGAATGTTTACAGCGTATAGCCGCTTGGCTACACTCTTGCTTTTAGTAAAAAAAAAACAGGAGCACGCGTGCGCTGCGCGCACAGCAGCAACGCAAGTTCTCTTGGGCATTTCGTCGAACAGCTTCTATGCATCAATGGTCTAGAGCAGAGGTGCAACTCCAGCTGCTCTAATGGACTTTTCCGGCGACCGGAGGTGCAGGTGCACCTCCTTGCGCCTGCACAGGTCCGCCACTATATATATATATATATATTAAGAGTCTGGGCCAGTACCTGGTATCAGAGCCAAAAGTCCCTAGAAGAGTTGTTAAGTTTAAGGTTCAAACTAAGTTGTTGGTTTAATCTTCTGGTTTTTCTGTCAAGTTTCCTTTACTCACTAGTCATCGAGTTGTCTAGCTGTCAGATAGGCTCATTAGCCGTTGCCCGTTAAGCTAAGGCGTTGAGAGACCTAGGCAGGGACTAGCAACCTTGAATTAGGAGGAGAACAGAAGGAAAGCATAAAATCCAGAATTTTAAAATGGCAAGCCTTAGGAGAATGTTGTCTATCCGTTCTTCTGGAGAAGCAAGCTCTAGTAACAGTCCTAGCCATAGAACCCTACGAGTTAAAAACTCTCAAGAAATAATCATGCGGGACGTAGAAAAGGAGTTGTGCAACTGGGATATACCCAGAGTACCCATCACTGATATATACTATAAAGGATCTTTCAAGTTCAGATCTGATTACGCAATAAAAACTGTTGAAAAAACGATATCTGTCATTGATAAAAAAGACAGTTTTCAGCTATTCACCCAGAGTCAAATCGACCAGCATCTGGAGAGAAATTATAACTATTTGCACATAGGATTGGTGCAGGTAGCGGTGAAACCACTTACCAGAACAGGATTGCCCAGTTCAATCTTGCTTTGTGTAAGAGATGGAAGACATAGAAAATTCACGGATTCCTTGTTAGGAATAGTTGAGTCAACCTTAGGGGAAGGTCCGATATACTTTAACTGTTTCCCAAACTTTTCTGTTGCACTTTCCGACGTAAATGTCTTAAAAGCTTTAACATTGAATATTCAAACTCAGGGTTATGATATGGACCCAGGATCCCAAAATCTAGCGATCATTTATAGGGTTTCATATAAGGTTATGAACACCGTCTGTCCCAAAGCTAAAGATTTAGACAGCAAAGGTGAAACTACCTTGTTCCAAACCAACCTTGAAAAATCAAACGTAGCAGTCCCAAAAATGATAAAGTGGAGTGATATAACCCTACCAGAAAAGTGGATTTTGGATGAAATAGTCCCAAAGAAGCCCCTTGAAAATCAAGAACCTACTCGGATCTCCCAATTCGCTGATGGAGAGGTAGAAATACAATTCTCCAACGCTAGAAAAACTAGGATTGATCTAGCGCCCTTTGGATCTAACCTAGAACCACATAGGTCGAGTACCTCTAGGATTGATCTAGCACCCTCTAGATCCAACCTAGAACCCCATAGGTCGAGCACCTCCTCTGATATAGCTTACGATCTAGACCATGACAGAATGATCTTGGCAGGTCTTAGGAGAACCCAGGAACAGACACAAAGGCCAGCCTACAGGTTTGAGCAAACCCTTCCAAACCCAGGAATTAGGATAAATTCACCTCAACCCGAGCCTTCCTTCTCGGATGTAGAATTTGAAATAAATATGTTAAAATCCTTTGAAATAGAACACGAAAAGATAAAAAGGAATTATCTGAGTATTGAAAATATTAATAAAAGAATCTGGTTTGAAACAACCTTTCAGGAGCATAGGCAAAATCATCTCTGGAAAGCCCATACCGCCTTTATGAAAGAAAAGAAATTCAATTGTTTCTTTTTTACGTGGTTAGATTGGTGTGCTTAGAAATATGACATTCCTGAATATAGGAGCCATATAGAGATGATAGGAAGCCCATTCTCGACTTACATTTCCAAAGATGGGAAATCAGTAAAAGCCGTACATCCACCCGAGATGGTAATTAAACAGAAAGATATGATAGCGGCTCCCTACAAAGAAACCACTTTCCTTGATGATAGCGCCAATAATTTTCGCACAGCTAGTAAAGAGGATATAGGCGCAGTTATTCAGCAGAATAATTACACCAACCTATTTCTGCAGTCTCTAGGAAAGCAAGTCACTAGGATTGAAAAGTCTGTTTCTGTAAAGGAGCAGAAATCCGACCCCGGTCCCTCAGACACTAAAAGGATCAAGGAAATGAGTAGTCAGGTGTTCTTCAAACCACCTCCCCCTTTAGATAATAAAAACTTTAAGATGGGAAGAACATTGTTAGAAGATGAAAATTTTGTTGATATCCTGGCAAAGAAATTATCAGAAGTAAAATTGTCAGATAAAGGAAAAGGTCCTCAAGTGTCGGTTCTCACTGAAGGAGAAATAGAAGACCTTGAAACGATGTTTAAGGAAGAACGACATGAAATTAATAAGTTAACAAATGAAAAGAAATTCACTCAAACTACTAAAACAAGAAATTACTACCCCAGACCCACTCCAGTAGATTTACAGTTTGAGGAAGATGGAATGTGGAATTCCGCTCAGTATGATGGAAGCTCCATAGTAGAATGGAATATTGATGGTCTAACGGAATATCAGATCATTAATGCAATGAAACATATGATGATGTACGCTACAGCCTCTAAGATAAAAGGAAATGGAGATAAGAGGGTGGCTGAAGCTATCATCGCAGGCTTTGTAGGTCAATTAAAAGGATGGTGGGATTTCCACCTAAGCGACTCAGCAAGAGCCCAAATCCTGAACGCCCAGGTGGCTATTGGTCAGCAGAATGTACAAGACCCAGTAACTGGATTAATCAAAAGTGAAAACATTTACCAGGAAGATGCGGTAAATTCACTAATTTACACAATTACTCTACATTTTGTAGGAACTACAGAATTACAGCACGACAGGTCTAGAGAACTCTTAATGAACCTTAAGTGTCCTACCTTGTCCCATTTTAGGTGGTATAAGGACGTGTTTTACTCCAAGGTGTTCACTAGGCAAGACTGTAATGCTGACTTTTGGAAAGAGAAATTTCTTTCAGGATTGCCACTTCTATTCGCTGAAAAGGTTAGGAATAGAATTAAAGAGAAAAATGGTGGTGTCATTCCTTATGGGTCTTACACCTATGGGGAATTGTCCTCTGAAATCTGCGCAGAAGGATTAGCTCTTTGCACAGATATGAAATTAAGAAAACAGCTTGATAAGCAAAAGGCCCTAGGAAAAAAGGAATTAGGTGACTTTTGTGAACAATTTGGTTTTGAACCAATAAAATCATATTCACATAAAACATACAAGAAGGGAAAGAAATTTGGGGGGCGTAAGACTAAAAAATACGAGAAATATAAGTCTGAACCTAAGAAGCCATATAGAACTTTCAGAAAAAGGAAATACACAGGAGATACTAGCAAAAAGGCTAGTAAAGGAAAGAAAGGAGCTGTCCCTGCATGCTATAAGTGTGGAAAAGTAGGACATTATAAATCTGAGTGCAAAATGAAGGATAAAATCAGTAACCTAAGCATTAGTGAAGACCTTAAGCAACAGCTTTGCCAAATAATGCTTAATTCATCTAGTTCTGAACAAGATAGTGATGACGAACTAGCCCAATTAGAAAATGAAGAATTGTTTGAATCAGATACTGAAACTAGCTCAGGTAGCGAGGAAGAGTGCTCCTGTCAATTTAAAGATCTGAGAATATGTGTCTTAACAAAAGAAGAAAGTCTAATAGTAGACTTAATTGATAAAATAAAAGATCCAGAAAAGAAGAGAGAAGCTTTGGAAAGTTATATCTCGCTAGCTAGAACCGGACCAAATAATCCCCAACCGGCCATAGCTAATGTAAGACAACCAGTTGAAAACTATAGTTTTAAGACTATAGTAAACAGAATGAATGATAAAATTCATAAAAAGGAACCTACGCTCAACGACCTTCAGTGCGAAGTCCATGATGTGAAAGAAGAACTTAGAGAGTTAAAAAATAGGGTTAGAGTTTTAGAACTCTATCGTCCTTTTTCAGAAAAAGATACAGAAGAAAAATCTGAGCAATTAGAATTCGAAAACCTAATGGAAGAATTTCAAGAGAAAATAGAACCTGTAACAAGAGAAACCCTACAGGAAGAACAAGTTAATACTATGAGATTCATTAATAGCATAGATAAGGTAATATCACAAAAATGGTATGCAATGATAACTATTGTTATTAATAAAACCTACAAGTTTACTGTTGAAGGGCTGATAGACACTGGAGCCGATCTTAATTGTATAAATGAAGGTGTTGTACCAACGAGGTATTTTCAGAAAACTACCCAAGTCCTACACACAGCAGTCAATAGTCAAAGGATGGGGGATTCAGTTTAAATTATCTAACGCTGCTGTACTTAATCAAGGAATTTGCTTTGAAACCCCTTTTATCTTGGTGAAAGGATTAAACCAGTCCCTGATATTAGGAACCCCTTTCATTAATATGCTTTATCCTTTCTCTGTTTTTGAAGAGGGAATAAGAACTGAGGTAGAGGGTCAACCTATAGTCTTTAGGTTCTCTCAACCACCCAAGCATAAGTATATTAATGAAATTCAAGAAAAGATAAAGAAGAAAGAAAGTTATCTATATCACCTGAAAGAAGAATTGCAGTACAAAAGAATAGAGGAACAACTGCAAGACAATAGGGTAAAAGAAAAGGTAGAAGAAGTCCAAAAGATGTTTGAAAATCAAGTTTGTGCCGAAATACCCAATGCTTTTTGGAATAGGAAAAGACACATAGTGGAATTGCCGTATGAGCCTGATTTTGATGAAAAGAAAATCCCAACCAAAGCTAGGCCAATTCAAATGAATGCTAGGCTAATGGAAATTTGTAAATCTGAAATTCAAGATTTATTAGGGAAAAAGTTAATTAGGAAAAGCTCATCTCCCTGGAGCTGTTCTGCCTTCTATGTAGAAAACGCAGCAGAATTAGAAAGAGGGGTACCTAGATTGGTGATAAACTACAAACCTCTTAATAAAGCCTTAAAATTGGTTAGATATCCAATTCCTAATAAAAAGGACCTTTTGGATAGATTGAATAAGGCAGTAATTTTTTCTAAATTTGATATGAAATCGGGATATTGGCAAATTCAAATTGCGGAAAAAGACAGGTACAAAACAGCCTTTAATGTCCCCTTCGGACATTACGAATGGAATGTTTTACCGTTTGGTCTAAAAAATGCTCCCTCTGAGTTTCAAAATGTTATGAATGATATATTTAATCCTTACACAGCTTTCACCATTGTTTGTATTGATGATGTTTTGGTTTATTCTAATTCTTTAGAACAACACTTTAAACATCTGAATATCTTTTTGAGAGTTGTGAAGCATGCAGGATTAGTGGTTTCGGCAAAGAAAATGAAATTATTTTCTTCAAAGATTCGTTTTTTGGGACACAATATTAATAAGGGACTGATAGTTCCTATTGATCGAGCAATATCCTTTGCTGAAAAATTCCCTGATGAGATAAGGGACAAGCAACAGTTACAAAGGTTCTTAGGAAGTCTTAATTATATAAAAGATTTTTATAAAGATTTGGCTCAAGATTCAAAATTGTTATACCAAAGGTTGAAAAAGAACCCAACTCCCTGGTCAGAAGAACACACTAAAGCGGTAAGAAGGTTGAAAATTAAAGTCAAAGAACTTCCTTGCTTAGCCTTAGCCAACCCCGAAGCCTTTAAAATAGTAGAAACAGATGCTTCAGAAATCGGGTATGGAGGAATCCTAAAACAGAAGGTCAATAATTCAGAACAACTGGTTAGATTCACTTCTGGAGTTTGGAAACCGGCTCAAAAGAATTATTCTACTGTTAAGAAAGAAATGCTAGCCATAGTCCATGCTGTTTCTAAATTCGAGAGTGATCTTTTAAATAAAAAATTCCTGATAAGAGTGGATTACAAGGCTGCAAAAGACATTCTGTTTAAAGATGTAAAAAATTTAGCATCAAAACAAATTTTCGCAAGATGGCAAGGAATACTATCTGCTTTCGATTTTGATATTGAATTTATTAAAGGTGAAACTAATGCGCTCCCTGATTTCTTAACTCGAGAATTTTTGCAGGGTGCGAACCAGGAGTTCCGGACAAATGACTCCAAGTAGGAGCTCTTCAGGAGCTCTTGCTAGGTCTTCCCCGACTGATCCAAAGCCCTTGATGACTTCTTCTCCATATAATAAGGGTAAGGAGAAGCAGATTGCTGAAAATCCATTCCGTGAGTATATGAATATGTCTGTAGCAATTATTGAAATGAATGATCTGGACAAACATCCGAATTTTCTAGCTGAAAAATATTTAAGGGATAACCTTCCTCCCTTAAATAAGCCCCGTCTATTCTATGAAACTCTCCTAATTGAAACTACATCTGTTAATATAGTTCATCGTCATAGAGGTGAAAATACCAACACAATAGCCTTTTCCAAAATCCAAATTCTAAATGTTATTTCCTTGGAATAATGGGGTCCTAGCCCTGAAAGGGCTAAAAGATTTATCCATCCTGAAATTAGGCCATATTCATATAATTTCTGGGATTATAAAAAAGCATGGGAATATGTCTTATGTTTTCAAAATCAAAACTATTCTCATACTTGGTTCATCCAATTTAAGCTTCGGGCTCTGAAAGAACTCCCAAATTGGTTCAAGAGCTTTTTTCTTATCTGGGGTCCTACTATGGAATACCTTCCTCCTGAAATTAAGGAGTCTTTTCAAATGAAATTTTGTAAATGGAATAAGAATCATCCTGATCAAAGGACTTTGTTCATGTGGTTCATGATAATGTATGAGTTACCTTGGATATTAAAATGGGAATATGTCATCTCGGAAGACATTGATGAAGAATGGACCTATATTCCTAACTTAGTCCGAAGCATCTTAATTCGTTGGTGGGACAAATTCACAAGAGACCACTTAGTTCCTGTCAAGATTACCCCAGCAATTATTCCCTCCTTTGATCCTGTTGCTGCTCAGCCTTTGGTCACTTCTTCTGCCAGTCTAAGTGTTTCGCAAAGACTACAGATGCTGATAGATCAGCCAGGCTCTTCTTCATCAAAGAAGATTTGAAAAAGAAAGTCCTCGAGATCCTGGATTTAGATGACGAGTCGATGGCATCAGCTTCCGCCACTCAACCTGAAGATGAGGTGGACCCTTTTGCTAATGAAGACATGCTTGACCACTTTCATCCAGATCTCCATTCGGATCTTTATGGTGGGCCCAAGTAATATTATGTCTGATAAGAAGACAATTTGTGTTTACTGTAATTTGTGATAAAGCTTTTTACTTTTACGTTTTTCTGGTAAAAGCAAGACGTTCCTGCTTTTACTCTGTTTTTATTTGCCTTTTGTAAGAGTCTGCCTTTTTCCTTTTTTGGCCGTTTGCATGAACGTTCGGACAGAATCATTAAAGTGAAGATGCCGCTCTACTGTAGGCTGCTTTGTGATCTTCTGCCTCTAATTGACACGTCAACAGCCAGGAGGCTTTAAATGAAGGGCTTCTCCTCCTTTGCGAAGCACCGAAAAAGATCGCCTCTCAAGCAGAAAATAAACTTTGTGTTTTGAGTGTTTTGGAGTTTTTTTTGAGTGTTTTCAAGTGCTGCTTCTGCGAAGCTTCTGTTAAGCACTACTGCTTTCCCTGCTTCTATGTAAGTTTGTTGAATATTAATGATACTACGTTTGATATCGTATTTAATTTCTCTATATTATTATCCTTGGTTTTGGCTTTGTATGTTTGAATTCCTCATAATAATTATGTTTATTCTCTACGTCTCTACACTACCTTCCGCTCGAAAGCTTAAAATTGATTGAGAAAAATTTTGCTCTTAAGAGTCTGGGGTACTTATATATATATGCACCTAGGCATTTAATTAACTTCTTATTCACGTTGAAATCTGATTAACAAACCATTCTGACACTATACTAATTATCTTAATAGTAATAGATAACTAAATAAATAATAAATAAATAAATAATCAATCAATCAATCAATCAATAAATAACCACAACCCCTAGAGATTTCACCATTTCCAAAAATGCATAATCTTCAAATATCAAAAGTAATAGAAATATTCACAATTAGCAAACTATATATATAAATATATACATATATCTTTTCATATAAACCCATAATGTGACAAGACCCAACCCAAATTCCACTTTGGAATCCGAGCCGAACCCTGTGTGTGACTGACACCTGGCAGGTGCCGGGCATAAATGCCTAAATTGCCCTTCTAGTTAAAATTCAAATTTTATTCAGATTCAACCTCTGCTGAAAATTCGGCAGAGTCTCCCTTGTAATTTAATCACTTCCCAAAAATTCCACCTGTCAAACAAACATATATATATATATATATATATATATATATATATAACCCAAACGTTCAGCATGCCTTCTCATAATATTCTAGCTATCGAACAACAAAACGAAATGGTCTCAGGCCACAACAATCCTAGGGCAACATCAGAGCAACTAAACAGATTAATTTACAACAATAATTCAATTATACAGGAACCCTACATCGGCAAAAGATGAAGTGGAAGGTGGAATCTGCCCGGTGGTGGCGCTCTGGTGCACGTTTATTGCCTGGGGGTGCAAAACATTCAAAAATGCGAGTGGACTAAAACTAAGTTTTCGAAAATAGTATATGAACATACTAACCCCTCTGTAAAAACATTTAGAAATCTCAATTATATTCCTTTAGATACTCGTACAAAAATTTCTAAGACATGCATCTATATATACATACTAGTAGTCATGCATTCAATTAAACATCGAGACGTTTCTGAAAACATTATAAAAGAATAAATCCTTTCCACCTAGGTGTACCCGTCATTTAATTGTCAATTCCCTTGTTTTCCGTCAATTCCCACATATTACCATCAATTCCTCATGTCACCGTTGGTGACACGTCCTCGCGGGTCTCAGTAACACAAAATCGACCTGAGCCGCCACCTCGCTGGATTCAGGAGACATTTAGTCAACCTGATCCGCATTCCTCGCTCCCATGGTCCAGATATCCTTAAGACTCGTGGGGCAAAGTCAAGCATGCTGACTTATCTGAACGCAATATAAATACCAAAGGCAACTTTTATTCCAAGGCACATTTTAATCTGAAGGCAACCTTTTTATAATTTATGGGTACCTATGGTGGTTTTTAAAATAAATAAATATATTTCTATAAAAAAAGATTAAAGCTTATAAAACTATTCTTAATCATCCTTCCTTAAATTCTATTGCCTTAATCCTTCCTACTTTCCAAGCCATGCTCAACATAATCATAAACATAATATAATATAAATATTCGAAATCAACTATCATGCTTGGAAAGTAAACTTCGTAATAACTTATGCAAGATCAAATAATAAAACTTAAATTGCATAAAATCATTTATAAAAATAAAAGTCCACTCACTGCTGGTCCGAGCTAGCTAGACCTTTCGAAGGTCCCTCCTGTGGGTCCGCTGGTGCCTGAGCACCTATTTAAGCCATCACGAATATTTTATTAATAAAATTGTTCAATATAATCATTTAATTAAAAACCTTGACCCCCGGCTCCTTAAAGTGCGTGCATCAAGTTTAAAGTCATTCCTATGCCCACATAAGCCTTTCCCAAGGTTAGAACGGTCTAAAATGATTGGAGAATCGAAAAGCGATTAATTCTCAAAAAGTCAACCCGGGACCCCGTGGGGTCCACGACCTCCAAATTCCGATATGAGAGTTCCTAGAGGTTCCAATATGTCTAGAACGCATGTCTCGAGAGTTTGGTCTCGATCGAACGGTCGGATTAATCACGATCGTACGATCAGATGGTTATTATTTAATTAAACTTTGAAATATTAAATCGGAATATCCGGAACTCCGATTCACGATTTGCGAAATCCTCCACGATCCTAGGAGTGTCTAGATCAACACATATTAAATTGGAAGCAATCCAACGGTTCGAACATATTGATCCCGGATAATGCACAATAGGCTAGATCCGTTCGATAATCAAACGATATCCAAATTGGAATCCGAGCACACCTACGCGCTCGTGAGACCACAAAGATCATTTTAAGACAGAATGTAGCCCCAACTCCCCTGCCCACGCGCCGGTAGCACGCGGGTGTCTATATAAAATTCCGGCAGCAGGAAAAACTCCAAACCACTAGCCAAGCTTCCTACCCTAGGTGTAAAACCTCATTTGGAGTCACTTTTGTTCTTGGACCTACCCCAAAAAATGGCCAGAAGTGGCCGGAATTTCAAATTTAAAACTGGCCAAACTTTGGATCATGATTTGATCCCTAGGCTAGAAATCGATCCAATCCTACCCAACCATCAGCTAGAGCTCGAAGAGTAGATGAAAATTCATACCTTGTTTGCCAGAAATAGTGGCTGGAGAAGGGAGATCGAAGCAGGCGAAAAATCTGTCAAAATCCAGCTGTTTCGTGGCGGATTCCACCGATTTCCTGCGGTGGCTGGGGTCTGGGTTGGTCGGTTTAGGTTGCTGGGGTGGCAGCCGTTCATCCTGGACCGGTCCGATGGCTAGTGGTGCAAGGTGGCGGCGGTAATGGAGGTTGAGGAGGTGGCTGGAAGAAGAAAATATAAGAGGGGGGGGGGGTGGTTGTTTGTCGAGAGAGAGAGAGAGAGAGAGAGAGAAAATGTTTTTTGTTTTTGTTTTTTTTTGGGTTATTACATAATGGGTTTCATGGTAATTTAATCAATGAAAAGTAATAACCTTTAAAGGAAAATCCCATATCGAATCAATTTCCAATCTAAACCCACTATACAAGAAATTCCATACTAAACGAACTACGTACTCTTAAAAACAAATGTTAACTTATTTACTTATAACCATAGTCGAGCCCAAGGCTCACTTCCACCCCCCTCCCATAACTTCCATTATCACATAATAACCAAGAATTCCGCACAATAACATAAAGACGAAACCCAAAATCCCTACAAGGCAACATAGCTCCCCTAATAGTTAATACTCGTTAATAAGGTCGTTTTAGTAATTCTCAAAGGGTGAAGTTACCTCGGAAAACGCATGACCAACCGAGGGGTCAAACTATTCATACTTGGTCAACGGGGACCGCAGGGCCCATGATCTTCTATTCCTGATTCAGAAGTTCCTATAGGTTCCACACACTTTACTAAACCTACCCTGCAAGTTTGGTCCCAATCGAACGGCCGGATCGTTCACGATCGTACGATCGGACGGTTATCGTAAAACGCAAACTTTAAATAATTGAATCAGAACCTCCGGGGCTCCGATTCACAATCCGCGAATTCCTACACGATCCTAGGAATGCCTAGATCAACATATATTAAATTGGAGTCAATCCAATGGCTCGAACATATCGAACCTGGATAACGCCTAATATGCGATATCCGATCGATGATCAAACGATATCCAATTTCATATCCGAGCATACCATCGTGCTCAGGACAACATGAGGAGTATTTTAGGACCCTAAGAACGGCCAAAAAGTGGCCTACGCGCCACCCCACGCTCGGGCAGCGCATGGGTGTCCAAATCAAATTTCGGCGATCGGAAAATCTCCAAATTGCCGGTAAATATTTATACCTACATGATCACCATATAGAGTAGAGCAACTTTTGTTCTTGGACCTACTCCAAAAAGTCGACGGAAGTGGCCGGAATTGGAGGCCGAAAACTGGCAGATTTTCAATCGCTTATTTACCCTCCAAAACTCAGAAATTTCTCCTAAATAACACAACCAGCAGCTAGAGCACATTGAAAGGATAGAAAAGCATGCCAAATTCGAGGAAAATGGTGGCCGGAGGTGTGAGAACGAGAGTTTGAAAATTCGTTTAAAAACTATCAAAACCGCTCTGTTTCTGGGCGGTTTCCGGCAACGGCAGCGGCGAATCAGGGCTGGGATCGGTTGGGAGAGGAAGAGGGAACTATGGTGGTCCTTTTAGCCCAATTAATACCCAAAAATGTCTTAGTTCCAATTTATACTCAACTAAATAAATACTTTAGCACCATTTCTTTTCTTTTCGGTGAACCATATTTGTTCTTGTTGTGCTTCCGTCTTTCCCTCTTTTCCACCTAATTTTTTTAAAAATTTTTCTTCCTATTTATCTCTTCTACCTCTTTCTCTCTTATTTTATCCATTGTACATATTTTTCTCTTCTTCCTATGTTTCTATACATCCTATTTCTTTGTTCTTCACATCTTTATATTTTATCATTCTAAACCGGCAATTGGACCAAACCGAACTGGAACCACATTAGTTCAATTTGATTAAGTTCTTTTATACATTTTCTATAAATAAAAAAAAGAAAAATCAAACAGAATTGAACCGTGTGTAAATTCCGATTTTGATTCCATTTCGAGGGGAAAATCAGACTGTGCCCACCCCTAGTGCATCATATAGCCTCGTCAATAAATTGGCTTTGATGGTATCTTTCAGGCCACTAGTAAACATATTAACTTGTCAATCTTGGGAGAGATAACCAACATTGGTCAGTAGCTTCTCAAATTGGTTTTGGTAGTCGCGAACCCCAAAACGAGTATGCAACCCCCATTGAACAAAAAAAGAAAGTTGATTTTCTAGGCTTCAATTTAATGTGGTCAAAGTCTTCATTTGGAATTAGGAAGCCCAAGTTGTGAAGCTCACAAGGTTGCTAGGTCATGCATGACCTATGCAAGCATTATTTTTGTTAATGGAAAAGTTAGGATGGTTGCATTGTTATCATGATATGACATTTGCAACCTTATCACTAGACTTGAAGATAAGAAGAAGTGGAAGAAAAAGAAGACATAAATAATCCAAAGAATTTGAAAGTGCCATACCACCAAAGCAAAAAGAGAAGAGAAAAACATATCAAATGGAATTGTGGGGTAGGTAAAGTAATCAAGTGATGATTGTGTCTATATTCAAATCAAATTTGTTCCTTCTCTTATACCTATAAATAGTGAAGTTCTCCAAGCTTTAAAACACACCCCAAATGGGGGAGCTCTCATACATCTCTCTAGAGTTCCTCTCCTTTCTCTCCCTCAACTTCTCTTAGTTTTCCTTTTAAGTTCTCAATTGTTGTAATAAAACCCTTTAAATTTGTTAGATTTTCCTTTATGTTTTTCTTAGTTGTACTTTATTTTTCATTGTCATGTAATTTCTTATTCTTAAGTTTTCAAGTTTGATTAGTTTCCAAATTTCAATTACGATTCATGTTCTTATTCATTATGCTTATAAGTTAATATGCTTGTTTGAATGATTGATTACCATTAAAACTTGTATGTTAGCTATTTTGGTTGGAATTTAGAGTAAACACTATATGCCGTAATTCGAATTGAACTATGAATAGGAAGAGTATGTATGGACATTCGACAATAGGGATTAGATACATACTTGGTTGTTTAAAACATTCTTCTATACTTAATGGATTTATAATGCTTAATTTAGGTTCGACAACAAAGGATCTAATCAGGGAATTAAGAATACAAGGTTATGACCAAACACCATGGCTTAATCATACTTTAGCTAGAATCAATCTGAATTAAACTTGTTAACTTAATTATTTAAGACTTAGAATCGGATTGTTCCCTAGTGTCCTAAAATTGTTTTTAAACCCAAAACCAATTTTAGTGTCTTTCTTCTTTGTTTGTTTAAACTTTATGTTTTCAATTCTTGTACTCTTTGCAATCATCTTTAAACCTTGTTTCCATTTATATTTTGTACAAGGAATCGAATTGAATCAATCTATCATTAATCCTCGTGGGATCGACCTCGCACTTAGGGGTAGAGCCAGTGACAGACCCAAGAATTTTTCAGAGAAGGGGCAATATTCGATTGAAGATTACCAGTACTGTTTCATAACTTTATAATTAAAAAATACAGAAAGAGCCACATAAAAAAAAAATTATATAAAAAAAACACATATTATAAAAAAAAAATTAGAAATAAAAAACCAGAAGAAAAAATGACCAAAAGGAAAAAAAAAAAAAAGAAAAAAAAAAGACCTTGCAATTGCAATTTGGGTCTGTTGGCTTCTTTAAATTAATTTAAATGGAGTGAATGTGGACTCTCTTTATATTAAATTATTAATTGTACTTTGGCAGTGGGTTCCTATCCGTAGAATATAAGGCTTTATCCCTATTTTTTTTCATTGCCCTGGTCCAAAACGACGTCGTTTAGGCAAGAGACTTTTTAAAGAAAAAGCACGTGGGCTGTGCTGCGCGCAATAGCCCAACAACACAACACCATAGCAAACAAAAAGCAATTTTGCAGAGGCATTTCCTCGAGTAGATTGTGGGCACTTCCATGGCAGAACTGAGGGGCAAATTCCACAACCTCCAAAGCTCTTTCCTACGAGGGGAGGTGCATATGCACCTCCTTGCGCCTCTATAGGTTCGCCAATGGGCGGAGCTAGCATGGGACCAGTGTGGTCCCAGGCCCCCACTCCATTTTTTCCTCATCTATTGGTATATATGATATATAATATTATAATATATTAGATAAGTTTTACGATATTTACCCTAAAATAAAATAATATATTCGATTCTTTTGGTTTACAAATTAACCATAAAATTTCTTGATCTCTTTTCTACTCATCTCCCTTAGATCTTCTAGGTTAGTTTATGACATTTGCACTAAAAACTCCTAAAGTTTTAACCTTTCTTTCTTTTCCTTTTTTGTTTAAAGCTTTATGAATTTTTTTAATTTTCTTCATTTTTTTTTTAATGTATGAGATGGGTACCTTAATATTGCGCTTTATGAACTCATTACTTTTCTATATCTTTTCTCTGTTGGAATATAAATTATTAATTTTTAAGTCTTTAATAGTGTAGACGATGAAATTATTATTTAATCAATTTAAAATATGAAAGTCATGATAATTATGAAGAGATGACAAGTTTTATGAAGGGCCCCTCTAATGTGAAATCCTGGTGTTGAGGCCCAAAAATCCAGGGGCTAGGCCCAAGCTTATTCTCGGCCCGGTGCAAATAATTAATCACAAAAGTAACCCGATCGAGGCATAATGGGAAATTGTAGGACACATCTACACGAGCCATGGGTCACACATCACGCCAAGCAGGCATGCCAAAAATGCAACGGCTTTGTAAATTCACGCTCATGAACCTATCCGGTGCTATTTAATTCGATCTCGACTTATTATAGCGCAATAAAACTCAAGCACAAGCACGACAAATAAACATGCGATGCCATCAAGCCATGGTACAAGCTCAAGTGGGCCCAAGCCACGTAATTACCCAGGGCTTGCTGAGAAGGTTGTGGCATGAATGGGTACGAGTGCTCACAGGGCCCATTGAGGGACCGAGGAATGGAAGTTTTAGGCCACTTGGGAACACTAAAACTCAGGCCCATTCCTCGGGCCCAAATACATGGTTTAGCATGAGAGAGAGAAGAATGGGGTCCAATGCCTTAGGAGAACATCCCATAGGCTGCTGTAGCATTTAGGAAAATCCATGATAGTTAGAATGCCCAAAGACGAATAAGCCACTTCCAGTAGCTGGACGAAAGCGTGCGGGCCGCTGGAAAGGAGAACACTGATAACCCCAACGCTATACATGAAGCCGAGCCCAGCGTTTCATAAAAAATTCAGCATCGAGCTTCACCCATATCAGAACTCCCATGTGAGCAACAAGGAACCATAGCAAGAACCAAAGGAAACCCATGTATGTAGGAGAAATATCCAGTGGACAAACAACTCCCTCTGTTCTCTTTTTTCCTCTACAAGCTCTGATTTGAAAACCAAGGGAGAAAGAAGGTGGCACCTCACCCCCATGAGTAGGCTCAGCTGAATAAAACCTTGGAACCTTAAGAGGCCATTGATTCAGGCGCTCTGGTCAAAGATTTTTCACAAGAAAGGGAGTAATTGGAGAGAGGGAAAAGAAAAGTGGGAATGGAGGATCAACGAAATTAGAATTCCAAATGCCTATAAAAGGGAGCTTCCTCTACCCAGCAACACACACCATTCCAGAGCTAGACCAAGCTTTGTCAAGCAAACTGGAATCTACCCCATCTTCTACTCCCATCGTTTCTCTCTGTTCTAAGATAGACACCATCCTAATTCTTCCCTCTCCCACTCTAAAACCTGTTTTGCTGAAAGAAATTCATGCTTTGATCTCTCTCTCTCTCTCTCAAATTGCTAAACCTGTGAAAGCTTAGCTCCCATGCCACAAGCTCCTCACGCTAAGTCATCAACAAATTTAATACGTTCTTCTGGTCATTAGTGAAAAGAACCCAAACGCATTTTTCTAAGGCTTCAGCAAGTCTTTTAAAAATTCTTTTGGGAGTCTGGTACTCGAACTCAGGCTTCAGGAGATTCTTTTTGTTCGTTTTCCTCTTACAGCAACCCAAGCCCATTCGTCAGGCTGCTGAAACAAAAAGACTCCCACACCTGGCTATGCCACTCACATGCTATACTACCCAACAGTTGCGAGTATCACAAGTTGGGGATGCAGCTGAATCAATTTTGGTGTAGCTGAATCTACACAACACTGGAGGCTACGAACAAGGTCGGAACCATGAATTTTTTTATGGGTGGGCTAGCTAAAATTTTTAAGGAGTGCAGTTTAAAAAAATAAAAAAATAAAAAAGACTTGTGGAAGGAATCAAACAATCAAAACTGTAGCTTACACGTTTATTATATACACGTGAATGTCATTCATGAGTTTAAAATAACATAAAAGAAATTAGAAAAGCCTTCAAGCAATACATATGGTGGGCCATATAGGTTTTTTTTTCTTCAAAAACTCACCAAAGGAAGCAAACTTGTTGCTGTAGGCCTATATAGATATAAGTTTTTCCTTCAAAAGCTATTGGGCTACAGCCAAGGTCTAAAATACCCATGGTATCAGAAATATCGGTAGTCCAAAAACACAAAAATTTCGATGGAAATATTGGGATATTATCGATATCAATAAAAATTGAATAAAAACCACGGAAATTGTAAGAAAAACTTGGAAATTTTTATTGAAACTTTGGAGGATGTTTATTTAGTCAATTATCTATTAGTTTATCACAAAAAATTGGAAGGAAATACATTGCATGATGGGTTTAACTGATTTAAGTTGATTATATAGCGAGCTGACAAACACTGTGAGTGTAGAAAATACGTAGTAATTAATGAAAGAAGATTAAACACACCATAATCATTTATATATAATGATTTACTATAATTTTTTACACTTTATACATTGCATGATAAGATACCTGAGTAACTTAGTACCACATAGAGTTCCTATGAGATTCAAAATTTTCACTATCTTCATCATCTCTATGTGTAGAGTAAGTGTATTTTGAAGAGTAGTCATCAAATGATAAATCCCCAAAATAGTTTTGCATGTAATTGTTAACGTGCCACCCATATGAATCCGAGATTGGTTGACGTTGTCCATAAGTAAAATCATTTGAAGATCGGATCTCGGATTCTGTCCATGAGCAGATTCCATCCCAAAAGGAAGGGTCAAAGACTCACATTCTCATGTGAAAATTTGATTCTTGCAAAAACAGTTCAAAACAAAACAATATAAATATACATATTTTAGCATATTATCACAAAAACATAAGCAACATGGCGATGAAGGCGTTGGAGGAGTGAAATGACAGGAGTTTGAATTCCCTTTGCGTGTGTGCTTGCTTTGTGTTTTTTTGTTCCTTTTTTCCATTACATCGATATTTTCGATATTATAGCGATATTTTGATAAAATATTGTTGAAGTGTGAGCAAAATTATCGACATCAATATTTTTCGATATTATCATCGATATTTATACGATATGTGTGTGGATATGTTTCGAAATATCTGCGACCTGAAAAAACGATAATATCCTCGATATTTTAGACTATGGCTACAACCCACCTTAGTCATGGTTGTGGTTCCACTTGTGGCTACGAAAGTGAGGATTGGGGGAAAGGATGCGACGGTGCATCTGGGCTTGGTCGAGAGCAAGAAGATGGAGGGGTCTGACATGGGATGTGGGAGAAAAAAAAAATTGAAAAAAGAGAGAGGGGTATACATTTACTTATTTTATGTCATATATTTTAATTAGATTATTATTAGTATTATTTATTTATTTTATTATTCCATGTGGCACAAGATGTTTGAGTCTACATGCGACTATCAATTCTACGTCATCGTTTAACAGAAAATTTGAAAGTTAAAGTTTAGGTATAAGACAAATTAAAAAATCTTCTAGTAGTAAAAGTTAAAATTTGGGAAACTTCCGGCTAGTAAATGTTACCCAAATATATATATATATATATAAAAGGGCAACCTATGCACCGCATGTGAAAAATAGTTGAGAGTTTCACTAAAACACCCAAAATGGGGGATGAAATTATAAAAAAACCAAACACCCAAAACACTTTATAAACACACCCAAAACCCATCATTACACACACTCAAAACCCATTTATAAACACACCCAAAAAATATACAATTGTTTATTTTGGGGTTGATTTTGGGTGTGTTTCTATGTTTAAATAGTGCGTGGGTTTTTTTTATAAATATGGCTTTAAATAAATGCTTAAAATGATATTAAATAAAGAAGCATTTAATTATAGGGAGTGACTAAGAGTCCTTTATTTCTCCTCAGATTTAGGTGCTCCTAGAGGTCTTTCTATTTGAGAAGCTGAAGAGAGAGCATGGTTGGAGGTGGGTTTTTTCAATTCCTCCCTAAATTTTAGCTAAGGATGTGGTTTAGGGAGCCCATTGCGAATGCTCTAACTAGCTTTTCCGCACGCACTTCCGGGCTTGAGAGAGTTTTTTTAAAAAAAAGAAAATTTAAATTTATTTTAGAATTAAAAAGGATAATGGGTAGTTTTGTTTCTTAAAAATTATCTAATTTTTCTTTTAATTTTAATTTTTTAATATAAAAAATAAGAATTTACCATATTATCCTCATTTAATTAATAATTTCAGTTCATCAATGACATTTTCTAATTTGAAAAAAAAAAAGAAAAAAAAGACATTTTCTAGTATTTTAAGTATTTTACCCTTCCCTACGTTTTGCTATATATATATATAGATTTGTTTCAATTTTGAATTCTAAACAAATTGGAAACATTTATTTGGAGATGAAAATGAGACGGGGGACGGTGAAATCAGAGAGTTGAAGCACGAACAAGAGAGCAGAAAACCCTAAATAAAAAGCCGAAATATACATACGAATACGATCACGATCACCGAAGCTTCTCCTTCTCTATAATCAGTCCGTTCTTCTTGTGGCCGTGTGGGCCGTGATGGTTGTGAACGAGCGACCACCGAAACGGATGAAGAGGCGAATAACAGCAGATCTCAACGACTTCTTCACCTTCCCGTCGGAGTCGGTGTCGGCCAACCATGTGGGTCCCTTCAGGACCTGCGTTAGGGATTTCATCTCTAAGCACGCGCTGCTTCCTCCGCCCTCCTCCCTCTTCCCTCACCTGATGACGTGGCAGGTCCTCTTCAGGGTCGGGGATCTCCATGATCCGCATGCATCTTCTTCTTCATCCACCGACGCTGCCGTCGTCTGTCTGGACATCGTAGAGGAGGACGTGGCCAAATCTAGATCCGTCTATTGTGATCACTGTCGAGTTGTTGGTGAGTTCACTCACTGACTCAGCTCTCCAACTTGTTTTAAAATTTTAAATTTTCTTTTTCGTTTTAAAATATTGTAGTAATCTCAATTTCGCAAGGTTAAACGAGATCAAACTCATATCTGTCAGTTTGTCTGTTTAAATGCTTGCGTGGTACATGTGTTATTATTTTTATTTGTGTTTTTTGATCTTTTGAAATCATTCACAAATGAAAATCAAACTAAAAAGCAACAAATTCTAAAACCAAGTTAAAACCTGAAAAACACAACTTAAACGTGCAGGTGGTGGAGTGAGAATGGTGAGAGGGGAGGGATGAGAGTGGTTGTTTGGGTGCGGTGGTCAGTTGTGAGGAGGGTGGGTGCGCTGTGTGGGGATGGGGACGGGGTGGGGGTTGGGAGTAATGAATTTGTTATGAATTTTGATGTACTTTAATTATTTAAAAGATAATGAATTATTTATTTGTTTGTTCTATGTAATATGGTTATCAACTGTAGTGAATTATGAGTTGTATTCTTCACGATTTGAAATGATCGTGAAATGTAATTGGGTGTCCTTTTAGATAGGGCTTGAATTATTGTTTATGAAGATGTAGGGTGAATTTTGGGTTTTTAGTGCAATCAAAAGAGTTGAATGATCAAGAAGTAACAACGAATTACATTTTCAACTATTCATCCTTGTACATTGTACGAGTAAAGCAAGGAATTGATATCATGAACTCTTAGTTTATGGTTAGGGATCATGGACCTTGAGATTGTAATCATCTCATAATTTTGTAAGACTAAAATACATTTAATGAATGTGCGTTCTCAAACTTTACCAACCAACAATAGTCAACCAGGTGAGTTCTGACCTTTTATATTCCTTTTTAAAACGTTTAGGATGGAGTGGTCATCCAGTTTGCTGGAAACGTTATCATTTTATTATTAAGGCTGATGGTAATTCCATTGGCGGGTATCACAAGCCTTGTATGTGCTGTGGAGATGTTGTGCATATCTACGAATCCAAGTGAGACTTAAAAACCTTTTTCTCTGTATATGCATTTATTTTTAACTATTTAATTTAATTATTTTTATGCATCATTTACTTCTTATAATTGCTTCTGCCATATTGATACCAATACCAGGGCCGCCAATCATATATAACATATATAAATATATATGAGGATTGTATGTGCTTATGTCATCCTTACCATATTGTTTATTTCTTCTTGTTTTTCATATGCATATGCACATCAATCCTTTTGCTGTCTTGGTGTATATGTAGGTGCATTGAATTTCCATATTAGAAGTTATTGTCTTTGTGTAAGCGAAATTTCTTCTATTTTGTTCTGGTCTATCTGTATATCTCCTTTTAAGTCTTAAAATTGTATGTGCTAAAAAATCAACTTGTTTTTGTGTTTTCAAGGATTTTGTTAATTGGAAACAAGTTTGGTGTTTATGTGACGATGGTTGCTCGAAGCAGTCAATCTGTTAGACATTTGTAAAAATAATTGAGTACTCATATATGTAAAATATAAAATAAGTTCGATGTGTTAACGAAAAATGCAGGGGTCTCGTTCAAGGGAAATAAAGAAACAACACATAATCTTACACACTTTCAGTGTTTGGATATTTAAACATCTAATGGTTGGAAATAATTATTGATTTGTGATGACACCAAAGAATAAATATCATCATTAATTTTTTCAAGCGTCTATACTCCTTTATTGCTTCTTGGGAACATAAAGGCACTTATATATATATATTTCATTACATCACACTCCTCCCACTCGTTGTACTTTGTCTCTGCGTTTTTTTTTTGTCTCACTCGGCAGTCGCACCTAAAGCCATTGAGACAAAAGCCATTTGAGTCATATGCATCTTCATATTCCCAATAAATTTTTTTAAAAGATTGTTTATTCTGATGGTGTCATATTCATTTTCAACTGTCAGATGTTGAAATATTAAGAGATTGAAAGTGTTTACAATTGTGTCCCCTGAACTGCACTCATTCCTTTGCAACTTTAGGTTTCCTTGACTTGTATAGTCGGTTGAACCAGTTCACTGAATGTTTAACACAAGTATGTGTGCTAATTTCCTACCCTTCAGGTACTATTGATAGGGTTGAGAATGATTTTTACATGGTGGGTGATGTTTCTTTGTCTCAGGTGTAAATCTTGCAATCTTGATGCAAGTACAAATGATGTTGAAGACTGGGTGTATAACCAGTTGGAGAACACAACTCATCTTCTCCATGGAGTAGTCCATTCAAATGGGTTTGGACACCTTCTTAGGGTCAATGGAAGGGAAGGTGGCTCAAGGGTTCTTTCTGGATGTCATATCATGGACTTTTGGGATCGGCTCTGTAAATCACTTCGAGTCAGGTTAGGTTTTGTATTTTTATTTTATAGTTTGGTTTAATATCAATACCATACGTATTAAGGAAACCCTTTTTGTCAACCAGAGGAAGATGCCAGTGTTGTCCTTTTAGTATTTAATGAATTTAAAAATAAATTTTAAAGTTACGGCAATATGGTAATCAAACAATACCTCCACAACCCTACTTTTTTTCACCCATATAACTTCTACCTGCAGTAAATTTCCAACACATATGCATAGCTTGTGTGGATAGTTGTAGTTTTTTTATAATGTTTTTCTTCAAATGGCTGGGCTAGACAAGCCCTAGTCTTGAGGGCTATGTACTCTATTAGGAGTTGAACCCATAACTACTCTTGTAATGAAGGCAGAGAAATACAACAACATACGTGGACTAGTATTCAGGGTGAGGTTTTTGATCGAGTAAAGTTTCCTTGGTAATTCTATCGTTACAAAAACCTTTATATAATATGGATTATAAGTGGTGTATTTCTTCCTTTTAAATTTGTGTTGCTTTCACCAAAAAAGTGTGGTCTTATTTTTTTATACTATTTTTATTTTTACATGCTCTTTTTCATGACATAAACTCCTATCTGTCATTTTCCAAACATGAGCAGAATGGTAAGTGTGATGGATGTGTCAAAGAAGTACGGGTTGGAATATCGACTACTTCATTCAATTATTAAAGGGCATCCCTGGTACGGTGATTGGGGTTATGAATTTGCTGCTGGTAGTTTTGCTCTGACTCGTGATTCCTATAAATTGGCCATTGAAACACTCTCTAGCTTACCCTTGTCCATCTTTCTTAGCCAAGGTCGAAAACTTGGTTCTCGCATCCATGACATCATCTTGCGTTACAAGTCTCTATCAGAGCGTGAGCCTGAAAATATGAGGGATCTTTTTGGTGTCCTTATTAGTCTGGTCCATGATGCTCACAAGTGTTCCTCAAAGGTTGATGATGCCGTGAGCAAGAAGCGACGTGCTTCCACCTCAGAAGTTTTGTGTACATGGAATAGTGACATTGAATGTGTTGAAGAGGCCATGCTCAAAGTGCTGCGTGCGGTTTCTGGTTCAAATTGGGTAAGTGGGCGCAATCTTAAGGGTGCTGTGTACAAGGTGGCACCACCAGAACTCCTTGATTATTGTCTTAGGGAACTTGGAGGGAAAATGGTAGCGGATGGGATGGTTGTTTCTTCCAGGTACAATCCTGATACGGAGGCTTTCGAGTACAGGTTAGTTGCCATTCTAATGCTTATAAATTTTCCCCTGGCTAGAATTTTCTTTTCCTTTTTTCCCCACTTGAAACCAAACTCATATTGTTAGTGTCGAAGAGGGGGAGTGGAACGACTTTTCTAATCAAATTCATTCCTACCCTTCTTATTTTTCCTCTGGCAGATTTAGCCTTAACCATCTTTAGCCATTCTTCAAATGTTCAATATACTGTCTATGTATGTAAGATTTTGATTGGAAATATAAGCTCAAGTCAGTTGGATTGGAAATTGCAGACCATAATGTCATCGCAAGGGATTTTTCTTTTCTTGTAAATTCCTTCACAGTTTTTGCATGTAGTGATAAGCAGTTTGTGACAGTCATACAGTTTTCTAATTACACCTTTAATTTGCTTATGAAGCTTAGTAACTTAAGTAAATAATTATAGTGTTAGATTTGGTATTCAAAAGATCTAAATGCTCATGACTTAGTTTGTGGACCTGATTTTTCTATATTTGTTCTGTGGACATGATTTTCTTTGAACTTAATACGTAATTTTTATGTATCAACAGTTAAGTTAGATTGTAATGCACTAAAAACTGTTTATCAGACTTGAGGCTGGAAGTGCCTCATCAAAGGGAAGCACCGCTTGCACTGGTTCTTCCATCTCTAGCCGCCTATCAGAAGAAACAATACTGCTTGACATGCGCTGCTTATATGAGGCCATGCTCCAACCCCAAACTATGATGAAGAATGTGCCTCAGGTAACAAGGGATCTCACAATCAGCTCAGCTGAAAAGCTACTTTACTGCAAGCAGTTTGTGAAAGACTACAAGCCTGAAAAGATGTCCACTAACGACCCATCTGTGACGTGTGTCTTGTGTAGAGTGGAATTGACGGATGAATCTGAAGAATATGCCTCCATTAATCCTCCTCCAGAGCTGATTGTGTTATCTAATGCTACTGTATCTGATCTCAAGATAGCAGCATCAAAAGCTTTCCAAGATGTGTATTTGATATTAAAAAGATTTAAAGCCGAAGAGTTGCTTGATTACGGCGTTGTTGATGAATCCACCCAGATCAAGCACTTGTTAGGGTCAACAGAATCTGTTCGAGTGAGAGGGAGGTGCAATGCAAAGAGTGTGTGGAGTAAGTATATGATGGAGAGGGGGATTGAGAGGTGGACAGTGGATTGCAGCTGTGGGGCTAAGGATGATGATGGAGAGAGAATGTTCACTTGTGATGTTTGTGGCGTGTGGCGGCACACTAAATGTTCTGGAATCGCCGACTCTGAGTCAGTTCCTGCAAAATTTGTTTGTGATAGGTGCAAAAGCTCTGTCTTTTTAGCAAAATCTGGCGGGCCCTGCAAGGACGAGATAGTAGCTAATGTTTCTGGAGATAACTGCAGCCGTGCCGGAAATAGTTTGACCGGCCCCCCTGATGTTAGATGAGGTGATTCCATTGGTGTCTGAATAATTAGTGTCGTGGTTTCTGGAAGAGGGGTTGGTTCTTGGAACATGTACATAAGATGATGCATATGATGCGGGCCTCTGGAATTTGTGAGGGCAGTTGTACTCTCTTAATCTAATTTCCTACACCTCTCATTTAGTTCCTTTTTGTATATATTCTTCTTCTGCCTATGGCGGCCAAACACTTAACAAGAAAAAAAAAGAGAATTGGAGCTGTCTTGGAAACCGGATTCTTTTGATGCATTTCAGTGGCAGTTTTTATTCTTAGAATTGCAATCATTCACTTTGAAACCGGATTTAGGCATTTCTGCTGGAATTCTGTGGGTCAATTTGCTGCTCCCAACCCCAACAAACTTTCACAAACAAAATTTATTTTTTACTCACAATTTGAAATCTAAAACGAAAATAAAATAAAATCGCATTTCCTGAAACAATGACAATTAATGAAAGTTTTGTTTCAACGCAACAATGACGACAAAATGGATTTGTAAACCAATAGATAAAGGACATTGACGACCACCAAATGGATGTGTAAACCAAAAGATAAAGGACATTGACGACCACCAAATGGATGTTTAAACCAAGAGATGGACATTATTGATTTGGGAGTTGGACTGAATAACGACTTTTAAAAAGTTGAGGGATCACCCGAGGGAGTAATTCTTCAATACTTCGATGTATCGATACATCAAATTTCGAAGGGTATATATGTCTTTTCGTCCTATTTTCAAAATTAAAGAAAATAATATAAAAAAAGAGTAATGCTATTTAGACACACAACATTGACCACCTTAGCTGGTAAAACCCACATCTGATCTCCTCATTAATAGGAGTGGCAATTTCCTATACGACATGACTCGAAACCTGCATATGCGCTAAAAAATGTAAGGAAATGGAGACTTCAGCACACACACGAGTGGTTTCAAATCCCTTCCACTTTCATTCCTATCCAACACCTTATCCACCATGCTACATACAACTTTATGATTACATGCTACACCATTTGATATTTATAATGTTTTTACAGACAACTTTGTCTTTTCCTTCTCTCTTCTTTTTTTTTTTTTTTTTCCTTCTTCTTTCTCTCCTCGTTTTTTTTTTTTACAAATATATTAATTAAGACAGTTATTATCACGTAGGCGTGGAGCTCGAGGTGGAAAATATGGAGCGGAAAACAGTGACAAGACCCGCCCTGAATTCCTAAGAATCCATGACGAACCCTGTGGTTTTTCTGACATCAAACCGATAGGCCCACTTATTAACAACATCCTCATCTCCAAAAACAAAGGAAAAAAAGGTCAATACTTCTATCGAAATTTCAGCAGAGTCTCCCCTGAAAAAGGGACTTTTCCCAAATTTTCAACCTGTCAAAATATAGTAACAACACAATTCACAACCGGCAGCACGCACAATACAAAGGCACACAGTTTACAGAATAGACCTTCAGCCTTACATCCAACCCTACATGGGTGATAACGGAGCAAGTCTAAGGAATTTCAGTTTACAACCGGAAACAAACGTTCAACGGAAATAAAAATAAATAGAAATTGCCCTACAGAAGTTCAGGGCGCAGAAATACGAATCTTGGCTTGGGTGCTCGGCTAAGATCAAGCTACTGCTTGGGGGGAGCAAAACAGCAAATTGTGAGTGGACAAAAACAAAGTTTTATCATAATTGAAAACAACATACTAACCCCACTGTTTGAAAAATGATGTTAAAAACATGCAATTGAAACCATTCATACGTAATCAATTTAAAATTGAGGTACTTCTCATAATCCTGATATAGTAATATACTATCCAAGTTCAATTCTCTTAACTCTAACCAAACTCCTTCTCGAGATATATTTGATCGGTGCATATTTACATATCATTTTGTACCCTTCTAGCTTATGATTTGGTTATGTTTTTGAGTTAAACTTGTGCTTTTAATCCTTTTTGTGTTTATCTTTCAGTTCATTGAGCTTTAGGTAATAATGAAGGCTTTGGATAGTAAATGATGCAATCCATGCATGTTAGGGCCTAATTTGGATGAATGGATGAAGAGCTTAAAGACAAACTCAATTTTGGCTACAGTCCCCTGCCAGCCCAGTTTCGTAGGTCATATTGCAAGCTTTGTTTCAGCAACCTACATAGCTCGGATGAGGCCACATTCTTCATGAAAGTTGTTCCAATGGGTGTGTAATATAACATATCCACAATTCAGCCCCATTGGATAAATATGGAGTCTGTTACCTAGCAAACACAGAGCCATGCTGAGGATGGATTTTATCAGCGCGCAAAATGAGTTAGCAATTTGTTTTGTCCTTAACTTCCTCCTCAGACCTTGGATTGGCCCAAATGATATATGGCTGGAAAGAAGACATTCTGAACTTCAAGTTTGAGTGCTTAAAGTCTTAATTTGCTTAAGGGAAGCCCAATTCGTAAGCCCTTGAAGTTGCTGGTCATGCTGACCTCAGGATGAGCTATTATTTCTGGTTGGAAGCTTGGTCATGGTGACATGAAAATGAGCTAGGGCTGCTGGTGGGATTTATTAGTGAAGTGCATCAACCATTTCAGATTTTATAATGGAAGTGTTGTATGCATTAGTGAAGTGCATCAACCATTTCAGATTTTATAAAACAAGTGTTGTATGCATTAGCCATACTTAATTCAGATTTTCAGCTTCCTTAGGCCTATATATAGTGAGGTTTCCCAAGCTTGTAAACACACCCCAAGGGGGGGAGCTCTCAAACACTTCTCTAGAGCTCCCTTCCCTTCTCTCCCTCAAATTCTCTTAATTTTGCTTTCTAGTTCTCAATTCTAGCTTTCCTTTTTCTTCTTAGTTGTAATTTATTTTTCTTTGTAATGTAAATTCTTTCCTTAAGTTTTCAAGTTGAATTAGTTTCCAAGTTTCAATTATGATTTTTGTTCTTATTCATTATGCTTATAAGTTAATATGCTAGTTTGAATGATTGATCACCATTTAGGCTTGCATGTTAGCTATCTTGGTTTGAATTAAGAGTAGACACCATGCTTTAATTCGAATTGAACTATGAATAGGAAGAGTATGTATGGACATTCGACAACAGGGATTAGATACATACTTGGTTGTTTAAAATGTTCTTCTATGCTTAATGGGTTCCTAATGCTTAATTTTAGGTTAGACAACAAATGATCAAATTAGGGAATTAGGAACACAAGGTTATGACCAAACACCATGGCTTAATCATACTTTAGCTAGAATCAATCCATTAATCTAATTGAACTTGGGAACTTATCTGCTTGAGTTAGTTATTTCTTTCTTCCTTGTTTTATTTATTTCCTTTCTTTTTCATTTCTGTTTTGTGTAGGGAAACTAAATTGGATCATTCAATCACCAATCCCTGTGGAATCGACCTCGCACTTACATACGCTAAACTACCAACGGTTCGTGCACTTGCGAGTATCACAAGTTGAGGATGCAGCTGAATCCATTTTGGTGCAGCTAAATCTACACAACAAGTTTTTGGCGCCGTTGCCGGGGATCGGTAACATTGTTTGATTCTATTTGGCTTTCCTACTTTAATTTTTTTTTCTTAACTGGACAATTTCAAGTTTTAAAGTTAATGACGTTAATGGACAAGTTGTGTTTGTAGTCCAACAGAAAAGGACAATTACCCAACAAGCAAGAGAACTGGGTTTAAGTCCCAGCTTACACAACCCATTGGTGCTTGTTGCTTTGAAGCATGGAATTGGACTTGTGTTGATTTTTCCTTTTCATTTTTAGTTTTTTTTTTATATTTCATAATCCTTTAATTCCGTTTCAAGTTTTTATGTGTGTTTGTTTTAGCAATGTAAATAGCTCAATAAAAATGGAGAGAGATGGCAACTTCAAAGATAGGAAGTGTGGAGTAGTGGGAGAAGTCGCGACCTCCAAATGCATCACGCTCGACCTAATCGCTTCAAGGGGGAGCATTTCAATCCTTTCTCTTTACTTGTTATTATTTTAAATTTCTGTTTCTTTTTTTATAAAAATTTAAAAAGAATAAAAAATTTAAAAATTTAAAAAGATTTTTCATATGAGCTGACTTATGGTAACTCCAGTGAGCACTTCCGTCAATACAGTGTCTAGGAGTTCTTTAGGCGACACCTTCGGTGTCTAAGAAGTTTGGGTTTTAAGCGGGACCATTGTGACCCCTCCAACCTTCCCGGATCCCCTGGCTGTGTTTTCTGAGGCCCTTAACTGGTCATCCGTGAGTTGCTTATATATATATATATATTTTTTTCTTTCTAAACCTTCTTCTTAACTTTTCCCCTTATCATTTACATGTTCTCAATCATCTTTACTTTTCTTAAACATTGAGGACAATGCTTCATTTAAGTTTGGGGGTGCTGGAAAGTTTTTAGCTTTTGTGTTTGTGTCTGAAAACGTAGGCTTCTTCATTTCTACAAATTTTTTTTTTCTGCTACTGTTTTGAAAGTTTGGTCCACGTTGTGTTCTTCATTTTTTCATGCTGAATCCAACGACGTAAAGAACGTTAAATTTGACCAAGTGGTTTGAAAGTTACATGTCAAAACCACAGCCCTTATATCCTAACCCAAATCATCATCACCCTTCTCCAACCCTCGGTCGTCTCTGTAGTAACCAGATTCCTTGACCAGGAAATGCTCAAACGTGGTATTGGAACTAACGTTCTTCATCGTACGATATCTTGGAATTGGATTCTAATTCATCATCGGATAAGAAGGAGGGCGACGAAATGGAAAAGGTTTCTTCATCATTGTCGTCGATGTTGGAGAACTTGTTGTCTTGGAGCTTCTGGGAAATCGAAATCGAAATCGAAAAGGCATGTGAAAGAAAAGATGGGTCCAGCAGCGAGGTTATGCGGGACTGAAAATCACTTATTCTGTTCACTACTGGAACTTTTGGCTTTCACTGAAATGGCATTTTGGCCTTCACCAGAAGTGTGCTTGTATAGACAGTCTTTTGTGAAGATTGTGAGACAATAGAATCAAAGAGGGATTTGAGGGTTTGTGAAGAACTTGGGTCCTGGAACTTTTGGTTTGCACAACCCTTGTAAACCAAGTTTGTGAAATCCGCAGGAGTGATGGCAAAGGGAAAGGAAGCAAAGTCTGTGTCGAAAAGCAGAGCAGAGCACATGAAAGGAGATAGCTTGGTGGGCATACCCATTTGAGGTGCTGGTGTTTCTGCTTCTGGGTTTTTGTTTTTGTTTTTTTTTCCTGATTCCGATGGATGCGAGAGGAGTGTCGTCGGCGCAGGGTTTGTGGAGGGAAGACAAAAAATTAGAGATCGAATTTTTCCCCTGATTGAATTGTTCTTCATTATGTCATTGAGAGTGTGAGTGACAGAGAGAGTGAGTGAGGTTTTTGGGTTTGGAAGCAGAGATCAGTTTCATCAGAGAATTCAACTGGTATTTTGAAAGCAAATTCATGCTGATAATATGATATAGAACTAATAAAATAAATTAGATATCGAATTTTTCTCTTGATTGATTTGTTCTTCATTCTGTCATTGAGCTTTGTTCTACAGGCAAAGTTCAGGTTAACATGTGGGCTCCATTAGTTTTACAACAAATTTTTAATTTTTTAATATATATTTTTTCAACATGGCACTTAGTTTAGCAAAATTGTGGGTCCCATTAGTGCCACATCAGCATTTTTAACGGAATTGTTAACAGACTTGACGATGAGGGGCAAAGTGAGACACAAAACATCGGTTAAGGAGGTCAAGTGGGTCACTTTAACTTTAAGGGGGCAATGTGAGATTTGACCAATGTTTCTGGGGGCACTGTAGCAGTTAAGCCTTTCACCAATAAATAAATTGGATAAGCAATTAATTTGGGTTGGGGCATTACAAACACGGAGCAAAAATTACAAAGTGGCCCCGCAAATAGGTGTCATAATGGACGTCTATAAAAGGAAATGTTAAGGCCCAAAAAATCTTAAGAAAGGCCCATGCATATTTTAAAGCCCAATGCATTATCATGCTATAAAAGCAGCCTAGCCGATACATACATGCCATGCCAAGCAAGGCTACAATTTCGCACGTGGGAAGGTAGTGGTACGAGTTTACCACTTTCACATGCAAACTTGTTAGAATTACAAAGTTTCACAAGCCCAAGCCCACCTAGCCCACTGCACTATCAAGCATTACCTAAAACAAATCATGTTGGCGCTAAAACTAAACAGATAGAGATAGAATCAACTTACAGGTGATGTGGACGGTCTAAAGACTGATTGAGCCTTCAGATATGAGCGAGCACTTTCTTGGGGTGCCGAATCTGAATCAAAGAGAGAGATGACAGGTGAGGTCTAGAGCACCAGTGTGGTACCAGCCAAAGACCCTCCGTTGCCAAAGTAAGTTTCTTTTTAAGAGTTTTACTATTGACAATGTGTTAGTGTAAAAGTCAAGCTCCAAAATCCTACCCTTTGTCTAAGGCAAATGGGCCTTTTATAGAGTGTGTCTGGTATGCTCTTGGTATTTAGTTTCGATGTGGGACTTGTGGGAGTGCCTTTCCTGGTTGACACGAGTCTGCAGATATCAAAGCGGGGTATTCGAGGTTATTCCGTAGAATCGTCAGGACATACCGATTGCATTCTTTGAGGTCGTTCGATAGCTAGTACAGGCGGTCCATTTCTGCGAGGCACTCGGAGGAGGGCTCGCCGTTTGAAGGACCTGTCGATATGATCGGCAGCAAATGCCGATTCGTACTTGAATGATCTACTGATGCGAGCCGCAAGGTTGCCCTTAGCTTGGTCAGGGGTCCACGTGTCACGGTGTGAGTGGAGGGTCAAATATGGTACCAACAAATCCTAAGCACAAGAACGCGATAACACGCGATGCAAAACAACTTCCTTTTAGTGTCAAATCTCGCAACAAGCTTAAGTGGGCCCAAGCCACTTAATTACATATATGGGGCTTGCTGATCGGTTTGTGGTGTGGATGGCTACAAGGTCCACAAGGCTCATTTGAGGTTCAAAAGATGGAGGTTTTAGGCTGGGCACCAAAACCAGGCCCATTTTCTTGAGTCATTAAATGGGTAAGTAGAGAGAAGAGTTGTGGCATCTATCCGACACCCAACACCTACCCATATCCCGCAAGTACCCATACGATACCAAAACAAACTATCAGCAGCAAAACAAGCTATATGGCACCAAAACAAACTATATGACACCAAAACAAACTATACGGCAAGCAAAACATACTATACAGCAACAAAACAAACTACCATATTTTCTTGTAGAAACGAACTACCCGGCACCTACATAAAATGAAGAAGTCATGTTATCTCAGCTGGGAGGCAAACGACCAAAAGGAAATGACCACCTTGAAGCGGAGGAGTAGGCTAAACCACCTTGATACCAGAGTGCACGCGTGTGGGGAAAATGGAGATGGGGGTAGGTGACAGGGGAGGCAAGAGAATCTACTGCCGTAAACACCCAGAAAACCAGACTTAACGTCTACACCCTACCTTTTTTCTTGTGATAATATCCTCCTAAACCTCAAACATCATTGATCGCCCATATTTTCCTACAATGTCTTTTGTTCCAACCCAAGTAGCAAAAACCCTCACTCTCTCTCTCTCTCTTGCTAAACTTGTGGAAACTTAGCTCCTACATCACAAGCCTTTCAAGCCAAGCATAACTCTCTGATTCTTTTACCACAGTCATTACCTCCTCTGAAAATCTACATTTTCTTGGAGTATTTTGGGGCATGGTTTCGAACTCAGGCAAATGGGCATCACAATTATCTCCTTAGGGAGGCCCAAGTACACATTGAGCTGTTGTAACCAAAGAAACCTCTCATACCAAACTCAATATCTTGATACATCAAAGCAAACTCTCATGCCAAGCCTATCTCTGTATAACGCCAACGTATCATCCTCAGCTCTTTCTAGAGATGTCGTACGCCATCCAGTAGTGTCGTGCACCATCCAGCAGTGTCGTACACCATCTAGAGCGATCGTGCATCTATTCTATGTATTAGCACATGAAGCCAATAAAATAAAGCAGCCATTGTAAGTATAATAGAGTACTCTCCTAGGGCTTGCTTCCCCCTTGGGGATGCTTTGGGCCTAGTTTTTGCTAACTCAGAAAGGGGGACTTGAAGGCTTCATTCAAGACTAGCAATCATCCGACCCAGCTAAGCCTTCCACCATAAAAAGACCTCCAACAGGAAACAAAGGGAGAAAAAAAATCTAACTCCTCAAACTCAGAAAACAAAAAACATAGCTCCGTCCATTTCTCACAACTCCTCAAACTTAGAAAAATCTAAACCTATCTCCTCAAACTCATAAATAAAATGGCTTCTTCATTCCGTTTTTCTCTTGATCTAAACCTAGCTCCTCCAACACAAACATGGGGGAAAGGAGCTGCACTAGTGTGGATGCCCTACTTTGCTTCCTCACGAGGACCAGTGACAGTAAACGACTCATTACTGCTTGACAACAATGTTGCCCTATTTTCAAAATTAAAGAAAACAATACAAAAAAACTAGTGTAGAAGGTAACCAGTTTCCTTTTTTTTCCCCCTTGTCTTTTCAATTTTGAATTAAGTTAACCCCACATCTGATCTCCCTCATTAGCCTGAGCACCCCCTTCGTCACCACCAAAACTGTTCTAGCCATGGGATTCAACTTAACCCAATTATTATCGTTTGGGTATGGAATCTAGTGATGTGTGTGAGAGGGAGAGAGTGGGTCGGGGCTGGGGGTGGATGGGAGGGGATCAGTGGTCAGGAGTAATGCGGGAGTGTTGGGTCAATATTGGATGGGGAGAAAGAAAGAGAGAAAGGGATAAAGATGAGAGAGAGAGAGAGAGAGAGAGATCAGAGGGGGAGTGGGATGCGGAAGGAAGGGGAAGGAAATGAGGGAGAGGCGAAGGGGAAGGAGAAGGGGGAGGGGGAGGGATGAGGGAGAGTTGCATGCATTTTTATTTTATTTATTTATTACTTTAAAATTTTCAAAATTCTTTTTTTTTTTTTTAAGTTTTAAATCTACGTTGTCAACCTTTTTTTAAACCAAAGTTTAGGCTTAACAATTTTTAATTTTTTTTTTTAATCTTGTTCTATTCTTTAATTTTTTTTTTATAAGGATTCTTTTATTATTTTTAATATTTCTTAGTCTTTGATGAAAGCACTAGGGATCCGCCGTCGCCTTAACAATTCTATATAGTTCTCCCAATTACTTATGACCTATACATGCATATTTCGAAGGTTAGGTATTCCTAATATATGCCTACTTGGACCCCCAACATAGAGCGTATATCACACATGCAATTCGTCTGTGGTATTCAGATCAAATCTAAACATACATGACTCATTAAGTTCTGTGAAACCTTTTGAAAAACCATGCAATCCTTAAGACGTGGTATTCATCCTAAGTGAACTTGCACATATTAATCACAAGAAGCCTTCGTCAATTTCAGGGACCGACCTCCGACCAAAACTGCATCAAATTACTTTTCTAAACATCCTAATGGTGATCAAGCATCAAGACACTTAGATAGTTTAACCCAGTGATGAATAATTCGAAAACCTGCATGCATATAATCGTAAGCAAATTTGACAGAAACTACATATTCTTGCTAAGGCTCGTGGCCTCACCCTAGCAAAAGAGAGTTAGTTACGCATGTTCATCATAAAAATCATCAAGTTCTTCATTAAAATAATAAAGATCGAAAAAGTTGCGTTCGAAAGCCAAAAGAGAAGTCGTCCTAAAAATTCTGTGAAATAGAACTTAAATACCTCCTAAAAACCAGCTGCCCCAATCCCCACAAGGAAACTAGTTTAAAATAAAATAATACTAGGATATAAAGTCCAAATTGGATTAGGAGAAGCTGCCCCCAATCTGCCCAGCCACGTTTTGGCCTCAAATCTGCTCCAAATCCGGCCCAAGACAGCTCGTTTTAAAGATAAAAACATTCTGAACACTTCTACAGAAGGCCACAAACCCATCCGAGGCCATCTTGGGCTCCAAAACACAATAAAAGCCCAAATCGTCACTATTCCAGCACCGCGCACTGCTCCTTTATTTTATCGCCAGAAAATAACCGCTTGGTAGAAAAGTCTGAAATTTTGATACGATCAAGCCAAGTGACTCATGAACGTCCTCCAACTGGAATTACTCCAAAATTCGTCCATTTGATTATGTTTTGCTCCAAAGGAAGTCGAAAGTCCTATATTGGAAATATAATTCAAAGTATCAAAATTCTTCCAAAATATTAACCAAAATATATTAAGAATGGGGCTAAATATATAATATAAAATATGCCCATCAGTCTTCAAAAAAACAAATTTAATTCTTAGTCTATTAAAGATTTTTTGTTTTGTCAAGCTAATACAATATGCATAAGATTTCACTTTATGGTCCAACAAAAAAAAAAAGAAAAAAAAACCCAAGGGGTTTGGTCTAGCGGGACTGTCTCGGATCGGAGTGGTAGCACACTTTGGTTCACCCAAAAAATATATATATATATATATTTCACTTTATGGTTTTAAAAAAAGTCTTTCATCTTAGTTTTTTCAAAAAGAAAAAATGAAAAGGTGATTATTTTATGAAATTTTTATTACGATAAATATATTAATGATGATGAAGCAAATCACAAAAGAAATAATAGAACAATCAAAGTTAATTCACCTTATTTTGAGTATTAAAAAAAGTCTATTTTTAAATACTAATGTAGTAAATTTGATTTCAGGGTTAGCCCTGAGATTTTAAGGGTCATATGTGAAACTTACTGTGACCTTCCATTACTTAATGCCATACAACGATTTTTAAAACTAAAATCATCATCGATCATCATGCAAATTACAAATCAAATTTATAAGTTCTAACGTTTCAATTTGAGAAAGTTAAATACCAATATGTTCCTAGTGTTAACTATATGAAGACTTGTACATAGTATAGTATAATTATCAAATATATATATATAAGCAATTGTTGGAGCATGAAATTTCAGGTTCTTCAACAACTAATTTCATAATCAATGTTGAGAAGCCAAACACCATCTTTGATTTCCACCCATGAGAGGGGAAATACCTGCAAGAAAACACTCTGATGCTCAAGTTAGTGTTCGTTCAGGAATATTGCATTAGAATCATAATATTGTCATACCTCTCTCCCCTTATGTTGGGGGATTAGTTAGCCTTTTATAGGCATTGAACCCTTGGACTCAAGTCCCATATCCCCTATTTATCTCCACATTCAATGGTAGTGGATATCAATGTTTTGAAAGGCATGCCAAAGCGCGCTTGAGAGCGTGAGGTGAGGCAAGGCGATGGTAATGCACCTTAGGAGTACCTCTGTTTTGCGATTGTTGTCAAAGGCATACATCAAGTTACGGAGGTGTATGCCAAATTCCAAAAGCGTACGAGTAAAATTGTAGAGGCGTTGCGGAGCGGAGAAGAAGATGATGAAACCTAAATTTAATTCTCTCAAAATGATCTCGTATGGTACAATTTTTGTGTTTAAAGAGTCAAGCAAAACGGAAACGTTTCATCATCTATGGTTTTTAAGTTTAAGAACATAACATGAGCCTTAGGTCCCACTTCCTCCATTCTTTCACAATAAAAAATTATTATATTAATTAGTCCCATGCCTTTTATCTTCTGCTCTCACCCAAGGGAAGGTTCACAACAATCAGATTTCTCTTCGTTTCAATTTTGACTAGCTCTCAGCCATATCCGTTTGTGGAAAATTTCTAACGGGAGAATATTCGCTTGTGGATTCTTCAACTTTTGATCTTCCTTCTCCCTCTCCCTCGGTTCTTGTAAAAAAGACCAGAGTAAATAGACTACACCAGGGGGATGTTGGCCAAAGGCCCTTTGATGCCTAAGTTAGGTCGATTGTATTTAGGAGAAACAACAGATAAAAAAGGGTATGGGGGTTTCTCTATGGGGAGAACCAGATGGCTGGAGCCGTGTGTGGTGGCCAGAGTCGTGTATGAAAAATATGGAGAGTGTAGAGAGGTGTAGCTGGCTGCGGAGGTGGAGCCGTCGGCTAGGGAGAGAGAGTGAAGAATTTTTGTAGGGTTTCGGGACTAGGTTTAGAATTAGAATTACCTCGAGTGTTGAATGAAGCCATGTATTTATAGGGCTCTAGGCATCTATGGTTTTTCAAAGAATAAACTCTTATTTGGAAGGAGTTTATTCTTTCCCCAAATTGTAGAGATTGAGTCCATTAGGGATTTGATTGATATCTACAAATTAGGATAATATCTTAATTGGTGATATTATCTTTTTAAATAAAGCTAATATCCATTTTTAAGATAATATCTCTATATTTAGTATCAATCAATTGCCAACTAAATGGGTTTAATTAATTGACCTAGGAGATATTCTTCTTGTCCACGTGGCGTCTCGTGCTTGGAAGCAGAATTATTTGCTTCCATAAATGCCCCCAACTTCTGCATGGCGCTTGTGTGGCATGTAGGAGATGAAATTAGTTTTCGGGCATTCCAACTGCGTCTGGGCTTTCTTCTTTGAGTTGGACTCCTTTTGCATATTGGGTTCCCAATTGAAGTGGGCTTTTGACTTTCCTTGGAGTTGGGCTCCCAATGGGAATATGCTTGTGATTCCTCTTTGACCTAGGATGCCCAACTGGTATAAATGTAGGACTTACTCCAAATTGCAAATCTGTCCACTCTTTGGCTTGAGAGAAATTTCAAAAAGTTCGTGCTTCTTGTCGAAGAGAAGAGTTGTCGTGCATCCCAAGGTAAGTCGAGCATTTTTTTTTTCTCTTTTCTTTTTCGCAGCGAGGACTAGCTAGGTGGGCTCGGTTGGTTGTCATCGTGACGGTGCGGCACGGTTGGAGCAACGGCGGTGCCGCGGTAGTTGTTGCGGCTGTCGAGGCTTTTTTTTTTCCTTTCTTTCTTTCTCCTTCGCTTGCGATGAGGACCAACGGACTTGGGCTGCTGGGTTGTCATCGTGATGTCACAAGGAGGTTGCGGGTGCAACAGTGGCAGTGTCACGGCGGTCATCGCAGCAGTGACTATTGTGACCTTCTTCCCTTTCTTTTTTGCTTGCTGCGAGGGCCAACCAGCGCGGGCGTGGCTAGTTGTTGTTGCAAGGCGTCGCGATGGCGTGGTAAGTTGCTGGTGCAACACCAGCAGTGACGGTGTTGCTCGCGGATGGCTTCGATGGCTGCTGACAGCAGTTTCCGTTGCCGCTTCTTCTTTCTTGTCACGACATAGGCCTGGCTGTGACGCAACTCAAGCTGTGAACTTGCGGCTTGGGCTTCCATTTGTTTGTTTTTCTTTTTCTTTTTTTCCCGCCAACCCTTTTTTTTTTTTTTTTTTTGTATTCTGACTTGTAGAATTTTCTTTTTGTCTTTCAGTTGTCCAGTCATCATGTCTTCTGAGGAGGGTAGCCAATCACCAAGCTCACAAGTGCCTTTGTATCTGTGGGGAGGCTCCAAAGTGCACAAGAAGAGGTTTGTAGCTAATCTACACCATGTTACATCTGAAGCTTAGTTCAAAAAGTGGCGGGCCACTTATGCTTCTACCATTCTTGATGCGCCTTGTGTGAATGTGAATGATCCAGATGCCAAAATCATCACCATTTGTCCATTTTATTTCTTCTTAGGCTTCACGTGCCCACTGTTGAAGTTCTTTAGGGAGGTGTTCTGCGCCATGGAGTGTGCTCTAAGTCAGTGTACTCCGAACGTCTGTCGAGATATCATGTGCTTTGAGAACCTGAGCCGTTTCTTCAAGCTGGAGTTGACAGTGTGAGAGTTCTTTTACCTTTTCGAAGTGAGGCGCTACGAGAAGTATGCTCAAGTCCTTGTGTGCAAGGCCAAGCTCTTTGACAGTCTCACTCAAGGAGATCATGTGTGGCATGATGATGTGTTGGAAGTCAGCGGACGGTGGGAAGGTGACGTTGGCGATGGTCCAATTTTTCCTATCACTTACTGCAACAATACCTCATATTGTTGTTTTGATTTGCTTTCTTCTTATTTGAAATTCTTGAAGTGTGATTGACTAACTTTTATCGTCTACTTGCAAAGAATGACATCTGAAAGAAGTTGGACCTTGGGCCAAACATGGTTAAGGTCGGCCGAGCTCCTGCATCGCGGCGTCGGCAAAGAGGAGACGCTCAGATTCTGACTTGGGGACAAAGATGAAGATTGGATTTCAGAGAGAGAGAAAGAATTCACAAAGATGAAGCATCTCCAGCGCACACGACGTCTTCCTAGCGTTCGTCAAAGCTTTTTCGTTTGTTTTCTCAGTCATGTGTATTTCATGTGCTCTTTAATAAGAAAGGGGTGAACAAGTCATTAGGTCATTTAGGGCACTTCCAGCAGGGCCCGAAGGCAAGGGCTGGGGGGGCCTTGAGCCCAAAAATCGATTAGAGCAGGAGAGGCTGGCCATGGCAAGCTGTGGGGGCCACGAGTCTGGGCTGGCCCGAAGGGGAAGGTAGCCCGAGGGTTGGATGACACAAGCGCTGACGCCATGCTGGCGTTAGCACGGGAGTTCAAATTTTTTTTACCGTTGGCACGCGCCAACGTTAAAAAAAAATTGCGCTGCGCACCTGCAGCTTTCCGCCAATGGCTATAAGCCACATGGCGGCTCCTGGGTTGTCCGTTTGTTTTTGTCCTCCAATCCAAAGGCAGGGAATTTTTTGAGCAAAAAAATTATGAAATTTTTTTTCTATAAATACCAATCAATACTCTTCATTTTTAACAACAAATCCTCGTACATCTCCTCCTCCTCCAACTATTATTCACTTTCTACTCCATATTTTTTTCACTTTCAAGTTTAATTTTTCTCTATCTTATTATGGCTTTTTCTTAAGAAACCGGAGGGGCATGGAGCATCATGGAAGATGTCTTGTTGTGTGAGCGTTGGGTCCAAATTAGTCATGATCCCATATCGGGTAATGTTGACCAACGCGAATCTCACGGCCTAGTGCTTTGGGCCGAGGGGATCTGCGCCAACACAAGTCGTCCTTCTTTGGTGCGGTGCGGTTGTGCGAGGGCGTGCCAGCACGGTCTACCGTGCATTCGAAGATGGTGAGGATGAGCGGATGGATGAGTCGCGCGCTTGTTCGAGTTTAACTTCTAATCAGAGCGATTGTGGCCGAGAGAGGAGCTGATCTCGGCCTTCAGGTTCATAGCCTGAGCTACAAGGCCGTTGAATGATGGTGTTAATGGTCGGTTTTTAGGTGGTGCTCCGGCGCGTTGCTAGGTAACAACGATCGTATGATATATGAAATGAACGAGAGAGTAACAAAGATGGTGCTCTAGCGCCTTGAGAATCAAGGGTCGTATGATATAATGCTGAATGGATTTTCCTACAAACTGTCACTACTCCTAAGAAAGTAAGTAAAGGTATTGAAAGTGCATTACAAGAAGATAAATGACATAAGGTAAATGACATGAAAAATAATCTGCTCCGTGGGAGGCTTGTGTGTGGTGTTTGAACCCTTTAAACGTAGTTGGAGCTTGGTATTTGTAGGGGAGGTCCTGAGAGGACAGTAAGGCTGAAAATCTGCATGATGAGGTCGCTCAGAGATAGTGGGCAGTCGAGTCGTCATTTGGAAACGTGAAGCTTGGCGGTGTGACCCCCATAAATCCCGGCCGTCGCCCTGATCATGGGCTCTGCGTCTTGGACTCTGGAGGAGCATTTAATGCTCTGATTTGATGGTTGGTGACTTAATCCTACAAGTCGTAAGATTTTCGCACCTAATCATCCTGATTTTGCTCACCACACCCTGACTTCAATCACTTTCCCTCTCGCACATTAAATGCTCTTACGTGAATCGTGGGTCTTCTGCTATAGTCATGGGCGTTACTTCATTAAATGAAGCGTGGGACCTCGATGCCACGTGGCGACTTGACTTTCCCATTCTGGCCGTGCATTTGAAGGATTGTCATTTTTCTTTGCTCAAGCTCGCCGAGGCCGTGATGGTTTCGCCTTTCTCGGCTCACCCTTGTCCTGCGAGAAAAAATGAATAACACCTTGCCGCACTCGGCTTTTGGGCAGGTGCCGTGGCCGAGAGGAAGTCCTTTGGGTCAGCCTTATTGGCCGAGATTTATTAGGCACGAACAGGTAATGAGATGAAATTCAGTCAAATGTGGAAAAAAAATTCATCACAAATTTGTTGAAAGATCAGGTTCCACCCGTACGGAAATGACATTGTCTAGTCGGTGGAAAATTCTCAACAAAGAGTTGGGGAAATGGAGAGATGCCCTCACAAAACTTATGGATAACCAAAGAAGCGGGGAAAATCTCAGTGATGAGGTAAATTATTTGTAATTTTCATTTTATTAATTTTAATGTCCTATTAATTTTAATTTAAATGTTTCTTGCAATTTGTATATTTTGTTAATATTTCTTGTATTTCCATATTTATTTAAATGTTTCTTACAATGTTTATATTTTGTTAATATTTCTTGTATTTCTAATATTTATTTAAATGTTTGTTGCATTCTCTATATTTTGTTAATATTTCTTGGATTTTCATTAATATGTTTATCTTTTTTGCATTACCAATATTTTTTTTTATGTTCCTTGCATATTCAAATTTTTTTTTATATAGATTGTGCAAGCTCAAATGTGGTATGGTGCTACTGGACAAGGGAAAAAAACTTTCAACCATACCCAATGTTGGGAGGTGGTGAAGCATTGTAAGAGATTTAGCATTATTCCAACGGCTCCACCGATGGTGTTAAACGAGATGCCATTCCATGATTCACAAGCTTTGGATTCGCCTATGGAATCCCCTATGAGTGAAGACTCACCCATTGAAAGGGCCCCGAGGCCAATTGGGAGGAAGGCGGCGAAGGCAAAGAGAGGAAATAATTGTACAAGTAATGCCTCTAAATTTTTGGAGGAAATTGCAAGGCAAAGCACCTTGAGAATTGAAATAGACAGGAAAGCCCAAGAAGATGATAGGGCAATGCAAATAGAATTTGCTAAAGAAAGGGAGTATGTACGCAAAGAAAGGGAGTATCTACGCAAAGAAAACGAAGAAAAGACGGATCGAGAAACCATGGCCATGAATACAAGCCATATGTCTCCTGAAACAAAACAATTTTGGAAGCTAGAACGAAAGGCTATTATGAGACGAAGACTTTTTCGTGATGATGGACCTAGCAACACGGATTGGTTAAATGATGGAAACCCTTAAGTTAGTTTGCTTGCCTTTTCATTTTATTGTATTTTAATATTTTGTTTTAAAAATTAATTGTAATTCATGTATTTTATTTTAGGGGCTCTTAGATCTAGGTCCAAAATGATTAGCTGTCATTGGGTCTAGTCCTCGTGTTTTTGGTTTTAGATGTAGGTCCTCTGACATTTATTACTTTTTTGTTGTGTCGATTTTACCTTTTAAGGTAAATAAGGAAAACACATTGAAAATCTAAATTTAATGCATTATTTCCTTGAAATTGAATTCCAAATTTTGAATTTTGAATTTTTTTCCTTGATAATATTCCTAATATATAGATAAAATACATTTTAATCAATAAAAAGTAAAGACTCACATATTATACCAATCGATTAGACAAGCACCCACATTAAATTATGTACCTGACATACAGGTAAATAATGTTAATACATACCGGTATATATGTACCTGCCTTACAGGTAAGTGTTTTTTTCTTGAATTTTCTTAAGCAGTTTTTTCTGGAGGTTCATATTTATATACATACGTACATGTCTTCCATGTAATAGTGTTTTTTTTTTTCCAAAGAAATTTTGTATGGATTTTTGTCTCAGTTGAGTTTAAAGATCCATACCAAGATATTATATGAGTTCAATTAGCTGGGCTAGAGGGTATAACTACCTAGACTAGAGGTAATTTATGGATTTAATTACTTGGACCATAGGTAATTTATGGGTTTAATTACCTGCATACTGCATACGAGGTGTATGCATAGGTACCTTACCTATTGTTAAGGTATGAAGTTTTTATGAACTCTTATTACAACTTTTGATGTCGGTATACCTTGGGAAAATTTTAGAATTCAATAGATAAATTTGCAATTAAATTCAAATCAAATATGATAATTAATATCCTACAAATCAATAACTTACCAGTTTTAGGAATTCATAATTTACCTTATTTATGTTTTAGGTGCATAACTGGAACAAAAAATAAAAAATAAAAAAAAGTAAATATCAATAAATTGAAATAGGCATGTAATCTTATGTGGCGCAAAAGTCAAAGTACTTGGATCAATAACAATTTCTGCGTGGATTGCACCCAAAATCTCTCCTCATAATTGGACTTATGCCAAATTTTCTATTTATTTTATTAGTAGTATTGGTTTTCTTTGAGTTACCAAAGAAACTATTAAATAAAATTCCTTTTGATTCAAAACATTCCATACATAAAAAAACTAACCACAACCAAAGCATTAAAAATATAAAAACATGCAAACCACAACCAAAGCATAAAAAAACCAAACATAACTAAACGTAAAACATAAACATTAAAATCTTAAAAAACATCTTCACTTCACTTCATTCACCGTCATTGCCTTTCACCGCCCATAAATGCTCTATTAAGTCAACTTGACGGCGTTCATGAATATATGACGATTGCATCTCTGTATATCGATCAATCATACGGTTCATGAAACGACCATCTCTAACCAACGGTTCATGCTCCAATGGTTCTCCATTTTGCCCTATGGGTTTTTCATAAATTCTTGTCAAGGTCGTGTTCATGGGATCCGGTTCATACACCTCTTCAGCCTCATAATCATACTCATCCTCCACAATCATGTTATGGAGGATGATGCATGTCATCATTATGCTCCTTAACACCTCCTCATCAAACATACGTGCCGCACCCCTAATGATCGTCCACCGAGCTTGGAGGATACCAAAGCATCTCTCCACATCTTTTTTGTATTTCTCTTGATATAAGGCAAATAATTTTTGCTTCTGGGTCCGGGGATGCGGAAGTGTTTTCACAAATGTTGTCCACCTCGGGTAGATGCCGTCAGCTAGATAATACCCAGTCTGGTAGACGGTATTGGTGATTTGATAGGTGATTTGCGGGGCTTCTCCTCTCAAAACATCGTTGAACACCGGGGATTGACCTAGGACGTTCAAGTCATTTTGAGATCCAGCAACTCCGAAGAAGGCGTGCCAAACCCATGTATCGAATCTTGCAACGGCTTCAAGGATGATGCTTTTTTGGCCTTTCCGATTCCCATAATCGCCTTGCCAAGCAGTTGGGCAATTCTTCCATTGCCAGTGCATGCAGTCGATGCTACCAATCATTCCTGGAAATCCTCTAGCTTCGGCTTTCTGTAGAAGTCGTTACAGGTCCCTGGGCGTAGGTCTGCGCAGGTAGTCCCTGGTGTACAGAGTTTCGACTGCATCACAAAATCTAACCAAACACTCCAAAGCAGTGGACTTCCCCATCCGGACAATCTCGTCCACTTGATCAGCAGATGCACCATACGCCAACATTCGTATAGCAGCTGTGAACTTTTGTTCGGGAAGCAGTCCCAAAACACCAGCACAATTTCTCTTTTGAACAAAGTATTCATCATAATTGCAAATATCATGCATGACTTTATTGAACAAATGTTGTTGCATTCTATACCGCCCTCGAAAATGAACATCAGAGTATAGAGAAGTTGGGATAAAATAATCTTCCATAAGATTCTTACCCCGAGAATGCCTATGTCTGTCAACATTCGGGCCACGGCCTTCATGTGAACCACAACTGCTCTGGTTTTCTTCATCAAGCAAAGCCACAACCATGACAATTTGCTGATCTAGTTCTCTCTGCACTCTTTTGCTTGCAGCTCATCTACACATTCTTTCTCTTATTTCTCGTTCTTGCCTCTTCCATGTCTGCCATTGAGAATGAAATATGGAATCTGAAATCTATAATCTGAGAAATGAAATTTTTGAGAAGATGTAGTGTGAGAGGTTTGTGAGCTGAGCCTTAGTTTTATAGAAAAATTTAGGTCGATAGACATGACACGTGGCGCAATTTTATAGGGTGAAAATCTTATCCGAAATTTGAAATTCAGATGAAATTTATCTGAAATGTGAAATTCAAATGAAAAGATGAAATTCAAATGAAATTTATCTAAAATTTGAAATTCCTATGACACGTGGAGCAATTTTATAGGGTGAAAATCTTATCCGAAATTTGAAATTCAAATGAAATTTATCTGAAATTTGAAATTCATATGAAATTTATATGAAATTCAAATTTTGAAATTTATCTGAAATTTGAAACAAAAATTTATCTAAAATTTGAAACCGACAATCTTATCTGAATATTTCATCAAAAAATCTCATCCGAAAATATTGTCCAAATTAATTTTTTAGGTAAACAAATTTGTGAAAAAAATCAAAAAATTGAATAGTACTTGCCCTTTGCCATGGCAACTGCTGGAAGTGCAACTTACTTTTTGCAAGAGCAGACAGTATTCACGTGAATAATATCAGCTCTAGCCGTGTGACTGCTGGAAGTGCCCTTAATCTCAACCCTTAATTTTTAAAATGAAATATAAGCCCTTATACGATTGGCTGCACCGGTACAATCTATGTACCACAGAATTTTCGTTAAAGTGAAGGAGAGAGCATGGTCTTAAATATCGGAGGTATCGGAAGTCAAAAAACACGGAAATATCGCAGGAAATATCGGGATATTATCGGTATCGGAAAAAATTGAATAAAAACCACGGAAATTGTAAGAAAAACTTGAAAAATTTTATTGAAACTTTGTAGGATGTTTATTTAGTCAATTATCTATTAGTTTATCACAAAAAATTGGAAGGAAATGCATTGCATGATGGATTTAATTGATTTAAGTTGATTATATAGCGAGCTGGCAAACACCGTAAGTGTAGAAATATGTAGTAATTAATGAAAGAAGATTAAACACACCATAATCATTTATATATAATGAATTACTACAATATTTTACACTTTATACATTGCATGGTAAGATACATGAGTGACTTAGTACCACATAGAGTTCCTATGAGGTTCAAAATTTTCACTATCTTCATCATCTCTATGTGTAGAGTAAGTATATTTTGAAGAGTAGTCATCAAATGATAAATCCCCAAAATAGTTTTCCATGTAATTGTTAACATGCCACCCATATGGATCCGAGATTGGTTGACGTTGTCCATAAGCAAAATCATTTGAAGATTGAGTCTCGAATTCTTTCCATGTGTCACTTGATTCCATCCCAACAGGAATGGGATATGAAGGGTAGGGAAATGGTTGGTTATGAGTATAACCATAGTTACTACTTCCTACTCCAACAGAGTCCGAAGTTATAGATAACGAGTCATCTTCTTGACTTGACAATGTCCCCTTGCCTCTTTCTCTACGAGTATAGTTCTTCCCTATGGCACCAATTCCTGGTCCTGCCCGCCTACTGCCATGGTAGGGTAAGTAAAAGCAGGTGAGTGGTTGAATGGTAGGGTAAGTAATGTAAGTTGAAAAAACGTTGGTGAGTTTTATATTTTATCCATTTTGTAAACCAAGCCAGGAATCCAAAGCTAAGTTTTATATTTTATCCATTTTGTAAAAGCATGTGAGCATTCTATCGGCTAGACATGCTTTGTTTATTAGCTCAATGAGCTACTTTTGTATTACTCTAGGAGACATGCTTTCCGTAGAGTGCCCAAATCAGTTCAATGAGCTACTTCAGTTCTCTACATTTTTTGAGTTTCATATCGGGATATTATCGATAATATCTCGATATATTGACCAAATCATTCATAAAAGTGTTGAAAATATCTTTCCGATATTATCGGGATAATATCGGGATAATATCGGGATAATATCGATATATTGACGATAACTATATGGTTAGTTGTTAAAATATCGGACCCCCAAAAATCAGATATTATCGGGATAATATCGGGGATATTATCGATATTTAAGACCATGGGAGAGAGAACGGTGTGTTTTTGCAACCTACAGGAGCAGGTTTTGTAGTTAAATTTCTAACAATTTGTCCTTTTTGTATTAAATTAAATGTGAACCGTTGATCTAATCTAACGGTTCCATACTTTAAAGTATATTAGAATTTACTCTTTCGCGAGTTAGCTAAGTTGGAAACAGATGGGTGGTCAATTGCAGGAAGTAGAAGTTTTCTTTTCTTAAATACAGAAATCTTTCCCAAATCAACGAAGAAAATAAAAAGAAAAACAAAATTCTTCGAGTGGAAGCAAAACAGAAAGAATTCGAATTCATCTGTGTGTGTGAGAGAGAGAGATCCAGAGCTTAAGGAATGGAGAAGATGAACCAGGCCTATGAGAAGGTGAAGATGCTGGTGGGTATGGAGATGGATGAGGACGACCATGAAGCTGCTTCTTCTTCTGCTCTACAGGATACCAACTTCATCGACGACTTCAATCGCAACTGCACATTGTCCACCAAACAGGTAATTACTCTACGACTTCAATTCGCAGAAAACAACTCATGGCTCAGACTCAGATCTGCCTTTCCTCTTCTTTTTTTTGTTTTTTTGTTTTTTCACTAAAATCTGAATAGTGGCTTTATTTTATTTTTGTGTGATTCAACAGAGGTTTTACGGTTTCGCCATATGCTTGGCTGCCGGTTTAACTTGTACGCTCTTGGTAAGTTTTAAGTATCTAATTGTTTTACTTTTGCTTTTCTTTTTGCTACTCATTTCTATTTTCACAGTGTTGTGTTATTATCCAAAGCTAAGATTTTAGTGAATGGATGGTGATTGTTGGGTAATATGCTTTCATGTTATTAAGACATCTACATGTTTTAGGGGCTTCAATTGTAGTCGGATGTACTATTGGCCTAACCATACTAACAAGAAAAATGTTAATACCCTAGTTTGAGCTTGATGCAAATTACTAAAATATCTTCTGCTTTATATGATTATCAATCAAATAAAAAGTTATTGTATGTATCAATCCTTACATCCCCTACCACAGGTGGGTGGGGTGACTGCCAGTTTTGGTATGTTGGGAGATATCATTATTGCCCAACCCAATGCTTACATTGCATTTGCGGGTAAAATAGTAATTGAACAAACATTGAATAAGACAGTGCCTGAGATTCACATGACTAATCCAATATTGCTCATTGGAAAAGAATTGGTACAACTACTTGGCATGACTCAGACTTGTCATTATGGTCTTGATAACCGTGCATGGTTTGGGTCATGTCTTTTTTTTTTGGTCGAAAGGTTTGGGTCATATCGGTGTCTAAGTTGTGTTAGATGGACAAATATCACTATTTAGTTCTAAAAGTGTTTGCTCTGTTTCAAGTACGCATGTCAGATCATAATTTGTTCACGTTATTTAATACCTTACCTGGATAAAAAATTTCGTGTTGGTTTTCTTGGAACTACTAGTTTCTCCTACCATGACACATTTGTGCTTAATAATTCTTGTTTCGGAATTGATTGCAAATCAAAATCTCTTACATTTTACTCCTTGTACACTTGCCAAACTCAATATTTTTTGAAAATATAGAAGGCTTCAGT